>NC_041215.1:6945662-6960336 GCF_002837175.3 Physeter macrocephalus | reverse complement strand
CAGTCTCCGCCCGCGCAGGGGCTTCTAGTGTGTGGGAACCTTTCCTCCTTCACGGCTCCCTCCCACTGGTGCAGGTCCCGTCCCTATTCTTTGTCTCTGTTTATTCTTTTTTCTTTTGCCTACCCAGGTACGTGGGGGGTTTCTTGCCTTTTGTGAGGTCTGAGGTCTTCTGCCAGCGTTCGGTGGGTGTTCTATAGGGGAAGTTCCACGTGTAGCTGTATTTCTCCGTCCTATTTCTTTTCTTTCCTTTACAAACTTCCCGAGAGAGTCGTCTACATTAGCAGCTTCCATTTCCTGGACTCACATTCACTTCTCAACCCACTCCTGTCTAGCTTCCACCCCTCGATACTCCACAGAAATGGTGCTCCCTCAGATCATCTGACTTCTGTGGTGGTTTTAAAATATGGCCACAAATTCTTTAATATTCTTCCTTCAAAAGGTAGAGTCTAATTCCCTTCCCCTTAAGTGTGGGTTGTACTATCTGACTTGCTGCTGATGAACAGAATACGCCGGAAGTGATGGCATATGACTTCCGAGGCTGGGTCACAGTGCGGCTTCAACCTCTCTCTCTTGGGTTGTTTGCTTTGGGGAATCCAGCTGTGAATGGGTCATCTTGGAAGGGGATCCTCCAGTTCTGTAAACTCTTCAGATGACCACAGCCTGCCTGACATCTTGGTTATAGCCTCATGGGAGGCTGAGCCAGAAACCCAGCTCAGCAGCTCCTGGATTCCTTACTTTCAGAAATTACATGAGTTAACAAATATTTGTTATTGTAAGCTGCTGAAGTTTAGGGTATTGTTAAACAGCAGTAGATAACTAATATAACCTCCATGCTGTTACATATAAAGAATGCTTAATGTTAGTGTCAGCAGCATTTGGCATTGTTGGCCTCTTCCTCTCTGAAACACTCTTCTCTTTGATTTCATGACACCGATGTCTCCAACCTCTCTGACCCTTCCTTCCCAGAATCCTTTGCAGGCTCTTTCTCCTCTATAAGCAATTAAGTGTTGGGCTCCTTAAAGTTCGGTCTTAGGCTCTCTTCTTTTTTCAATCTAATCTTCCTCCTGGAGAGTTTTCACTCAGCCTCTCAGTAAATATGCAGTTGACATTCAAATTTCTTCATCTAGCGCAGACCTCTTCCCAGAACTATTCGCCTATATATCAAACTGCTTGCTCAGCATTGTCGTTGATTATCCCCAAAGCACCTCAGTCTCTGTACTCCAAGAACAAACTATCTTTCCTCTCAAAATTTGGTTCTCTTGGGTGGTGGGGAGATGAGTGAAATAGGTGAGGGAAATTAAGAGGTACAAACTTCCAGTTACAAAATAAATGAGTCACAGGGATGAAATGTATAGCATGGGGAATATAGTCAACAATAATATAATATCTTTGTATGGCGACAGATGGTGACTAGACTGACCATGGTGATTATTTTGTAATGTATATAAATACTGACTCACTACGTTGTGAACCAGGGACTAATTAGTGTTGTAGGTCAATTATACTTCAAACAAACCCATAGAAAAAGAGACCAGATTTGTGGTTACCAAAGGTGAGGAGTGTGGGGAGGGGAGTTGAATGAAGGTGGTCAAAACACACAAACTTCCAGTTATAAGATAAATAAGTACTAGGGATGTAATGTACAACATGATTAATATAATTAACACTGATATATGTTATACATGAAAGTTGTTAAGAGAGTAAATCCTAAGAGTTCTCATTATAAAGAAAAAAATATATAAAAATTTTGTATGTATATGATATAGTGAATGTTCATTAAACTTATTGTGGTAGTTATTTCATGATGTATGTAGGTCAAATCATTATGCTGTATACCTTAAACTTATACAGTGCTGTATGTCAATTATATCTCAATGAAACTGGAAGAAAAAATTTAAAAATAGTAATTGAAAACTAAAAACAAAAACTTGGTTCCCTTTCTGTGCATTCTATTTCAGAGAATATCACCACTGCAATCATCTATCCAGTTGCTTTGGGCCGTCCATGTACCTCCCTCTCCCTAACTACACTTATCTAATCATTTACCAAACCTGTTAATTTTAACTCCTGTATATCTAGTAAATCTATACCATCCAAGCCGTCATTCTTTCTCACCAGGAGTATTGCAGGAGCCTCCAAACCTATTTCCTTAACGTCTACCCTAGGCTTGTCGCCAGTCTGTTCTCTACACTATTGCCCAAGGGGTATTTTCAAATATTTTAAAAAACACGACACAAGGGCTTCCCTGGTGGCGCAGTGGTTGAGAGTCCGCCTGCTGATGCAGGGGTCGCGGGTTCGTGCTCCGGTCTGGGAGGATCCCACATGCCGCGGAGCGGCTGGGCCCGTGAGCCATGGCCGCTGAGCCTGCGTGTCCGGAGCCTGTGCTCCGCAACGGAAGAGGCCACAACAGTGAGAGGCCCGTGTACCGCAAAACAAAACACGACACAAATCTGGTCATGTTTCCTTTCTGCTTAAAAGTCTTTAATGGTTTCCTATCACTGTTTGGATGAAGCCCTCAAATTCTTAGTATGACCTGCTGGTCCTTTCATCCTTTTATCATAGCTTACGTCTCTAGCCTCATTGTGCCCTACTCCCCACTTGCTAAAATTCAGCCATTTTGATCTTTCAGCCCTTCTAATGTGCCATGTTCCCTCTTGCTCCAGGACCTTTGTAGGACTCTCTCTGCAATGTTATTATCGATGGTAGAAGTCAGCATTACCATCCCTGGGTCAGGGGAGACTCCCCACACTTTCAGTCTATGTGAGATTCTTTTTTAAACCCTCCTAGAGAATTGGGCCCTTTTCTCTAGAGCGTTACCTCAGTTAATAATTGGGCCGAGAGGTAAGACCCTTTGATTAATATGTGCCCCCACTCCTTCCCCCCACCCTTTAAATTGTAAGTGCCACGAGAGCACTGAGAGTGCCTAACTTTGTACACTGTTACGGTTCAGTGCCTGGCACAGGGCCCAACGCCTGGTGGGCATTTAATGAACAGCATGGACTGTTCCCTAAAACTTTGGAAGGACTTGCACATAAAATTTTCTGGTCTGGTGCCTTTTTTTAAATTAAAAAAATTGGGTAAAATATGCATAACAAAATTTGCCATCTTAACCATTTTTAAGTATACGGTTCAGTGGTATTAAATACATTCATAATATTGTACAACCATCATTACCATTCATCTCCATAACTTTTTTTTTTTTTGGCCATGCCACGCGGCTTGCGGGATCTTAGTGCCCTGGCCAGGGATCAGACCCAGGCCCCTTGCACTGGAAACGCAGAGTCCTAACCACTGGACAGCCAGGGAATTCCCTCCATAACTCTTTTCATCTTGTAAAACTGCATCTTTATACCCATTAAACCATAACTCTCCATTGCCTCCTCCCCCCAGCCCCTGGCACCCACCATTCTACTTAATGTCTCTATGATTTTAACTAAGTATCTCATATAAGTGGAATCATACAATATTTATGACTCTTTCTGGGACTGGCTTATTTCGCTTAGCCTGATGTCCTCCAAGTTCATCCATTTTGTAGCAAGTTCAGAATTTCCTTCCTTTTAAAGGCTGAATAATATTTCATTGTATGTATATACTAAATTTTGCTTATCCATTCATTCACTGTTGGACACTTGAGTTGTGTCCATGTTTTAGCTATTGTGAAATAACACTGCTATGAACATGGGTGTACAAATATCTTTTTGGGACCATGCTTTTAGTTCTTCTGGATATATACTCAGAAGTGGAATTTCTATATCATATGGTAATACTTATTTTTTAAATTTTCTGAGGAACTGCCATAGTGTTTTCTATAGTGGCTATACCATTTTACATTCCCACTAACAGTGCACAAGGATTCCAGTTTCTCCACATTGTTGCCAACATTTGTTATTTTCTGTTTAAAATGGTGTCTCTTAAGCACAAAAATTTTAATGTTGATGCAGTTTATCGGATTTTTCTTTTATGGATTATGCTTTTTGTGTGATATCTAAGGATTCTTTGTCTACCCCAAGGTCATGAGGATTTTCTCCTTTTCTAAGAATTTTATAGTTTTAGCTCTTTTTTAGATCTTTGATTCATTTTGAGTTATTTTTCATGAACGATGTAAGTAAGGACCTAAATTCATCTTTTTGCATGTGAATATCCAATTGTTCCAACAGCATTTGTTGAAAATATTCTTTCCCTATTGAATTATTCTGGCACCTTTGTTGAAAATCAACTGACCGTAAATGTAAGAGTTTATTTTTGGACTCTCAATTCTGTTCCATTGATTTATATATCTATATTTATGCCAGTACCCTGTCTTGATTTCTATAGATTTAGAATTCATTTTGAAATTGGTAGCTGTAAGTCCTTTAACTTTGTTCTTTTTCAAAATTATTTTGAAACAATTCTATTCTAGGTCCTTTGAATTTTTATATGAATTTTAGGATCAGATTATCAATTTCTGCAAAAAAGGCAGCTGGGATTTTGGTAGGATTGCATTGAATCTATAGATCAATTTAGGGGAGGATTGCCATTTTAAAAAGAGTGAGTCTTCTAATGCATGAACATGAAATGTCTCTCCATTTATTAAAATCTTTAATTTCTCTTAGCAATATTTTGTAGTTTTTCTTTCTTCCAGTTTCATTCAGAGATATAAGTGACATACAGCACTGTATAAATTTAAGGTATACAACATAATGATTTGACTTAAATACATTATATGGCTCTTATGCTTTTTTTTTGGTTGAATTTATTCCTAAGCATTTTATCTTCTTGATATTGTTGTGAATGGAGTTGTTTTCTTAATTTCATTTTTGGATTGCTCATTGTTAGTCAATAGAAGAGCCATTGATTTTTGTATATTGATCCTGTGACTTTGCTGAAATTATTTATATTCTACTATTTGTTTGTTTAACTGAGTTGTTTTGTTATTTAGTGCTGGTGTTACTAGTTCACTTGGAAGCCCATCTGCTCTGGTCCTGACAAATTTCAGTGCCGTTTCTGTTGTCAGTGATGAACCCCCAGTTGTCTGCAGACTACTCAGCCTGGCCTGGAGCCAGTTCAGGGTCAGTTAGGAGGTACAGTTTTTTCATTTTATCCTGCTTTTCATCAGGGTTGAAAACACACAGCCGGGATACCTCCTACCAGCGGAAGGGCTAAGATACTGAAAGATTCAGTGGTTATAACTGAGCAGCAACCCCTCTGGCCCTGTTCCATATTTCAGAAGTCCCAAGATCTGGATCCCCTGGGGACCTGTGGATTTCTGGATCTTGTTCCAAATCCCTACTCCATCCCTGGAGGATGGGGGTCTCTGCCTATTGCTCCAAGTTTGCAGAAGGTGCCTTCTTTTGGTAAGTTATGTTTTCCTGGGGGAAG
Organism: Physeter macrocephalus; assembly: GCF_002837175.3. Taxonomy (NCBI): domain Eukaryota; kingdom Metazoa; phylum Chordata; class Mammalia; order Artiodactyla; family Physeteridae; genus Physeter; species Physeter macrocephalus. The sequence goes on along the minus strand of NC_041215.1, from coordinate 6,954,978 downwards.
ATAAGGGCTGGACACTTTTCCTTCCTTGTCTCTGACTATTTCAGATGGATTTCCTTTAGAGCTCTATTCTGCAACTAGTGGGCAGATTTGACTCCTATCTAAGTTGATGCCAGCCTGTGGTTGTTGCTTTTCTTTTCTTTGGGGAACCCTTGCTTTTTGGTCACTGGGAGCGGCTGTGACACTTGGGCAGCTTTTTGTTTGGTAATTTAGAAATTGTGCTCTCTGAGGTAAGTAGGCCAGATGGGTAACTGTGGGCCCTCCCAGGGCTGGGTATTAGCATTGCAAATATGACTTTTCAGTTCTAGTTAGTAAGGTGACACCCAGGGAGAGAAGGAATTGTGCCAACTAAAGGAAGGTTCTTTCTTTCTTTTTTTTTTTTTTTTTGTGCTATGCGACAGCTTCCCACTAGCTATCTAATTTACATTTGGTAGTGCATATATGTCCCTGCCACTCTCTCACTTCGCCACAGAGGAAGGTTCTTTCTTATTTATAATTTTCCCCACCAGCAGGAGGTTTTCAAAATATACATCTGTCTTAGAAGGCTCTGTGCTGTCTAATCATCATCATAATTATTATAATCATAATGTGAATTTAAATTTCAGTGACAATATCAGGTGTGCATAAGTTTTATTTTTAATACCTCTTTTGTGTGTGTGAGATAAAACACAAGACATTAATTTATTTATTTTTTACTTTAAAAAAAATTTTGATAGAAATATAGTTGATATACAATGTTGTGTTAGTTTTAGGTATACAGCAAAGTGATTTGGTAGAATATATATATGTATATGTTACTTCACCAGCATTAGCATAAATGAATTTGTCTCCTTAACACAAGTTTGTTTATGTTATGACAATCACTGCCAGGTAATGAGGGAGCAAAGGGTTTGAAAAGAAAGTGGCAGGTCTCAAGGCAAATTATTTATAAAAATATTTTACATTTTAATAACTAAAAAGTTTTTCATTATAAAGAAAAATTTTAAATACAGAAAGTAGAAGAAAAAAGAGTCACCTATGGTGTCATCATCTAGAGACCACCTGTAGTAATGTGCATTTCTTGTTCTTTTTCCTATGTATAAACCTAAACAAATATATCTCTCATGTAATTTAGGGAATTACCAAAATAATTATGCTTTGCTTTTAATAAACCCTGCCCAAAACAAAGCAGAACTTGAAAATGGAAAAATGGGAGAAGATTATTCATTTTACAAAAGAATTCCCTCAAACTTATTTTTCAATGTGGTTCTATTGTTTTTGGAAATGTCATGCTCTTAAAAAATTTCAAATTATACAGAAAAATAAGAGAAGGTAAAACACTTGACATTCCCCTATTTAAAATGAACTACTATTGGGATACAGCTAACCTATTGTTTAGAGATGAATTCATGGCTGTAAATGTCCATGTTGAAAAGAAGAAGGAACGCAAATCAATAACTTAATCTTCTATTTTAAAGAACTGGAAGAAGAGCAAACTTAAACCCAAAGCAAACAGAAGGAAGGAAATATTAATGAGCAGAGTAGTAGTAAATGAAATAGAAAAACAATAGAGAAAATCAAGGAAACAAAAAGTTGTCAACAAAGTTGGCAAACTTTTAGCTAGACTGACCAAATGTAAAACAGAGAAGACTCAAGTTACTAAAATCAGGAATAAAAGTGGGGACATTGCTATTGACATTATAAATGAAAAGAATTATAAGAGAATTCTATGAACAACTATATGCCAGCAAATTAGATTATGTAGATAAAATGGACAAATTCCTAGAAACACACAAACTACTGAAATTGTCTCAAGAAGAAATAGAAAACCTGAATAGATCTGTAACAACAAAAGGTATTGAATTAGTGATCAAAACCTGTTCACAAAGAGAAGCCCAAGACCATATGGCTTCACTGGTGATTTCTATCTATCAAACATTTGAAGAAGAGTTAACATCAATTCTTCATAAATTCTTCCAAAAAAATAGAAGGAGAGGGATTATATCCCAACTCTTTCTATGAGGTTAGTATTACCCTAACGCCAAAGCCAGGCGCAAACCACGAGAAAACTATAGACCAATATCTCCTATGAATCTAGATGCAAAAATCTTCAGCAAAATACTAGCAAACTGAATACAGCAACATATAAAACGATTGTATGCCATGACCAAATAGGATTTACCTCAGGAATGCAAGGTTTACTCAACATATGGAAATGAATGTAATACACATGTTAATAGAATGAAAAAAATCCACATGATCATCTCAATAACTTCAGTTAAAGCATTTGATAAAATTCAATACCCTTTTAAGATAAAGACAATAAACTAGGAATAGAAAGCAATTTCTCCAGCCCACAGATAACATCATACTTTATGGTGAAATATGGATAACTTTTCCCCTAAGATCAGGAACAAGACAAGAATGTTTGCTCTATTCAAAATTTACTGGAAATTTTAGCCAGAGCAATAAGGCAAGAAAGTAATAAAAAGTATCCAGGTTGGAAAGGAAGAAGTAAAACTATTTACAGATGATATGATCTTTTATACAGAAAATCCTAAGGCATCTACCAAAAAAAAAAAAAAAGAAAGCTAATAAAGGATTTCAGCAAGGTTGCAAGATATAAGACCAAGATACCAAAATCAGTTCTGTTTCTATATACTAGCAATGAACAATCCAAAAATGAAAACAGTTCCATTTATAGTAGTATCAAAAATAATAAAATGTGGACTTCCCTGGTGGCGCAGTGGTTGAGAGTCCGCCTGCTGATGCAGGGGTCGCGGGTTCGTGCCCCGGTCAGGGAAGATCCCACATGCTGTGGAGCGGCTGGGCCCATGAGCCATGGCCGCTGAGCCTGCGCATCCGGAGCCTGTGCCCCGCAATGGGAGAGGCCACAACAGTGAGAGGCCTGCGTACCACAAAAAAAAAAAAAAAAAAAAAAAATGCTTAGGAATAAATTAAACAAAAAAGTGTAAGACTTGTACACTGAAAACTGCACAACATTTTTTAAAGAAATTAAAGAAGAACTAAATAAAAGGAAAGACATCTTGTATTCATGGATTTGTAAGACAATATTTTTAAGATGTCAGTGATCTTCAAATTGATCCATAGATTCAATGCAATTGCTATCAAAATCCTAGTTACCTTTTTTTTGTAGAAATATACAGTGGATTATAAAATCTATATGGAAATGCAAGGGACCCATTATAGTCAAAACAATATTGAAAAAGAAGAGCACAGAAAAAATAATTGAAATTTATGGTATGTGAATTTTATCTCAATAAGAAATATAAAGGAAAATGTTAACTACTGTTAAGAATACCATTGTGGTGAGTATTGCCCAGCCATCCAGATCCTTTATGTAACCCTGTGTTTATGTGACACAAGGGTGCTCTCCTGCTGCACTGTGACCTGCTCATCTCCCCTGCAGTATGTCTCAACTTCTCATGGCAATGGCTACTGAGCTCTACTGTCAATTTTAATGGTCATTTAAAATTCTGTTGAACATACTAGAGTATATTTAACTATTCTCAACTAATAGGTGGTTTCTAATCTTTGCATATAGTAAAGAATACAGTGATGATTATCCCTTAAGTACTTTTTTTTCACTTATGTTATCATCCATTTGGGTAAATCATTGAAGTGGTATTGATAGATTGAGAGGTATTTGCATTTTGTAGAGCAGTGGTCCCCAACCTTTTTGGCACCAGGGACCGGTTTCATGAAAGACGATTTTTCCATGGACGGGGGTGGGGGAAGGGTGGCGGGGGCGGGGGAAAGGGATGGTTCAGGCAGTAATGCGAGCGATGGGGAGCAGCAGATGAAACTTGGCTTGCTCGCCTGCCGCTCACCTCCTGCTGTGCGGCCCGGTTCCAAACAGGCCGCAGACCCATACCTGTCCATGGTCCGGGGGTTGGGGACCCCTGTTGTAGAGGACCAAACCACATTGTAGGAAGTTTATTTCAATGTGTGCTTTTAGCACTGGAGCATGAGTTATGCGTTTTTCTCGTGTCATCTTTGTGCAAGTTTAATTATCTACTTCACCTAATACATGTGAAATGTGATTTAATTTACATACAACCCTTCGGGAATATATCAAATATGGACACATTACTTTTTCTAAGTAGTTCAGCATAATACCATTAATATATGATTTTTTTTCCTATAACCTAGGTTAAGAGTCAAAAAAGAAGATCCTCATAGAAGTAAAATACATGAATATCAATCACAGCCTTGTTGAATAGCATAAATGGCAGATAGTCTAAGTTCTCATTAGAAGAGGAATAGGTAAATAAGTTATACTACATCATATGAGGATACCAAAAGAATGAGGAAGAGTTATATGTATTGAGGTGTAAGGCCTGCAAGACATATAGCTGAATGAGAAGAGCAAATAGCAAATCAGTGTATATGATGTGTTCTGATTTAAACCAAAAAACACTAAAACTAAGTGTATAGAAAAATTTCTTCAAGAATATACATCAAACTTAATACATTAGGAGAATGGAGTAGAATGGAGGATGAAAGGTAAATATCTTACTCTTATGTGAATTTTGTGCAGTATGTCTTCAAATATTACTTTAGGTAGCAGAAATAGTATTTGCTCATTGTAGAATATTTATATATGTTGATAGATATAAAGAAGAAATTACCTATAGGTTCATAACTCGGAATCATTAAACATTCTAATATATTTTAATATATTTTTTCTATATATGTATTTTTATCATATAGCAGATACAATTTTGGATCCTGCTTTTTTTTTAAATTAACAGCATACTATGAGTATTTTTCTACTTTAATCTCAATCATAATCCTAATATTGAAAGTCAAAAGCTAAAGAAATAATATCTTGGGGAAAAATTGTATATTTTTTCAATGAGCCAAAGAAGCAAAATTTTGGTTAAAAAAAAAGTCTTTTTGTGAGGCAGTATGGTTTAGTGGAGAGAATTATGGCTTTGGAGGCAGATAGAACTTAGTTCAGAATGCTGGCTCTACTGCAAGGTATGACCTTAGTTAAGTCACCTATTTATTTATGTAGTGAGGTTAAAATTAATGCCTTAGCAAGACACTAATTGAAGAGATCAAAGAAGACATAAATAAATGCAGAGACATATTGTGTTCATGGATTGGAAGACTCAGTATTGTTAATTCTCCTTAAATTGACTTACTAGAGATTTAATGCAATTCAAATCCAAATCCCAGAAGGCTTCTGTGATAAACTGAATGTTTATGTCCACCCTCCCCACCCCCCCTACAGAAATTCCTAAGTTGAAACCTAATCCCTAAAGTGATGGTATTTGGAGGTGGGGCCTTTGGAAGGTGATTAAGTCATGAGGCAGAGCTGTCATGAATGGGGTTAGTGTTCTTATAAAAGAGACTTCAGGGAGCAGATTCCAGAGAGCAATCTTGCTCCATCTACCATATGAAGACACAGCAAGGAGACAGTTATCTATGAACCAGGAAGCAGACTCTCATCAGACGCCAAATCTGCTGGTAACTTGATCTTGGACTTCCCAGCCTCCAGAACTGTGAGAAATAAACTTCTGTTGTTTATAAGCCACCCAGTCTGTGGTACTCTGTTACAGCAGCCTGAACAGACTAAAACAGATTCTTTGTAGATATAGCTTATTCTAAAATTTGTATGGAAAGGAACTAGAAAGCCAAAACAATTTTGAGAAGGAACAGAGTTGGAGGACTTTTACTACCTGACTTTAAGACACACTAAAGCTATAGTTGTTAAGATAGTGTGATATTGGTGAAAGGATAGACATATAGACAAATCAAATACATACACAATATAAAACCCCCTAGGTTTTATAAACCCCCTCATAAATGGGGTCAACTGACTTTTGACAAAAGTGAAATGGAAATTTTTAACAAATAGTGCTGGAAAATCCAAATGCGAAAAGGTGAACGCTTACCTACACTTAATGTTGCATACAAAAACAAACTCCTATTGGATGATAGACCTAAGTGTAAAGCATAAAACCATAAAGCTCTTAGAAGAAAACATAGGAGAAAATTTTTTCCTATTGGCTTAGACAAATACTTCTTAGCTCTGACACCACTGGCATGATCCATAGAGAAAAAAGTTGATATATTAAACCTAGTCAAAAGTAAAAACTTTTGTTCTGCAAAGAACCCTGTTAAGAGAATAGAAAACCAGCCCCATATTAGGGCACATTACACATAAGAAAAAAGCACTTGTATCTAAAATATATAAAGAACTCTCAAAACTCAACAGCATTTAACCAAAGAGTTTTAAAAAATGGGCAAAAGATTTGAACAGATTTTTCACCATAGAGGATATAAGGATGGCAAATAAGCAACTAAAAAGATGTTCAGCATCATTAGTAATAATTAAAACCACAATGAAATTTTATTATATACCCATTAGACTGGCTAAATTAAAAAATACGGACAACACCGAGTGCTGATGAGCATGCAGAATAACTAGAACTCTCATTCATTTCTGGTAAGGCTGCAAAATGGTACTGCCACTTTAGAAAATAGCTTGGCAGTTTCTTAAACAAGGTAAACATACATTTATCATATGGCTTAGCAATTTCACTTCTAAGGATTTATCCCAGAGAAATGAAAACTTATGTTTACACAAAGATTTGTGTACATATGGATATGTGTTTAGTATAACTCATAAGTATAAAAAAATGGAAACCACTCAAATGTCTGTCTGTAGGTGAATGGATACTGGCACATCCACACAGCGGTGTGCTACTCAGCAAGAGGAATGAACTATTAATGCACGCAACAACATGGATGCATTTCGATAACATTATTTTAAGTAAAGAACCCTTTCTCAAAAGGTTACATAATATTCCATTTGTATGACAAACTGGAAAAGGAAAAAATACTGGAACAGAGACCAGATCAGTGCTTGCCAGGAGTTAGGGTTGGGTGTTTGAATACAAAGGGTCAAGGGAATTCTTTCCCTAGTTGGAATTATCCTATGTTCTGTATGTGGTGGTGGTTACAATAATGCATGTGTGTTTACAATCCCATAGAGCAGTACATGGAAAAAAAAATTTACTTTTTGTGATTCAGAAAAACCTCTGCCTTGCTGCGTTGCCACTGGCATTCAATAAAGTCTAATCCATCTGACTCCTAAAGGATTCTCATCAAATAGTAGCTGCTGTTACTAGTGGGAGTGTAGAATAGGGGTTTAGCATGGGCTCTTACGTTAACCAGCCTGTGTTGAGATCCTGCTCTGCCACCTACTGGCTTTTGACCTCTTTGTGCCTCAGTGTTCCCTCTAAAATGGGGTAGTGATTGTACCTATCCTAAAGGGTTATTAAGCAGAAGATAAGATAATATAGGCAAATACGTAATGAATTTACACATTTATTATTAACATCATTTATTGGTTTTTCTCTATTGATTTCTGTAGGAGACAACCTGGGGAAGTGTAGCGGGACTCCCTGAACTTATTGTGGGTTGGCATCCCAAAGGCCTCTGCTGGCATTTGTCTTTGCTGATCAAGATGGCAAGTAGGACAGCAGTCAGAAAGCAGGAACTATGCAGCTGTTTGGGTGTCCTAATGATTATTGGTAGGACGACCTGGCATAGGGAGAAGGCCCTGGCAGAGAGAGACCTTCCTTTGTATAATTAGTTTGTCTGTTCTCTTGAAGTTGGTGGGCATCTTAGGTGCTTGTAAATGGACTGCCTGAGCATGTTTTCCAGCAGCAGGAAATTGTGGACTTCCTCTTTCCCCAGCCTGAGGGCGGCCCCTCTTTTGAGATTGGTGGTATAGAGTTACTGTGGGCTGATTGGCTGGCTGCAATATTAGGCTCTGGTCGAGGACCTCTTGAAATTCTATCCCAGGGCTTTGAGAGAGTGGTCTTGTTAGTGCCTCTAACCTTTCCTTAGGAGTGACTTTGTTGGGCTTGCTACTGCTTGGATATATCAAAATTCAGTGATGTGGGTAGGGAAGGGTAGGGATGAATGTGGAGTTTTTGAAATCTAATTTTAATTTTAAAATTAACAAAGATTTAGATATAAAAATCTAAATTTATATATAATATGTATATATGTATATATATATATATATATATATATAATTTGAGAATTGAGCATTTAATAAAAGTGACCAAGTTCTAGGAGCTCTAAAATTATGTTATTACAGGGAGATTTTGTGGTTTTGCATTTTATATATATATAATTTGAGAATTGAGCATTTAATAAAGTGACCAAGTTCTAGGAGCTCTAAAATTATGTTATTACAGGGAGATTTTGTGGTTTTGCATTTTTTTAAAATCTCAGAAATAAAGTTTAAAGATTACTATAATTCTGCCATTCATGTTGTAACCAAGAATTCTGTGAAATACATGAAATATGAAATGCAGTGCATGAGCTACAGCAAGCCTTAAAAGTCATTAGTTATTTACATGTATGTGTATGTATACCTGGCCTCATTCTATAAAGGATTTGTGGGGAATTCCGTGGTGGTCCAGTGGTTAGGACTCCACACTTCCACTGTATGGGTTTGATCCCTGGTCAGGGGACAAAGATCCTGCAAGCTGTGCATGTGGCATGGCCAAAAACAATAATAACAACAACAACAACAAAGAAAAAGGATTTGTGGTGGCTTATGACAAACATTGAGAAAAGTAGTAAGATATAAATAAGAAATACAAAATTAAGATAAGACAAATATAAATTAGAATAGAAATTCAAGATTGGGGCAAGCAGAGAAATTGAAGAGAAATATGCAAAAAGTAAGGGCTTGCTTAATTGAATGATTGAACTAAACATTTGGCTCTGAGCTTACTTGGCAAGGTGAGGAAGGGCATAAGCTAACTCTTATTATTAAAAAGAAAAGCACATACCAGCTCCTTAGAGAAAGCAAAGCTTTTGTTAGCTCTTATATCCAAAAGAAATGTCTCACGTAGGAGGTTGTTACATATGAACAACATCATTTTTTTTAAGTTTTGAATTTTATTTAATTTATTTTTTTATACAACAGGTTCTTATTAGTCATCACTTTTATACCCATCAGTGTATACATGTCAATCCCAATTGCCCAATTCATCACCTCACCACCCCCACCCCCAAGCTGCTTTCCCCCCTTGGTGTCCATATGTTTGTTATCTACTTCTGTGTCTCAATTTCTGCCCTGTAAAAATTGAGTTCATCTGTACCATTTTTCTAGGTTCCACATATATGCATTAATATACGATATTTCTTTTTCTCTTTCTGTCCATGACATGGCTATTGTAAATAGTGCGGCAATGAACATTGGGGTGCATGTGTCTTTTTCAATTATGGTTTTCTCTGGGTATATGCCCAGTAGTGGGATTGCTGGGTAATATGGTAATTCTAT
>NC_041215.1:6941736-6943132 GCF_002837175.3 Physeter macrocephalus | reverse complement strand
TCTTTGTTTCTATTTTATTTATTTCTGCTCTGATCTTTATGATTTCTTTCCTTCTGCTAACTTTGGGTTTTGTTTGTTCTTCTTTCTCTAGTTCCTTTAGGTGTAAGGTTAGATTGTTTATTTGAGATTTTTCTTGTTTCTTGAGGTAGAATTGTATAACTATAAACTTCCCTCTTTGAACTGCTTTTGCTGCATCCCATAGGTTTTGGATCATCGTGTTTTCATTGTCATTTGTCTCTAAGTATTTTTTTGATATCCTCTTTGATTTCTTCAGTGATCTCTTAGCTATTTAGTAGCGTATTGTTTAGCCTCCATGCGTTTGTGTTTTTTACGTTTTTTTTCCCTGTAATTGATTTCTAATCTCATAGCGTTGTGGTCAGAAAAGATGCTTGATATGATTTCAATTTTCTTAAATTTACTGAGGCTTGGTTTATAACCCAAGATGTGATCTTTCCTGGAGAATGTTCTGTGCACACTTGAGAAGAAAGTGTAATCTGCTGTTTTTGGATGGAATGTCCTATAAATATCAATTAAATCTATCTGGTCTATTGTGTCATTTAAAGCTTCTGTTTCCTTATTTATTTTCATTTTTCATGATCTGTCCATTGGTGTAAGTGAGGTGTTAAAATCCCCCACTATTATTTTGTTACTGTCGATTTCCTCTTTTATAGCTGTTAGCAGTTGCCTTATAGAGGTGCTCCTATGTTGGGTGCATATATATTTACAATTGTTATATCTTCTTCTTGGATTGATCCCCTTGATCATTATGTAGTGTCCAGTCTATTTTATCTGATATGAGTATTGCTACTCCAGCTTTCTTTTGATTTCCATTTGCATGGAATACATTTTCCTTCCCCTCACTTTCAGTCTGTATGTGTCCCTAGGTCTGAAGTGGGTCTGTTGTAGACAGCATATAGATGGGTCTTGTTTTCATATCCATTCAGCAAGCCTGTGTCTTTGGGTTGGAGCGTTTAATCCATTCACGTTTAAGGTAATTATCGATATGTGTGTTCCTGTGACCATTTTCTTAATTGTTTTGGGTTTGTTTTTGTAGGTCCTTTACTTCTCTTGTGTTTCCCACTTAGAGAAGTTCCTGTAGCATTTGTTGTAGAGCTGGTTTGGTGGTGCTGAATTCTCTTAGCTTTTGCTTGTAAAGCTTTTGATTTCTCCATCGAATCTGAATGAGATCCTTGCCGGATAGAGTAATCTTGGTCGTAGGTTGTTTCCTTTCATCACTTTAAGTATGTCATGCCACTCCCTTCGCGCTTGTAGAGTTTCTGCTGAGAAGTCAGCTGTTAACCTTATGGGGTTCCCTTGTATGTTATTTGTCATTTTTCCCTTGCTGCTTTCAATAATTTTTCTTTGTCTTTGATTTTTGCCAATTTGATTACTATGT
>NC_041215.1:6924075-6941640 GCF_002837175.3 Physeter macrocephalus | reverse complement strand
CCCCTATAATGTGAATGTTGTTGCGTTTAATGTTGTCCCAGAGGTCTCTTAGGCTGTCTTCATTTCTTTTCATTCTTTTTTCTTTATTCTGTTTTGCCACAGTGAATTCCACCATTCTGTCTTCCAGGTCACTTATCTGTTCTTCTGCCTCAGTTATTCTGCTATTGATTCCTTCTAGTGTAGTTTTCATTTCAGTTATTATATTGTTTATCTCTGTTTGTTTGTTCTTTAATTCTTCTAGGTCTTTGTTAAACATTTCTTGCCTGTTCTCGATCTTTGCCTCCATTCTTTTTCCAAGGTCCTGGATCATCTTCACTATCATTATTCTGAATTCTTTTTCTGGAATGTTGCCTATCTCCACTTCATTTAGTTGTTTTTCTGGGGTTTTATCTTGTTCCTTCATCTGGTACATAGCCCTCTGCCTTTTCATTTTGTCTATCTTTCTGTGAATGTTGAACAACATCATTTTAAAAAGTATTTTGGTGTAGGGGCTTCCCTGGTGGCACAGTGGTTAAGAATCTGCCTGCCAGTGCAGGGGACATGAGTTTGAGCCCTGGTCGGGGAAGATCCCACATGCCACGGAGCAACTAAGCCCATGTGCCACACCTACTGAGCCTGCACTCTAGAGCCCACGAGCCACAACTACTGAGCCCATGTGCCACAACTACTGAAGCCCAGATGCCTAGAGCCTGTGCTCTGCAACAAGAGTAGCCACCACAACGAGAAGACTGCGCGCTGCAACAAAGAGTAGCCCCCGGTCACTGCAACTAGAGAAAACCCGCATGCAGCGACGAAGACCCAACGCAGCCAAAAAAAACAAAAAAAGTATTTTGGTATAAAAAAGAAGACAAAACTGAAACATTTCATAAGAGAAACTCTTAGAAAAGTTTGAAAAGGCAGGTAACCAAATATAAAACAAAAATCATCCATAATCATAGCTCTATCAGATACATTTTGGTGTATACCTTTTCAGGACTTTTTCTGTACTCATATTTGCATATAAAATATGTATTAGTTTAGTTTATCTTCATAAAAATCTTTTGAGGGATAGACAAAGCAAGTATGACATGATATCATGCAAAGTACTCAATACAGTTGTTAGCAATATTGTTGCAAACCAGCTTGCTACCACTTTGTGTTGGCAGGATATTGCTCTTCAGATGCCTGGGGAGCACTTATTCTCAAGGTTTCTGAGAAAGGTCAATGAGAATAAACTTGGAAGTATTTGCAAGTATCCGTTATTCTAATGTTTGCTTGTGGCTCCATTTCTGTGAATATTCCCTTGGCATTGTGACCAAATGCAGAGGGTTTGGTCCAGGTGTTATCTGACCTATTAATATCCCCTCCCCATCAATATGGGTTCTTTTATTTTCTCCTCTAGATGTGTGAAAAACAAAAGTAGCAAACTTTGCCACTGATCACTTAAACAGGAAGAGGTTCACTACTTTTAACTAAAAGAACAACTATAGCAATAGGAAAATTATTAATACACACATCAGTGAAGAAGGTCTGGCTTGTGGCAGCTTAGCTGATTGGCAAGATCATGCTCCACCACCATCTTTCCTTGGCTACACAGTCCTAGATGGCTTGCTGTCCAGCCCTAGAGAGCAGATAAGAAAGAGGGTTTTGAGCTTGGGGCTCTGCCAGTGACTTGGACGCAGAACTTTATGGTTTGGTTAGTTCTCTAGTTTTTCCGGTCGCATCTGGCCATTTATTAATTGGTCAGTCCAGGCATATCCTATAGTTTTGCCTCTAAATACCAGTAAATTAGGAGGGGCGGTGAGGTCAGCAAGGGGATAGACTGGAGTTGGCCTGGAAAGGCTGAGAAAGTCTGTGCTAATGCTGCATGGCTGTGTTGACTGGCATTGCAACACAGGGCTGAGAAAGAGTTATGATTATAGTATCATCCAAAGAACAGAAGGGGTCTAATGCAACCTGTTCCTTTTTGGTTGTCTTTGTTCCTAGATTTTTGCTGATTCCCAAAGTATGTTTGTAGCTTTGGATCTGGGAAGGATGAACTTGTTTATCTTGCCAAATATTAAGTTGTGAGGTATATGTGTACCTTGTGGATTATTTCCTTCACCTTAACCTGTGTGGGGATAAGGCTGTGTGGTGGAGGTCCTGGCTGAGGGCCTTGTGTGGGCAAATGGAAGGCTACGGGAGAGAGTCCTGGCCAGAGGCAGTTATATCCAACGAACCAGAAGCAGTTAGATTCAAGGAGCAGGATCAACCAAAAGCAGGCTGAACTCTCTGCAGCAGGAGACTGAAGTACGGAGTACCAGAAGAGGAATCAGGAACTGGCCAATTCTGGGAGTCCCCAGAGCAGTGTGTGTGTGTGTGTGTGTGTGTGTGTGTGTCTGTGTGTGCGTGTGCGTGTGCGTGTGCGTGTGTGTGTGTGTGTGATGAGCTGGTTGGGGCGGGATGTGTGGGTGGGCTCAGTTTAGAATGACTAAATGTTTGTTTTCTACTCTCCAAGGATTTTAGTCACAAAAGGGACCCTGAAATGTCTACCTTCATTGGAAGGAGAAAAGCCTACAGATGGAATTAAGAGGAAAGCCCTATCTTTAGAAGGAGTAGAGGGCGTACACATGAAGTGCAGTGCACCCTCAGGAATCCCATATGTAGGTAACGTTGCACCTTCTTCCCTCCCTCTGACACTGTGCTGCACTGGAAATAAGGCGGCTTCACACTTGAGCAGAACGGGATTTGAATCCCGGCTCCAGCAGTGATTGATCTGAACTCACGTTCCTCATCCATAAAGTGGGGATGATTAATCCTCTTCTCCTTGGGTCTTTAGGAGAATTAAAAGAGATAAAGGGTTTGTGAAGCACCTGGCACATGGAGATGCTTCATACATCCCTGCCCTGTGAGAAGGACCCAAGACTCTTTTTTTTTTGGCCATGCCACATGGCTTGTGGGATCTTAGCTCCATGACCAGGGATTGAACCCGGGCCCTTGGCAGTGAAAGTGCCAAGTCTTAACCACTGGACTTCCAGGGAATTCCCAGGAGCAGCTTCGAATGAAAACATGGGCTGCCTGCAGAGACAGGCCATGGAGTCCACCACCTTTCTCGGCTTTAAATGCCACAGCTGAGCTAGCCAGTTCATCATTCCAGGAGTAGGTGCTGTGCAGGGAGGAGACTTATCCATCACACCCTGAGCGTGGTGGGAGGTCCAGAGGAGAAATGTTAGATTTGCTATCTGTGGCATCTGTTGGGGCCCATGATGGATACGTGCGCCTGTGAACAAGTGGAGCAGAAGCTAGGACTATGTGTACGAACGGGGGAAGGAAGAGCAGGAGGCGGGTAAAGCTCTTGTTAGCTGAGGTTTCTGGGAAGGGATTGGATGGAGAGTAGGTGGACGCAGTGCAAGTCTTGAATGTGGAGGGTGTGACTATCAGGCAGAGGGCGTGGGAGAAGGCATGCTGTGGGTGGGAGCAAAGCCAAGGTGGCGGCAGGGTCCTGGGATGTGGAGAGGGTCAGGTGGAATGTGAGATGGGCTTGGGGAGAAAAGGAAGGGAGGGTGTCTGGATAATTTCAGTTTGGACTGGTTGGTAGTGTGGCTGGATAAGTAGGGCAGAGTCTGATACACCTGGGTGGAAATCCTGGTTCTGGAAAAATTTGGCCAAATTACTCACCACCATTATTTTTCTTATCTCTAAAATGTACATAATAATAGTGCAACTTATGATGGCTAAGTTGACATATGTAAGGGATCTGGCACATTGTGGATGTTCAATAAATAGCAGCTTTATTGTTATATAGGTGTTAGTATTACATTTGTGTGCTTTATAAACCTTCTTACTTTATGAAGTTTTCATTGTCCTCTGGGTTAATCACACTGTGTACAAAATGGAGAGTTGTAGAGTTGTCAATAGGATAGTATAGCCTTCAAAAAAAAGGAGGTGGTAGTTGGACAAAAGAATATTTAAAACTTATTTTTTTTAATACCCATTTATGGGACTAAGACCCATTGTTAGCATTTAGGGACACTAACTTGAAAAATATTCAGACAATGATTACAAATTTACTAGCAGTTCATATGTTTGAATTTTTGCTCAAATGGAGCCATAAGCCATGACGCTTAAATGTCATAGCATCTATCACCTCAGTCTTTCACCCCGTGGGAGAAGCAGGCAGAGTGTGAAAATATGCCCACCTGACCAGCAGTGTCATAGCAACAAAGTCACTGGGTAGAATTTACCTGGCTGAAACATCACCAGGTTCCTCTTCTGGTAATTAATTGTTTTTGAGAGGTGCTGTGGTCATTGGAGCCACCTTGAGTTTGCTAAGAACAAGTTGCTAAACTCACCTTTTCCCTTCTTGGTAAAGTTACTAGAATACAGGTCAGGCAATGGTGCAGATACAGCACAGAATCTGTCAAAACATCTCAGGATGTCCTTGAGGACCAAAGGAGATCTGGGCAGGGCACAAGCCAATTAGTACCTGGTCATCAACTGTACCGAGGGGGGATTAAAGTCAACTTGGAGAAAAATTTCTCTCCTGAAATGAGATATCACCATGATGTTCGAGTTGAAGATGACCAGGCCTATGATGATTTATTGGACATTTATGATAGACTGTGTCTCCAAAATGGCAGCGGAGGTGCTGTGTTCAACACACAGTAGAGGGGAAGCCCTTCTGCCCTCTTTGTAGAAGGAATCTTTGTTCCTTGGTCAAATGTCTGAGATTCCTCTGAGTGCTGGGCCTGGTACAAGAGAGAGGGGAAAATCAGATGGCTGTACTTTGGATCCATTTTATAGATGAAAACCGAGGTTCAGGAAGGTTAGGGAACTTGCCCAGGGTGCCCCAGTCAGTATATTAGTTTGAAGGTTATGTTCTTCCACATGTTATGCCCTGCATGTGGGTCCACAATCCCAACTGTTTAGGTTCAGCCCAGTCTAGATGTATCTTCACAACCACACAAACGTAAAAGGTTTGGGAGTCTTTTAAGATTGTTATCCATCAACACAGGGATCCGTCTGGAGCTTCGTGGCAAAGTTGTCATGAGACTGATGGGCAGAAACCACAGAAGAGAAGGTTTGGCTTAGTGAACTGAAGGGAAATAACACATGAAGGGCAAGAAGACCCATTCACTGAGTCACTCATCACCCACCCTGTGCCAGGCCTGGGCTTGGTGCTGAGGGTACGGATGTGAAGATCAGCCGGTCTCTGCCCCAGGAACCCACAGCCTGGTGTGGAGATGGTGACAATACAGTGAGTGGTTTCATAGAAGAACTTTCCCCAGATCTGATCTTCCCAGACCATGTCCTTCTCAGCATTGAGGTCTTAGTTCAGAAGGTGCTCCCCTTCCCTTAAAAAAATAACAGCTTTATTATGCACATACTGTGTGATGCTGAATGATGGCCCCCAAAGATGTCTACATCCTGATCCCTGGAACTTGTGAGTATGTTACCCTGCCTGGTAAATATGACTTAGGGTGTGTGATTAAATTAATGATCTGGAGATGGAGAGATTATCCTGGATTATTCAGGTGGGTCCAGTGTAATAACAAGGGTCCTCATAAGAGGGAGGCAGGAGGATGAGAGAGAAAAAAAGGAAATGTGATGTTGGAACTAGAGGTTTAAGTGACACACTTGGAAGATACAGTAAGGGGTCAAGAGCCAGGGGATACAGGCAGACTCCAGAAGCTAGAAAAGGCAAGGAAATGGATTCCTCCCTGGGCTTCCAGAAGGAACACAGCCCTGCCAACACCTTGATTTTAGCTTTTGACCTCCAGACTGTAAAATAATAAATTGGTGTTGTTTAAAGCCACCTGGTTGTGGTAATTTGTCAAAATAGCAATAGGAAACTAATGTGCATGCCACACAATTCCTTGGATCTTCATATATTCACAAACTTGTACAACCATTACCACAATCCATTTTAGGACATTTTATCACCCTCCCCCTCAAAAAAGCTTATCCCCATTAGTGGTCACTCCTCTTTTCTGCTTATAGTTGGTCATTTGGCTTTGGTTAAGTTTCCTTACTTGTATGAGCCTCAGTTTCCTCATCTGTAAATGGGATACTACCCAATTCCAAAGGATGTTGTAAGAATTCAGTGAGACCATGTGTGTAAGCATTTAGCACAGTGTCTGCAGCCAGCGTTCAGTAGGTTGCGTTATTATTCTTGTAAGTACCAGTGAGGAGGCTGTTGCAGAAGCACAGAGGAGAGCTGAAGGAGGGGCTGAACCAGGCCAGTGGCTGAGGGGTGGAGAGGAGGGGATCTGGTTTCTCTCACATGCTCCAAGCTCTGTGATCCTCCCTCATTGGAGAACAGTTTTACCTTCTTTTAGCACTTGGAATTCCATTAAAGCCGGCCTGCTGGTCCCTGTCTGGTCACTAGAGGGCAGTAGAGCCAAGGACACATAAGGAAGGCGGCGTTGGTGCTGGTCTGTGCTTTCACCCTTTATTCCTGTTCTGACGCCTAATTGTGTTATTTGCGTTGGACTGTCCCCTCCCTCCCTCCTTGCTCTGTGTACTTGCTGACATTTTTTTTCCCAAACACTTCACATCTCAGGGCACCTCTGAGTCCCTATGCCATCTGTGGCCTGGGATTAGACATGGCTGAAGCCTCTTACTTTCTGACAGCTGTGTTTATTTCTCAAGGGCCCAAGTGGCTGCAGAACATGGGGGCCTGTGCACTGCAGCTCAGCAGAGCCTAGGATGAACAACAGTTGCTCTTCTGCCAGTTCAAAACTTGGGGCCTGTTCCATCTTGCATTCATCCTCTGCAACCCAGGGCATATTAATTTCACCCAAATCACACGGACTGAGATGGTAATGGTGGGCTGTGGTGGGTGTGATTCCCTAAAGAAAATTCAAGTGAGATCACCAGAGGGAGGAAGAATTGATGTTTATGCAAAATGCACAGATGTCCACTACAGCTACCACATGGGAACAGAATAATCCACGAGTTAACAGTCCTGGCTTGGCATTCCAGTTCCCAGGGATGGAATCCCATTTCCACTGTTAACAAGTTGTGTGACCATGGTTGGGTCACTTCACTTGTCAGTGAGTCTGAGTGTCCCCATCCACAAAATGGGAGTGATGGTCCAGCATTGTGGGCCTGAACCAGTGTGAAAGCACACTGCAAAGGCACCAGGCAGGCACAGCACATGTTACTACAAGTTGGTGTGGCATGAAGTCTGAAGTCTGTGATGCAGCAAATCAACTTCTGGGTATTTAATCAAAGGAAATGAAAAAGTTAATTCAAAAAAGGCATCTGTACCCCCATTCTCATTGCAGCATTATTTACAATAGCTAGGATATGGAAACAACGTAAGTGTTCATTGATGGATGAATAGATAAAGAAATGTGGTATATATATACACCATATATACAATATAATTCAGCTGTAGAAAAGAATGAAATATTGCCATTTCCACAACATGGATGGACCTTGAGGGCATTATGCTAAATGAAATAAGTCAGATAGAGGAAGACAAACACCATATGATCTCACTTATATGAGGAATCTAAAAAATAAACCCGAAACCAAGCTTATAGATACAGAGAACAGATTGGTGGTTGCCAGAGGTAGGGGGTGGGGGAGTAGGAGAGATGGCTGAAGGTCAAAATGTACAAACTTTCAGTTATAAAATAAGTGAGTCCTGGAATGTAATGTACAGCATGGTGAATATAGTTAGCAACAGTGTATTGCATATTTGAATGTTTCTAAGAGAGTGGATCTCAAAAGTTCATCACAAGAAAAAAATTGTAACTATGTATGGTGACAGATGTTAATTAGACTTATGTGGAGATTATTTTGCAATGTATACAAATATTGAATCATTACGTTGTATACCTGAAATCAATATAATGTTATATTATAACATAACAATAACATATATATTATAAAATTATACCTAAATTTAAAAAGTAAATGAAACCTGAAGTCTCTGGATTGTTACCTGACCAGTTCCAGGGCACCTGTCCAGAGACAGGCAGCCAAACTGCCCTGGGTTCAAGTCCTCAATCTGCCACTTACTACGTTATTCTCCTCTATGAAGTGAAGATCAGCATTACTGCCTCCCAGCGTTATTGGGAGAAGTGATGAGGTGACATATAGACAGTGCCTGGCATGTATTGTTCTATAACTGATAGATGCATTCTAAGTACAATTATTATCCCAGTGCACACCAGGAGTCCAGGAGAGACTCTGGCAGGACAGACCACATGCTTTGTGAACAAACCATCCTTCTGGATATTTGGCCAGCAGCCAAGGGCATTGGGAGGCTTTGTGTAGCCTGGCCCTTCCTGCCTTCCTTTCAACTTGGTCTGGGTACAGCCTCACGGAAGTTCATGTTTCACTCTTAATTACCCCTCAGGCTCTCTGCTCAGCCTGTCTTTCATTTCCATCACAGGCTTTCAGCCAGAGAGTTTGAACAGAATCTCATCTGGAGTGTGTTAACTCTTCTCCCCCTTTGCTGGCAGAGATCTGGGATCAGCTCTGCATTAGGACAAGTTGTAAGTAAACACACATTTGCTCTAATGTGGCCTCTCCTCCCATCCCATAGGCTTATCTTATATTGTGAAGCTTCAAATCAGGGAACACAAGAGTGTTTGGAAAAGACCTTAGAAATAATTTAATCCAGTCTACCCATTTTACAGGAGAGTACATTGAAGATGTTGAGTTGCTCATGTTCACTGATAACTTGAGGATATGAATAGAGATGGAAATCAGGTCTTCTGACTCTCAGTTCTAAACTCCACAATAACACCGTACCTCAATCTTTCACTCATTCCTTCAAAAAATATGTATTGAGCAACTAACATCTTATGACTTGTCCTTTTGTGGGCACTGGAGCAACAGCGATAAATAAGAAATGATCTGCTCTTATGCTTATGAACTCTTCGTCTATTTGTCCATCCATCCATCCATCCATCCATCCATCCATCCATCCATCCATCCATTCATCCAGTGCTTCTATTTGTTCATCCATCCATCTCCTTTTTTTCCTGTCCATCTCTCTTTCATCCCTTCGTCTTCATCCTTTTGTACATTTGTTTCTGTCCATTCATTTCACCATTCATTTCACTATCAATTTGTTGGCTAATCTATTCATCTGTTCATTTATCCCCTACCCATCCATCATCTGTTCCTGTTTCCATGAGTCTGTTTCTCTTTCGGTCCACACATTGGTCTCTTCATCCATTCACAATTTCTTGTGTCTATATGGCTCTAGGTTTTTGGCTGGTGCTCAGGACTTAGATAAGTAAGAAGCATTTGTATTCGAGTCTTTGTATGAACATATACCTTCTTGTCTCTTGGTTAAATACCTAGGACTAGAATGGCTAGATCATAGGGTAGACATTGGTTTAACTTTTTAAGAAATTGCTAAAATGTTTTTCAATTAGTTTTTGCTCTTTTACATTTCTACCAGTTCCTCCACACCCTTCTCAACTTTTTGCATGGTCACACATTAAATTTTATCCATTGTAATAGGTATGGTTTTAATTTTGTTATTCCCCTAATGACAGATGCTGGTGAGCTCCTTTTCATGTGCTTATTAGTTATCCATATATCATTTTGGCAAAGTGTGTGCAAATACTTTGCCCATTTAAAAAATTAAATTGTTTGTTTTCTTATTATTGAGTGGTATTTTTAAAAATGTATATATATTCTGCATTGATGTCCTTTATCAGATATAAACTTTGCAAATATTTTTTTTCCAGCTGTGGCTTATCTTTTCATTCTCTTAATAGTATTTTTAAAAGAGCAGAGTACATTAATTTGGGTGAACTCCATTTTATTAATTTATTCTCATATGGATCTTTCTTTATGTGTCATGTAATAAATTTTTGCCTAGCATAAGGTCACAAAGATTTTCAACTATTTTTTTTCTATATGTCTTATTGTTTCAGGTTTTACTAGGTGTATGATAGATTCTGAGGTAATTTTTTTTTAATTTCTTTTTTTTTAATTGGAGTATAGTTGCTTTACAATGTTGTGTTAGTTTCTACTACTGTACAGCAAAGTGAATCAGCTACACATATACATACATCCCGTTTTTTGGATTTCCTTCCCATTTAGGTCACCACAGAGCATTGAGTAGAGTTCCCTGTGCTATACATTCTCATTACTTACCTATTTTGTACATAGCATCAATAGTGTATATATGTCAATCCCCATCTCCCAATTCATCCCACCCCTCTTTTCCCCCTTGGTATCCATATGTCTGTTCTCTACGTCTGTGTCTCTATTTCTGCTTTGCAAATAAGACAATCTATACCATTTTTTTTAGATTCCACATATATGCGTTAGTATACGACATTTGTTTTTCTCTTTCTGACTTACTTCACTCTGTATGACAGTCTCTAGGTCCATCCACGTCTCAACAAATGACCCAATTTTGTTCCTTTCAATGGCTGAGTAATATTCCATTGTATATATGCACCACATCTTCTTTATCCATTCCTCTATTGATGGACATTTAGGATGCTTCCATGTCCTGGCTATTGTAAATAGTGCTGCAATGAACATTGGGGTGCATGTGTCTTTTTGAATTATGGTTTTCTCTGGGTATATGCCCAGTAGTGGGATTGCTGGGTCATATGGTAATTCTATTTTTAGTTTTTTAAGGAACCTCCATACTGTTCTCCATAGTGGCTGTATCAATTTACATTCCCACCAACAGCACAAGAGGGTTCCCTTTTCTCCACACCCTCTCCAGCATTTGTTGTTTGTAGATTTTCTGATGATGCCCATTCTGATCAGTGTGAGGTGATACCTCACTGTAGTTTTGATTTGCCTTTCTCTAACAATTAGGGATGATGAGCATCTTTTCATGTGCCTCTTGGCCATCTGTATGTCTTCTTTGGAGAAATGTATATTTAGGCCTTCTGCCCATTTTTTGATTGGGTTTTTTGTTCTTATGGTATTGAGCTGCATGAATTGTTTGTATATTTTGGAGATTAATCCTTTGTCAGTTGCTTCATTTGAAAATATTTTCTCCCATTCTGAGGGTTGTCTTTCGTCTTGTTTGTAGTTTCCTTTGCTGTGCAAAAGCTTTTAAGCTTCATTAGGTCCCATTTGTTTATTTTTGTTTTTATTTCCTTTACTCTAGGAAGTGGGTCAAAAAGGATCTTGCTGCAATTTATGTCAGAGTGTTCTACCTATGTTTTCCTCTAAGAGTTTTATAATGTCTGGCCTTACATTTAGGTTTTTAATCCATTTTGAGTTCAGTTTTGTGTATGGTGTAGGGAGTGTTCTAATTTCACTCTTTTACATGTAGCTGTCCAGTCTTCCCAGCACCACTTATTGAAGAGACTGTGTTTTCTCCATTGTATATTCTTGCCTCCTTTGTCATAGTTTAGGTGACCATAGGTGTGTGGGTTTATCTCTGGGCTTTCTGTCCTGTACCATTGATCTATATTTCTGTTTTTGTGCCAGTACCATATTGTCTTGATTACTGTAGCTTTGTAGTATAGTCTGAAGTCAGGGCGCCTGATTCCTCCAGCTCCATTTTTCTTTTTTTAAAAAAATTTTTATTTATTTACTTATTATTTATTTTTGGCTGTGCCAGGTCTTAGTCATGGCATGTGGGATCTTCGTTGTGGCATGTAAGATCTTTAGTTGCAGCATGTGCTATCTTTAGTTGCAGCATGTGGGATCTTTAGTTGCAGCATGTGGGCTCTTAGTTGAGGCATGCAGATTTCTTTGTTGTGGCATGAGGACTCTTAGTTGAGGCATGTGGACTTCTTAGTTGCAGCATGCGGACTTAGTTGCGGCATGAGAACTTTTAGTTGTGGCATGCATGCTGGATCTAGTTCCCCAACCAGGGATTGAACCTGGGCACCCTGCATTGGGAGCATGGAGTCTTACCCACTGGACCACCAGGGAAGTCCCCCGTTTTTCTTTTTCCAAATTGCTTTGGCTATTTGTGGTCTTTTGTGATTCCATACAAATTGTAAAGTTTTTTGTCCTAGTTCTGTGAAAAATGCCACTGGTAATTTGTTAGGGATTGCATTGCATCTGTAGATTGCTTTGGGTAATAGAGTCATTTCCACAATATTGATTCTTCCAATCCAAGAACATGGTATATCTCTCCATCTGTTTGTGTCATCATTGATTTCTTTCATCGGTGCCTTATTGTTTTCTGCATACAGGTCTTTTGCCTCCTTAGGGAGATTTATTCCTAGGTATTTTATTCTTTTTGTTGCAGTGGTAAATGGGATTGTTTCCTTAATTTCTCTTGCTGATCTTTCATTGTTAGTGTATAGGAATGCAAGAGATTTCTGCTCATTAATTTTGTATCCTGCAACTTTACCAAATTCATTAATTAGCTCTAGTAATTTTCTGGTGGCATCTTTAGATTTTCTATGTATAGTTTCATGTCATCTGTGAACAGTGACAGTTTTACTTCTTCCTACACAATTTGGATTTTTTTTTTCTTTTCTTTTTTCTTTTCCAGAGTGGACATCCTTGTCTTGTTCCTGATCTTAGAGGAAATGGTTTCAGTTTTTCACCATTGAGAACAATGTTGGCTGTGGGTTTGTAATATACAGCCTTTATTATGTTGAGGTAACTTCCCTCTATACCCACTTGCTGTAGAGTTCTTATCGTAAATGGGTGTTGAATTTTATTGAAAGCTTTTTCTGCATCTATTATCATATGGTTTTTATCTTTCAATTTGTTAATATGGTGTATCACATTGATTGATTTGCATATATTGAAGAATCCTTGCATTCCTGGGATAAATCCCACTTGATAATGCTGTATGATCTTGTTAATGTGTTGTTGGATTAGGTTTGCTAGTATTTTGTTGAGGATTTTTGTGTCTATGTTCATCAGTGATACTGGCCTGTATTTTTCTTTTTTGTGATATCTTTGTCTGGTTTTGGTATCAGGGTGATGGTAGATTCACAGAATGAGTGTGGGAGTGGTCCTCCTTCTGCAATTTTTGGAAGAGTTTGAGAAGGATATGTGTTAGCTCTTCTCTAAATGTTTGATAGAATTCACCTGTGAAGCCATCTGGTCCTGGACGTTTGTTTGTTGGAAAATTTTTAATCACGGTTTCAATTTTATTACTTGTGATTGGTCTGTTCATATTTTCTATTTCTTCCTGGTTCAGTCTTGGAAGGTTGTACCTTTCTATGAATTTGTCCATTTCTTCCAGGTTGTCCATTTTATTGGCATAGAGTTGCTTGTAGTAGTCTCTTAGGATGCTTTGTATTTCTGTGGCGTCAGTTGTAACTTCTCCTTTTTCATTTCTAATTTTATTGATTTGAGTCTTCTCCCTTTTTTTCTTGATGAGTCTGGCTAATGTTTATTTCTGATCTGATCTTTATGATTTCTTTCCTTCTACTAATTTTTTTTGTTATTTTTCTAGTTGCTTTAGGTGTAAGGTTAGGTTGTTTATTTGCAATTTCTCTTATTTCTTGAGGTAGGATTGTATTGCTATAAACTTCCCTCTTAGAACTGCTTTTGTTGTATCCCATAGGTTTTGGGTTGTCGTGTTTTCATTGTCATTTGTTTCTAGGTATTTTTTGATGTTCTCTTTGATTTCTTCAGTGATCTCTTGGTTATTTAGTAGCATATTGTTTAGACTCCATATGTTTGTGTTTTTTACAGTTTTTTCCCTCTAATTTATTTCTAATGTCATAGCATTGTGGTTGGGAAAGATGCTTGATATGATTTCAATTTTCTTAAATTTATTGAGGCTTGATTCATGACCCAAGATGTGATCTATCCTGGAGAATGTTCCGTGTGCACTTGAGAAGAAAGTGTATTCTGCTGCTTTCTGATGGAATGTCCTATAAATATCAATTAAGTCTATCTGGTCTAATGTGTCATTTAAGGCTTATGTTTCCTTATTAATTTTCTGTCTGGATGATCTATCCATTGGTGTAAGTGGAATGTTAAAGTCCCCCACTATTATTGTGTTACTGTAGATTTCCCCTTTTATGGCTGTTAGCATTTCCCTTATGTATTAAGGTGCTCCTATGTTGGGTGCGTAAACATTTACAATTGTTAAATCTTCTTGGATTGATCCCTTGATCATTATGCAGTGTAATAGTCTTTATTTTAAAGACTCTTGTAATAGTCTTTATTTTAAAGTCTATTTTGTCTGATATGAGTATTGCTACTCCAGCTTTCTTTTGATTTCCATTTGCATGGAATACACTTTCCTTCCCCTCACTTTCAGTCTGTATGTGTCCCTAGATCTGAAGTGGGTCTCTTTAGACAGCATATATATGAGTCTTGTTTTTGTAAAGCCAGTTTGTGTCTTTTGGTTGGAGCATTTAATCCATTTACATTTAAGGTAATTATTGATATGTATGTTCCTACTACTCTTTTCTTAATTGTTTTGGGTTGGTTTTTGTAGGTCTTTTCCTTCTCTTGTGTTTCCTTCCTAGAGAAGTTCCTTTAGCATTTGTTGTAAAGCTGGTTTGGTGGTGCTTAATTGTCTTAGCTTTTGCTTGGCTGTAAAGCTTTTGATTTCTCCGTCAAATCTTAATGAGATCCTTGTTGGGTAGTGTAATCTTGGTTGTAGGTTTTCCCCTTTCATCACTTTAAATACATCCTGCCACTCTCTTCTGGCTTGTAGAGCTTCTGCTGAAAAATCAGCTGATAACGTCATGGGGAGTCCCTTGTATGTTATTTGTTGCTTTTAATATTTTTTCTTTGTACTTAATTTTTATTAGTTTGATTAATATGTGTCTCGGCCTGTTTCTCCTTGGGTTTATCCTGTGTGGGACTTTCTGTACTTCCTGGACTTGATTGACTATTTCCCTTCCCATGTAAGGGAAGTTTTTGACTATAATCTCTTCAAATATTTTCTCAGACCCTTTCTCTTTCTCTTCTTCTTCTGGGACCCCTATAATTCGAATGTTGGTGCATTTAATGTTGTCCCAGAGGTCTCTGAGACTGTCCTCATTTCTTTTCATTCTTTTTTTCTTTTTTTAAATTCTGCTTTGTGGAAGTTATTTCTAACATTCTATCTTCCAGGTCACTTATCTGTTCTTCTGTCTCAGTTATTCTGCTATTGATTTCTACTAGTCAATTTTTAATTTCAGTTATTGTGTTGTTCATCACTGTTTGTTCTGTAGTTCTTCTAGGTCTTCATTAAAGCTTTCTTGTATTTTCTCGATCCGTGCCTCCATTCTCTTTCCAAAATTTTGGATCATCTTTACTATCATTACTCTGAATTCTTTTTCAGGTAGACTGCCTATTTCCTCTTCATTTATTTGGTCTTGTGGGTTTTTACCTTGCTCCTTCATCTGCAACATATTTCTCTGTCTTCTCTTTTTGTCTAACTTACTGTGTTTGAGGTCTCCTTTCTGCAAGGTGCAGGGTCGTTTTTCCTCTTGCTTCTTGTGTCTGCTCCCAGTGAGTGAGGTTGGTCCAGTGGCTTGTGTAGGCTTCCTGGTGGGAGGGACTGGTGCCTGCATTCTGGTGGGTGGAGCTGGTACTTGTCCCTCTGAATGGCAGGGCCATGTCAGGTGTTGTGTTTTGGGGTGTTTGTGAGCTTAGTACAGCTTTAGGCAGCCTGTCTGATGATGGGTGGGTTTGTGTTCCCATCTTGCTTGTTGTTTGGCATGAGGTGTGGCAGGTGGGTGGAGCTGGGTCTTGGATTTGAGATGGAGACCTTCGGGAGAGCTGTCACTGATTAATATTCCCAGGGGCTGGGAATTCTCTGGCGATCCAGCATCCTGGACTTGGCGTTCCCACTCCAGAGGCTCAGGCCTGACCCCTGGCTGGGGATCCAAGACCCCACAAGCCGCATGTCATGGCAATAAAGGGATAAAAAAGGGGCAGGGAAGAAAACAAATGAAAACAAACAGAGAAACAAATCCCAAGACAAATAGCAAAGACAGAAACAAACAAACAGCAACAACAGCCAAAAAAACCCCACAAAAAACAAAACCCCAAATGGTAAAAGCAAAACCAACCAAACAAAAAAGAAAACAAGGAAACACATACACAGACCCAAAAGAAACAAAAACACAACCAAAGAAAACAAAAAACAAGAGAACAACCAGACAAAAAAAAGAACCCAGAAATGAAATCAAAACATTAAAAACAAAACTAACAAAAATACAAAACACAAAACCAAAGCAAATGCAAACTAAAGAATAAAGCAAAGAAAACAAAACAAACACACAAAAGTGATTGAAAAAACGAAAAAACACAGAACAACGAAAAAGCAAAGGAGAAATAGAAACAAATAGAAATATAAAAAAAATTGAAAAAATTAAAAAAAGAAAAGAAAACAAAATGAAGAAACCCAAACAAACCAAAAATCCCCCCAAAACTAAATAAAATTAAAAATAATTTAAAAAACCAAACCCAACAACAGAAGGAATCAAAACATAATAAAAATAATAGTAATAATAATATTTTCCTGGGGTCTCAATTGTCAGTGTTCTTGACCCCACTGTGATCCACAGCCCACCTCCACCTCCCCAGGAGGCCCTCTAATGCCTCTAGGTTGGTCTCTGGACCCGCTTTGGGTACTGTGGGGACAGCTCAGACTCTGATCTGGCCCAACTCCCGCATGTGCTTGCCCCCAAAGTCCACAGCTGCCAGAGGTAGACTGGTTTCACTTGTGGGAACACTCGTTGTCCATTCAGATATTCCATAGACGCAGGGTCTACCAAGCTGATTGCGGGGATTTAATCTGCGGTTTGTGCAGCTGATGGAAAGATTTTCGTTCCTCTTCCTTAGCTGCCCCACTCCTGGGGCTCAGCTGTGGTTGGCTGCCCTGGAGCACTCAGGTCTGCCCCAGTGAAGACAGGGCATGGAGGCAGCACAGCTGCCTGGGTTACAGGAGCCGCAGCAGCAACAGGTGCATGGGGAAGCCGGTGGCCGTGGATGTGAGAGATCCAGCCCTAGTGGGAGCCTATTCTAGTGCTTGGCAGCAGGCGCATGAGGGCCAACCCTGGAGGGACCCTTTCCTAGCACCTGGGGGGGTGGGCAGGGGCTGGCGTGTGAGGGAAGAGAGGCTGTAATGTCGGCTCCACCCTCTGCACATCATACAACAGTGGCGCCTTGCTTCCATGGCAGTCCAGGTTTCCTCCACAGGCATTCCCGGTTGTAGATTTCCTCCCTCCCATCCCCTCAGGCTGTCTTCTTCTCACCCAACAGCAGTTCTCCTCCCAGGTTTGCTCTCCAATCCCCATGCTCCAGCTCCTGTGCACACCAGCAGACACACATCCCAGTCCAGGGCATGCAGGGCCGTGGCACAGACTGTGTAGTTCTCACTCTATCCTGTCTGCCACAGACCGGCCATTTCACCCTCCTCCAATAGCTTCAGATGCTTCCCTTCTGTCCCACCTGATTTCCCCATTGGTGACGGGGTTTCCCCAGATGTGGGACCCTCTCCTCTGCTTCAGCTCCTCCCAGGGGCACAGGTCCTGCCCCGCTTCCTCTCCTCTTCTTTCTTCCTTCTTTCTTTCATCCTACCTGGTTATGCGGGGATCTTTTTTTTTTTTTTGTGGTATGCGGGCCTCCCTCTGTTGTGGCCTCTCCCGTTGCAGAGCACAGGCTCTGGACGCGCAGGCCCAGCGGCCATGGCTCACGGGCCCAGCCGCTCCGCGGCATGTGGGATCCTCCCAGACC
>NC_041215.1:6902135-6923946 GCF_002837175.3 Physeter macrocephalus | reverse complement strand
GTTCCCCTGCATCGGCAGGCGGACGCGCAACCACTGCGCCACCAGGGAAGCCCATATGCGGGGATCTTTATTGTCCTTTCCAGTGCCCAAGGTCTTCTGCTAGTGTTCAGCCGGTGTTCTGTGAGATTTGTTCCATCTGTAGATGTATTCTTGATGCGTTTGTGGAGAGAGATGAACTCCATGTCCTCCTACTCGTCTGCCATCTTGAAAACCCCCAAGGTAATTATTGTATATGGTGCAAGGCATGGATCCAACATCGTTTTTTTGCATATGAATATCCAGTTGTTTTACCACCATTTGCTGAAAGACTGCTTTCTCCACTAAATTGCCTTTGTACCTTTGTTAAAATTACTTGTTAATTCCTGTAGCAGTGAGCACACCTAGTGCCCAGATCTTGGTTTTTAATATAATTCTTCAATAAAAGGACCCAGGGCTCCTGGGCTGGTTTTAGGACTGCAGCAGGTAATATACAAGATGAACTTAGAGCATTTTGTAGCACCAGAAAGTAAGGAAGTACTGAAAAGAGACAATCCTATATTGATGGGGGTTTGTCCAAAGAACCTAACAGCCAACTGACAGAGCTCCCAATGGCCAACTTGGAAAATTTAAGCAACAGTATATAAATAAAGTAGTATTGGATTATAACCCAAAATATAAAATAAATATCCATGAGCCTATACTGATATAAATGACTGAATAAATAAATGGGGGAGAAGAGAAAAATCCCTCTTGCAGAAGAATTCCAAATAATTTATGTATCTATTCCACCTTTAAGGAAGTGGAGCATAACTTCCCACTTATTAAGTGTGGGCTGTGTAGAGTGACATCTTTCTCAAGAGTATAGTATAGAAAGTTTTCTGGGGGGGAGAATAATTTTACAGTGGAAAATAGTGACAGACACTATCTCAGCTGTGTGATCAAAGTTAACTTGAACAGATAAATCATGTTGATAGTATATACCTTTGTTAGGTTATGATGAGAATGGCACTGTATCTCTAAAGTCTTCCTTCTCCAAACACATACTCCAGTCTAATTATAAAAACGTCAGGCGAATCCCAATCGAGGGATATTCTACAAAATATTCAACCAGTACTCCTCAAAATTGTCAAGGTCATCAACAACAAGGGAAGTCTGAGAAAGTGTCACAGCTAAGAGGAGTCTATGGTGACAAAACAACTAAATGTAATGTGCATAGGATACTGGAGCACAAAAAGATGTTGGTTAACACTAAGAAAGTCTGAATAAACTATGGACTTTAGTTAATAACAATGTATCAATATTGGTTCATTGATTATAACAAATATATTATACTAATGTATGATGTTAATAGTAGGGGAAACTTGATGAGGGGCATATGAGGACTCTATGTACATCTTCTCAATTTTTCTTCTAATAATGAAGTCTATATTTAAAAATCCATTGTTTATATATAAATGGATCTCTCTATTCTGCTTTATCGCTCTATTTGCTATTTTTATAGTGATACCACATTGTTTTGATTACTACAGCTTTATAACAAGTCTTGAAATCAGATAGCATTGGCTTTCCAATTTTGTTCTTTTTCAAAGTTGTTTTGGCTACTCTAGTCTTTTTTTTTTTTTCCATTTCATATGCACTATAGAATAAGTTTGTCAATTTTTGCAAAAAAGCCTGCTGGATCTTCATTGCTATTGCACTGATCAAATTGGGGGAGAATTGATGTTTTATCAATATTGGGTTTTCAAATCCCTGCACTATCTCTTTTTTTAAGAATCAATTTTATTTATTTATTTATTTTTGGTTGTGTTGGGTCTTCATTGCTGCATGCAGGCTTTCTCTAGTTGTGGTGAGCGAGGGCTACTCTTCTTTGTGGTGCATGGGCTTCTCACTGTGGTGGCTTCTCTTGTTGTGGAGCACAGGCTCTAGGTAGGTGGGCTTCAGTAGTCGTGGCACGTGGGCTCAGTAGTTGTGGCTCATGGGCTAAGTAGTTGTGGCTTGCGGGCTCTAGAGCACAGGCTCAGTAGTTGTTGCACATGGGCTTAATTGCTCCATGGCATGTGGGATCTTCGTGGACCAGGGATCGAACCCATGTCCCCTGCATTGGCAGGCGGATTCTTAACCACTGCACCACGAGGGAAGTCTCCTTGCATTATCTCTTTATTTATTTAGTTCTTTAATTTTTTTCAGCAATATTTTGTAGTTTTCAGCATATGTATCTTTCCCATCTTTTGTCAGATTTATCCCTAAGAATTTAACATTTTTAATGCTATATAAAGAGTATTTTAATTTCAATGTCTGGTTGTTCATTGCTAGAATATAGAAATGCAGTTGAGTTTTGTATATTGATCTTGTGTCCTGCAACCTTGCTAAACTCACTTACTAGTTCTAGTAGCTTTTTTGTAGGTTCCAGTAAATTTTCTACATAGACAATCATATTGTCTGTGAATAAAGACAGTTTTACTCTTTCCTTTCCAATCTGTATGCTTTTCCTTTGTTTTCCTAGTCTTACTGTACCACCTAGAACTCCAGTACAACATTGGATATAGTGAGAGCAGACATTTTTGTCTTGTTCCTGATTTTAGGGGTAAAGTAGCTAGTCTTTCACATTAAGTGTGACATTAACTGTAGGTATCCTTAGAAGCCCTTTGTCAGATTCAGGAAGTTCTCTTTAATTTCTAGTTTGCTGAAAGTTTTTATTAGGAATAAATAAATTTTGGATTTTGTTGAATGATTTTTCTGTGTTTATTGAGCTGATTATATGGCCTTTTTTTAAATTTAGTTTTTTAATATGGTGAATTATACTGACTAATTTCAAATGTTAAAGCAACCCTGCATTCTTTGGATATATCTCACTTGGTCATGAAGTATTATTGTTTTAAAATATTGTTGGATTTGCTGAAATTTTATTTAGAAGTTCTTGCATTTGTATTCATAAGGGATATTGGTCTGCACTGCTCCTTTAATATCTTTTTTTTTTTTTTTATTGCGGTACGCGGGCCTCTCACTGTTGTGGCCTCTCCCGCCATGGAGCACAGCCTCCGGACACGCAGGCTCAGCAGCCATGGCTCACAGGCCCAGCCGCTCTGCGGCATGTGGGATCTTCCTGGACCGGGGCATGAACCCGCATCTCCTGCATCGGCAGGTGGACTCTCAACGACTGTGCCACCAGGGAAGCCCCGCTCCTTTAATATCTTTGTGTGATTTGCTGTTGGAGTAATGCTTGCCTCAAAGAATGAGTTTGGAAATATTTCTTCCTCTTTAATTTTCTAGAAAAGTTTATGTAGAATTAATATTATCTCTTCCTTAGATGTTTGGTAGAATTCACTGAGGAAACCATCTGGGCCAGGAGTTTTCTTTGTGGGAAGACTTTTAGCCAAAAACTCAATTTCTTTAATAGATGGGGGCTATTCTCATTAACTAGTCCTTCTTAGGTGAGCTTGGATAGGTTTTGTCTTTCAGTGAATTTGACTATTTCATCTAAGTTGTTGAATTTTTTGGCATAAAGTTGTTCACAAAATTCCTTATCCTTTTAATATATATAGTCTTTAGGGGTATCATCTCCGGTATTCCTGATATTAGTAGTGTGTATCTTCTCTTTTTTCCTAATTAGAATTTCTAGAGGTTTATCAGTTTAATGGATCTTCTCAAACAGCTCTTGGTTTCATTGATTTTCTCTTTTGCCTTTCTGTTTTCTATTTTAGCAATTTCTGCTTTGATATTTAGTATTTATTTTCTCCTGCTTATTTTGGGTAAGCACTTATTTTTTCTAGTCTCTTAGGTAGAATTTGAGGTCACTCATTTGAGGCCTTGCATCTTTTCTTACTAAAGCCTTTTGGTGCTATAAATCACTCCTTAAATATTGCTTTAGTAGCATCCCACAAATTTGGATATATTGTATTTTCATTCAATTTAAAAACGAACTAATTTCCATTTCTATTCCTTTATTAACCACGTGGGTTATTTAGAAGTATGTTATTTATTTTTCTAATATTTGGGGGAATTTCCCTATTTATTTATTTATTTATGCTGGGTCTTAGTTGTGGCATGCAGAATCTTTTAGTTGTGGCATGCAGACTCTTTTTAGTTGTGGCATGTGGACTTCTTAGTTGCAGCATGTGGACTTCTTAGTTGCGGCATGTGGGCTTCTTAGTTGCAGCATGCGTACTCTTAGTTGTGGCATGCAAACTCTCAGTTGCAGCATGTGAACTCTTAGTTGTGGCATGCATGTGGGATCTAGTTCCCTGACCAGGGGATTGAACCTGGGTCCCCTGCATTGGGAGTGTGGAATCTTACCCACTGGACCACCAAGGAAGTCCTTCCCTATATTGTTCTGATAATTTATTTCTAATTTGATTCCACTGTGGTCAGAGAGCATACTTTATATATTTGAATCCTTTAAAATCTATTGAGATTTGTTTCATGGCCCAGAATTTGGTACATTTGGTAATGTTGCTCATGCATTCTTCTGTTTTTGGGTGGAGTGTTCTGGAAATTTCAATTAGGTCAAGTTGGTTGATAGTGCTGTTTCAGTATTCTATATTTTGATCATTTTCTTTATACCTGTTTTATCAATTATTGAGAGAGGGATATTGAAATATTCAGTTACAATTGTGATTTTGGCTGTTTCTCTGGGCTGTTCCATCAGGTTTTTCATATATATGTCTATATATATTTTTTAATTAATTAATTAATATTATTTAATTAATTATTATTTAATTAAATTAATTAATTAATATATTAGTATTTTTGGCTGAGTTGGATCTTCGTTGCTGCACATGGGCTTTCTCTAGTTGTGGTGAGCTGGGCTGCTCTTTGTTGTGATGCACAGGCTTCTCATTGAGGTGGCTTCTCTTGTTGTGGAGCACAGGCTCTAGGCGTGTGGGCTTCAGTAGTTGTGGCTCATGGGCTCTAGAGCACAGGCTCAGTAGTTGTGGCACATGGGCTTAGTTGCTCCATGGCATGTCAGATCTTTCTGGACCAGGGATCGAACCCGTGTCCCCTGCATTGGCAGACGGATTCTTAACCACTGTGCCACCAGGGAAGTCCCCTTCTTATATTTTGAAGCTCAGTTATTAGATGTGTATATATTTAAGATTACTATATTCTATTGATTAATTGACCCCTTTATCATAGTCAAATGACCTTCTTTATTCCTGGTAATATTCTTTGCTCTAAAAACTATGTTGTGTGATATTAAAATAATGACTCTTTTGGACTAGTGTTAGCACAATGTATCTTTCTCCATCTTTTTATTTTGGTATGTATATTTGAAGTACATTTCTTATAAGCAGTATAAAATTTAGGGTTTTTTTAATCCAATCTGGCAATCTCTGCCTTTTAATTGGGATGCTTAGACTATTTACATTTAATGCGATTATTCATATGGTTAGCACTGAGTCTACCATCTTACTACTTTTTTTTTCCTATTTGTTCCATCTGTTGGTCTCTTTTTCTTTAAATGGTTGCTTTAGGGTTTATAGTATACATTTTTAACTTATCACAGTCTACCTGCAAGTGACATTATACCGTTTCATGTATAGTATAAGAATCTTACTGTATTATAGTTCCATTTCTTCATTCTCAGATGGTATGCTATTATTGCCATATATTTTACTTATACACATATTATAATCCCCACAGTATGTTGTTATTTTTGTTTACATAGTCAACTATCTTTTAAATATATTTGAATAATAAGAAAATAATATATTTACCTATGCAGTTGTCACTTCTGGGGCTCTTCATTCCTTTGTTAAGATCTGCATTTACAGGGCTTCCCTGGTGGTGCAGTGGTTGAGAGTCCACCTGCTGATGCAGGGGATGCGGGTTTGTGCCCCAGTCCAGGAGGATCCTGCGTGCCACGGAGTGGCTGGGCCTGTGAGCCGTGGCTGCTGAGCCTGCGTGTCCGGAGCCTGTGCTCTGCAACAGGGGAGGCTGCGGCAGTGAGAGGCCCGCGTACCACCAAAAAAAAAAAAAAAAAAAAATCTGCATTTCCATATAGTGTCATTTTGCTTCTGTCTGAAGGACTTCCTTTAGCATTTCTTATAGTACAGATCTGCTGGTACTAAATTATTTCAGCATTTCTTAGTATGATAAAGTCTTTATTTCTCTTTAGATTTGGAAAAGTATTTATAATGGGTATAGAATTCTACATTGACAGGTTTGGTTTCTTTCAGTACCCAAGGATAAGTGTCATTCTCTTCTCACTTGCATTGTTTATGATGACCAATCTGCTGTCACCTTTTTCTTTGTTTCTCTCTATATAGTGTCTTTTTTCCCCTCTGGCTACTTTAATGTTTTTCTCTTAATTACTGATTTTGCATTATTTATTATCATGTATCTTGGTTTAGTTTTCTTCATTTCTTATGCTTGGGTTTTGTTGATCTTTCTGGATCTATAAATTTCATTGAATTTGAAAATTTTTTAGTTGTTATTTTTCTGTCCTCCTTGATACTTCCTTCAGGTACTCCATTTACATATATACTTTGGCCTCCATATCTTTAGGTTCTGTGCCTATGGATTTAACCAGCCATGGATTGACTGTTCGACTGTGGTTGGTTTAATTTGCAGATGCTGAATCTGTGGAAATGGAGGGACAATCGTAAGGGACTCAAGCATCCCGCAGGTGGTTCTGGAACCAATCCCCTGAGGATACTAAAGGGTGACTGTATTAGGCTCCTTGAAGTTGTCACACAGCTTACCGATGCTCTTAAATTTTTTTTTCCTCTTTTTGTTTCATTTTGGATATTAAATGTTCCTATGTCTTCAAGTTCACTAATCTTTTCTTCTGTAGTGTCTAATCTGCAATTAATCCTATCTATTGTATTTTTTTGTCTTAGACATTATAGTTTTCATCTTTAGAAGTTTCATCTTTAGAAGTTCAATTAAAAAATATCATCCATGTCTTTTCTTAACTTTTTGGGTCTATGGAGTATAGTTATAGTTATAATAACTATTTGATGTTCTTGTCAGCTTATTCTATCATTTCAGGGTCACTGTAGGTTGATCAATTTTTCTCCTCATTATTGGCCATATTTTCCTGCTGCTTTCTATGCTGTTAATCAGATTAGATGCCAGATATTGTGAATTCTATCTTGTTTGTTGCTAGATATTTTAGTTCTCCTATAAATATTAAGCTTTGTTTGGAGATGAAGCTAAGTTACTTAGAAAAACATTGGTCCTTTCAGGTCTTACTTTCAAGATTTGTTAGGTTGGATCAGAGCAGCATTTTTTTTTTCTAGGGATAATCATTCTCCATTACTGAGGCAAGACTTTTTTGCTTACACTACCCAGGGCCCCATGAATTATTAGGGTTTCTGGTCTGGTTGGTAGGATCAGGTAGGTACTCTTCTCAGCCCTCTGTGAACTCAGGCATTGTTCTCACTCTTCCTTTTAGATAATTTCTCTCTCATCTCTGGTAGTTTCCTTACACAGGTAAACTGATCAGTTCTCTGCTGAATACCCAAGGCAGACACTCCACAGATAGCTGGAGTTTTCTTTCCAGTTTGTCCTTTCTGTTATTCTGTCTTGTGAACACTAGCTGCCTTGGTCTCCCCAGCTTCTCAACTCTATCTCCCCACCTCCAGAAGCCTACTACTTCTCCTTGTTTTCTTCTCCCTGTACCTGGACAGTGCTCAAGGCAGTAACCTGGGGCAGTCATAGAGCTCACCTTGACTGTTTTTGGTCTTCCATGGTTCATTACACTTATTGCCTGAGGTCCACTCTCTTGAAAACTGCTGTTTCATACTTTTTCTATTTTTCTTTTCAGTTGTGTCAGATAGGAGGTTAACTCTGTT
The DNA here is from genome assembly GCF_002837175.3 of Physeter macrocephalus. Classification (NCBI taxonomy): domain Eukaryota; kingdom Metazoa; phylum Chordata; class Mammalia; order Artiodactyla; family Physeteridae; genus Physeter; species Physeter macrocephalus. The sequence continues at coordinate 6,916,171 of NC_041215.1, read as the reverse complement.
CCATTACTCCATCTGGCTGGAAGCAGAAGTGTCCATTACCTTTTTATTCTGTTATTTTTCTTTTAAAACTCACCTTAGAAGCAATCTTCCTCTGTAACAACCAACAGCTCCAGAAAGTGTGTTCCATCATCCTATGACTGCTTTGCTTCTCAAAGCAAGCTTATGAGGTGGCGTCAGATCATCCCCACTTTACTGGTATGGGAACCGAGCCTCAGAGAGGTGAAGGGCCTTGTCCAAAGTCACATGGTCTATAAAGAATTAAGCCTATGTCCCTACTGCATTGTGCTGCCCTTGTCGTTCCCAGGAGGGGAAATAGAGCCACATGAAGAAAGGGTTGGCCTTGTTATATATTTTAAAGTACTTTGGGTGGGGAGGGAGATAAATAGGTGGACTCAGATAGTAATATTTTCCAGGTCACAGTGCTAATGAGCCTGGTGCTTAGAGAGGGTCAGGGGTCTCAGTGAGTGGTCTTCCTACTGCACCTACCCCTGACTCACTTCCAAGGAAGGGAGTATGTCTTCTGTGTAATGCATCCAGCCAGAGAGGAGAATTGGGCTTTTTTCCAGAACTGTGGAATTGGGGACCTAAAACCCTCAGGGAAAAGAGAAAGTTACTGGCCGCTCAGTGGCAGGGTGTGTATGGGTGAAGGGGAGGCAGGAGCACTAGACAGCTGGGGGTGGACCTGTGGAAGCTGTGGGCTGAGGGCACTGAAGTGGCGGTTGTAGGTGCAGCCAGCTCTCCACCCCTCTACACCCATCTCCTGGCTTGTATGATTCTCCCTGCTCCTCCCCCTCTTATGAGTGAGAAATAAAGGTGGGGAATAAAATAATTAAGCCGTGAGTAGGTGAGGTGTTAGGGAGACAGCTTGCCAGGGTGGGCAGCACAGATGACTGGAGGGTGGGGAGGGAGGTGGTGGGAGGCAAATGTGAAGATCCAAGCTCTGAGAAACTGGGTGGAGGGGGCTCAGCCTGGGTGCACAGAGTTGCAGGTGGGGACACTGGAGGGTGACACTCCAGGGACAGGTGCTTCCTGGGAAAAAGGTAATATGGTCTTTTCCTGGCCATGGGGGAGGCTTTGCAATGTTCTCGGAGAATTTCTTTAAAGTGAGATTCTTCTTAGAATCTTTTAAAGCATGGAGTGGAATGGAACATGATAGTTTTCATGTATTCAGTGCTATTTTAGGCTCAGAACCCATTTCACATGCATCAACCCATTTCATATCACAATTATCCTATGAGGTAGGTACTATTATTTATTCAATTTCACAGGTACAGAATTCGAGGCTCAGGCAGGTGGTGACTCACTCAAGCACCGTATACTCTTTTTTTAATTAGAGAGATGTGAGGTGCTAGAGCCTCACTGAACAGAACTCATGTGAGGGGGCTTCCCTCAGCTTGACAGATTTGGAGAGGGATGAGAGAAGAAAACGAAGTATTGAAGACTGACACCAAATACGGTATTAGGTACTATATCATATATATTCTGGATGTTTTGACTACTCAATAGCAACTTCCCTTCCATGGGAAGCTGGAGCTTCGATTTTTATGTGAACATTCCCAATTTTTAAATGTTGGCATCTAAGTAAAAAAAACCATGTGAGCCCCCAAAATGTTCTTGACTGCAGGTGAAAGGAGTTTTTGGTAATATAGCTCCTATGGTGTGCCAGGCTCTGTGCTGGGCCAGAGGGAGCTGAGGACAAGTCAGCCTGGCCTCAGTTCTCCCAGGGCAGCCTGGTTGCAGTTTGTTGTACTGGGATTAGATCTGCATTATTCTTGAACCCCTTGGCCTGACCTGCAGAATGCTTTTTGTTTGGAAATGGAAACAATAAAGCAATTAATGGCATAATTTGTGGCACTCAGAAACTTGGGAAATGTTTCTAGGGCTTTAGTGTTTCCTGAGGGGCTTTCACTGTCCCATTTGATCCATTCTGTTAAATGAGCAATAATCCCACTTTCCGGGTGGGGCAACCAAGGCTTATAGGAAATAAGGGTCTGAGAGTCACATGAACTGGCCTGGGAGCCAGGGCTCATGAGTCTCTTTCCCCCTTGCTACACGGTGGCTCAGGTAGAGACAGGGGATGGGGACTGATGTTATTTGAACACTGGGTGTTCATACTGATCTGATTGGATCTTCCCTCAACCCTGTGAGATCAGCCTCATTCTTCATAGCAGATTGTTCAAGGCAGTTGGATTACTTACCTGGCAGCTCAGGGCCACATTGTGAGTGTTCTAGCCAGCAAGGTGGGAGCTGTACCATCTTTATGATCACTGCTACTGTAGTCACAAGCCCTCTGAAGGTTCAAGGAAAGGGAACAGACTACCTCACAATACGGAGAGTATCCAAGACACATTGTAAGAAGAGCATGAGGGATGGGAGATATGACCTTCTTTGGAAAATGTAACATGCAACAGTGTGCAAAGTTTACCTTGCACTGTGTTCTCCAAAGCAGAGGTTTCCATAAACATTATACTTGAACTTCAATTTTAAATATGTTTAACTATTTAAACATTGTAATAAATGCAACATGAATCCTCAGATATGTTCCATGCTCAATGTTAAAATCTGGAGATGGCCAGCATATTTTTTATGTTGTTAACTCAGTTGTGTGTAGGCTTTACACTAAAGTTTCTCCTCCTATCTCTGTGTAATTAGAGAAAATCCTGAAATTCCGAAGCAAGTCTTAAAATACCAGTAGCATTTCCAACTGCTATTCTTCGTGACCTGGAATTTTCTTAGTATTTCCAAAAGAAAAAAAAAAAGGACTAAATGCAGTGCTGAGGTTGAAACATGACTGCATCTGTCATCCATAATATCTAATTTCTTTTTCTTTTTGATCTATCCAAACACTATCACTGCTTTCAATGATTGACCTTATAATATGTACATGTTATAGAGTTTGCCACAGAGGCACCAAATTTGTGTCATTTTCCTTTTACTGGAAGAGGACAACTACATTTCTCAGAATCCTTTGCATCTGAATTGAGGCAGGTGACTGGATGCTGAGGACCATTGGGATATGGATGGAAGTGGTGTATGCTCTTTCTTCCCCTTCCACAGAGGCCAGGGATTTATCATGGCTGAATCACAAGATTGTTGGGGGGATGAGTCACTGGGGGGAATGGAAATCTGCTAATAAGAGTTCCTTGACCTGCACTAACTGTGACATGAGCAAGAAACAAACCTTTGTGTGTTAAGCCACTGTAACATTGAGGTGTATTTGTTATCATAGCAAATCCTGGTCTACCCTGACTGAATCAGAATCAAACTTTTGAAATAAAATTTCTAATAAAACATAGGTCTTATCTGTTCTATAAGGGTTCCATACATTATTTATTTCAAAGAAAAACAGCTCTCCTAATCTAAAAGATTTCAAAATCAGTAATGGAACCTAATGTCTGAATCTTACAGGTGGGGAACTCAAGGACCAAATAGGAGAAATGACTTTTCTATAGTCACACGGCCATGGCAGGGCTAGAATCCAGCACAAGGACATCTGTGGTTTTAACCTGTGTGAGAACGTATGGGTGAGGAAACTTCATATCTGCTGCAATTTATTTATTTATTTAGGCTGTGCCGGGTCTTAGTTGCGGCATGCGGGATCTTCGTTGCGGCATGCAGACTTCTTAGTCGTGGTATGCATGTGGGATCTAGTTCCCCGACCAGGGACTGAACCCAGGCCCCCTATATTGGGAGCGCGGAGTCTCACCCACTGGACCACAAGGGAAGTCCCTGCTGCAAATATTTTGACATAGATTAATAATGCATCAATAAAGCAACTTTTTCATAACATTTTCTGGTCAGCAGCTCTCAGGGGCATTTCTCTCTTTATTCTCTACTCCCCAGATTATCTCTACTCCTGAGTGTTGGAGCCTGTGCTGAAGTTCATCAGATATTCCAGGCAGGGCTTGTCTAGAAGCAGAATATACTACACCAAGGATAGTTTGAGATCAAGTGAGAATAGGACACAGAGACACTCAGAGAGAAAGTCCCTGTGAAGTTGTAGACAAAGATTGGAGTTATGCTACTACAAGCCAAGGAAATTTAGAAGCTACCAGAAACTGAGAGAGGCAAGGAAATATTCTCACCTAGAGCTTGACAGGTACGTGGCCCTGCTGACACCTTGATTTCGAACTTCTGGCCTCTAGGACTGTGAGAAGATAAATTTGTTTTAAGCCGTAAAATTTGTGGCAATTTGTTATGGCAGATCTCGGAAACTAATACAGGGTCATACATAAAACACAGCTGCCTTGTCATGAAATACAGCTTGAGGAGGCCCCAAGATCACCTTCCTCAAAGAGAGCAATGCCATGTCTGACAATATTCATGCAGATATTGACTTTGTGCTCAAAGATAAATCCTGTACACACTTCTGTGGGAAAACACCTTGCCCTCAGCTGCCACAAAGTGGTGGACCTGGGTCTGGTTGTGTGTTGGGGGGTGGGGGTATCATGGTGGAGATGACGAGAACATTCTCATTCCTCCTGCTCCTAGTTCATTCTGTCTCCCCGCCAGTAATTTTCCTTATTTCCCACTCACTCTTCTACTGTTTTCCTCATTCTCTCATTTATCCCCAGGCATATTGTGGCTTCACCTTGAACATTCCCACCATTGATATCTGTCTGGGTCATCCTTCATGGAGATCTCATTATGAGTTGAATATTTGTTCCCAAATATAACACTGTAGACATTAACGATCCTTGAGTAGCAACTACCCTTTTTCTGGGTACAAGTTTCTGGCTTCTGAACAGGTGTGGCACATCCCTGGAGGGAGCAGAATAAAGTGGGCAGTAAGCCCTGCATCATGCACACCCATGGGGATCCTACCCTGACTGATCTTGCCCAGGTGCCTGTTCAGGGTGTTTTCCAGTTGCTTCTTTACTAGGTTCTCCCTTGGGTGCCTTGATAAGTCACTCTCTGAGTCACTCACCAACTCCCTCTTTCTTCTCTCTCAAAGTCAGTCCCCAAATAGTGTGTTGGATAGCTTTGTGAGCCCCTTGATAGATGATATTTTGGACCCTTCCTCAGAATATACTCTAGTTCCCATCACTAGTTTCTTCCTTATCTGGGCTCCTCACATAGAAACTTCCTGGATTCCCTAATCCAATCTTCCTGAAGTACTTGTTGCTTTAGCCCTTAAAAACAGAAGGCATTGAGTGTTGATGAGACAGGTTTCCAGGCAGGAGCAGAGGCTGGGCCTTGGGGTAAGGTAAGGGCTGATTCTGGGGAAATTGTGGGGATTCTTTAAACTGCATTTGGTTTTGAGGGGCAGGGGTATTAGATATTCCATTGGATAGAACGGAGATGCTAATGGGGAACAGCTACCAAAGATCGGGACTGTAGCCATCAGGGACTTGTGCCTAGTGAGGAGATTCTAGAAGACCCAGGCCCCATTTCTGTTGCACATGGTTCCCTAAACCTTTGAGAAATGAGAGCTTGTGATGACTGGGCTCAGGTTTGCCTCCAGTGCTCCAGAATAGCTGGAGGGCTGTGGTTCTTGTTCATTAGCAAGTGATTCTAAGCTATTTCCAGACTTTACAAGTAATTTGTCTTTTTTTCTTTCTCCTCCCAAATTTAGAAATCCACTATCTTTAAAACTTGGATCTTCAGATGCTCCTGAAGACAGAAAAGGTGGGGGAAAAGATGCTGTGAATCTCCAAATAATTGATTATCAGCTCTACCCAGAGGAAGTTGAAGTGAAAGAGGTTCTTGCTGGAGAACAGTGTGAGGAGGTGGGGAGGAACAAGTCCTTGGCAGATGCTGGTCACCATGGGAAGGCAAAACAGGCAGGTGTCAGCGGCTCATTCTTGAGAATGTTTACATAAAGAGGCCAACCAGCAGGTGCTAGCTGGAGATGAACTCTCTGAAATGTTCAGACTGAGAGTTGGGTGGGCTCTGGCAGTGGTAAGAGTAGGGCACTTTAGAAGTGGAGGATGTCAAGTGAATGATTCAGTGGGATTCAAGGGGTGGGTCAAATTCGGTGAGATTGCTATCATGAAGCGTGTGGGGTCAGGTGAAGCCATTCTTTTCTTTACTCTGTTTACACGGAAAAACAAAAACAGAAAGAACAGCTGGGAATCACACTATCCCCTCTCCAGGCAAGAGGGGATATTCACGAATAATGTGCCTTCTGCATTGAATTCATGTATTGCTGTGTTCTTTCCCTGTTATTCATTTTTACAGTGGATAAAAATATTTTCTATTGATGCTTCTTTGAAAAATTCAAATTAAAAAGTATTTTTGATATGTGTTCCTCAATGATCTTTCAGTCAGGTATCTTCTGTTTAAGGAAGGTGCTTATTTTAGTCCTAAAGATGCAGTTTGCTCCATCAGGTAGGATTCTTATCCCTGAGGCCAGAGCTGAGTTTTTGGCATCTTCTCAGAGACTTTTATAGGATCGGCATGGCTTTGCAGATTTGCCCCAACTCAAAGGCTTGGCCCAGAGACCAAGAATTCTTGTGGGAAGGTAACTGAAAAACAAGTATTGTAGGGCTCTGCTCTGCTGCAGGTATCCTGAACTTTAATTATCCAGGTTTTTCTCTGGAGCTCTCTATACAGCCCTCTAGATTTGACTGTCAGCTTTGAATAGAAGCCCTAGTTGCCACTCTACCCCTGGGCCAATCTATCCTGTTCCCCTAGAAGAATGACGATCTAATATTTCTGGAGAATTTCCACCTGAGGTATCTGTCTCTGTAAATGATTTAAAAATATGGGAAGAACAGGCAAAACAAGATCAGTCTGTTCTGGAGGCTAGGTCTAGGAACCCATAACCTGATACATTTCTCTATTTTTCACAAATAATGATAAAAATGGATTCCTCTGGAGAGAGTGGAGAAACAGAAAGAGGATCCCACATCATAGGTGATCTAGAAAAGTGTCTCAAAAGCTAATCTTGAGCTCAATCCTGGGGCACTAAATTTCCTCAGAAAAAGAAGAGAGATGTCTTCATCATCTGAAGCACACGTCTGCCTCAGGCGACTGGACACTGAGCATGCTTATTAGTAGAGTTCCAGACCTGCATCACAGAGCTCTGTATAGGACAGTCACAATGGGTTCTTGAGGATGGGGGTGGGAGCACAAGAGGAGGAAGAACCCTTAGTACCTCTCCTCACACTCCAGTCTAGCAGATCCTACCACCCATCCTGGACCAACTGCATCCCCTCACCCTCCTCTGGGCTTTGTTGTTTTCCACTTCGAACCTTTCTGCATATAATAATAATAATTACCTTAGTACATTTCTCCATTTATTCCCCATATCACCAAAGCTAGGTTCAGCTTTGATCTTACCATTTCCATAGCCTCAAAAGTCTAGAGTTTTCCCAGAAGTTTTTTGTTAATTCTCAGGGATTTACATTCTCAGAATCTCTTCTATTTTCAACTCTGGCTCTGGTTTTGCTTTGCATAAAGCCATGGTACTCAGTTTCCTCCTTCAGATTTCCCCCCAAACACAGACTCTCACAAGAAAGCTTAAGTAAGCAATGTAGTCTCTACTAAAGATATTTCATGGGTGGCAAAAAGGGAGTGTGGTGCCATGGCAAAAAAGTTTTTTTAATTTAAAAAATTGTGGTAAAATATATATTTACCATCTTACCCATTTGTAAGTGTTCACTTAAGTGGCCTTTAGTCACATTGTTGTGCATGCATCACCAGCACCCATCTCTAAAACTCTTTTCATCTTGCACAGCTGAAACTCTGCATCCATTAAACAATAACATCCCAATTCTCCCCTTCCCTCAGCCCCTGGCAACTGCCATTCTATGTCTGTCTGTATGAATTTCACGACTCTAGGAACTTTATATCAGTAGAATCATACAATATTTGTCTTTATGTGACTGGCTTATTTTCACTTAGTATATGTCTTCAGTGTTAACCCAGGTTGTAGCATGTAGAATTTCCTTTTTAAGGCAGAATAATATTCCATTGTATGTATATACCACATTCTGTTTAGCCATTTATCCTTTGATGGACACTGGGTTGCTTCCACTTTTTGGCTACTGTGAATAATGCTACTGTGCACATAGGAGTACAAATATATCTTTGAGACCCTGCTTTCAATTCTTTTGGGTATATGCCCAGAAGTAGAATTGCTGGATAATATGGTAGTTCTATTTTTAACTTTTTGAAGAAATGTCATACTGTTTTTCACAGTGGTTGTACCATTTTACATTCCTACCAACAATGCACAAGGGTTCCAATTTCTCTATATCCTCAAGAATAATGTTGTTTTCTGTTTTTCGTGGTAGTAGCCATCCTAATGAGTGTGAGGTGGTATCTCATTGTAGGTTTGATTTGCATTTCTCTAATGATTAGTGATGTTGAGCGTATTGGCCATTTGTAAATCTTCTTTGCAGAAATATCTATTCAAGTCCTTTGCTCATTTTTGAATTTGGTTGTTTATTTTGTTGTTGTTGAGTTTTAGGTGTTCTCCTTATGTTCTGAATATTAATCCTTCATAAGATATACAGTGTGCAAAATTTCTCCCATTCTGTGTGTTGCCTTTTTACTCTGTTGATAATGTGTCTTTTGAGGCACAAAATTTAAAAATTTTCATGAGGTCCAATTTGTCTGTCTTTTCTTTTGTTATTGGTGCCTTCAGTGTCATATCTAAGAAATCATTTCCAAGTTTAATGTTATGAAGACTTTGTCCTATATTTTCTTCAGAGTTATAGTTTTAGGTCTTACATATAGGCCCTTGATCTATTTTGAATTAATTTTTGTATATGGTGTTAGGTAAGGGTACAACCTCATTCCTTTGCATGTAAATATCCAGTTTTCCCAGCACCATTTGTTGAAACGACTGTCCTTTCCCTACTGAATGGTCTTGGCACCCTTATCAAAAATCATTTGACCATACATGTGAGGGTTTATTTCTGGCCCTTCTAGTCTATTCCATTGGTCTACAAGTCTGTCTTTATGCCAATACTACAATGTTTTGATTTCTGGAGGCTTGTAGTAAGTTTTGAAATCAGGAAGTGTGAGCTCTCCAGTTTTGTTCTTCCTATTTCAAGATTGTTTTGGCTATTTGGAGTCCCTTGATATTCCATATGAATTTTAGGATGGGATTTTCCATTTCTGCAAAAAACATTATTGGGATTTTGATAGGGATTTCATTGAATTTGTAGATCACTTTGGGTAGTACTGACATCTTAAAAATATCAAATCTTTTTATTCCATGAGCACGGGATGTTTCCATTTATTTATGTCTTCTTTAATTTCTTTCAACAATGATTTGTAGTTTTCATTGTACAAGTCTTTTGCCTTGGTTAATTCCTCAGCATTTAATCTTTTTGAAGCTATTGTAAATGGAATATTTTTGGTAATTTCGTTTTCAGATTGTTCATTGTTAACACATAAAAATGCATCTGATTTTTGTGTGTTGATTTTGTATCCTGAAACTTTGCTGAGTTCACTTATTAATTCTAACAGTTTGTGTGTTTGTGTGTGTGAGTGTGTGTGTGCATGTGTAACCTTGAGGGTCTTCTACATATAAGATTATGTCAGCTGCGAACAGAGATAATTTTACTTCTTTCTTTCCAATTTGGATGCCTTTTATTTTCTTTCCTTGCCTAAGTGCTCTGGCTAGAACTTCCAGTACTATAACTTTAATAGAAATGGTAAAAGTGGGCATCCTTGTCTTGGAAGCTTTCAGTCTTTCACCATTGAATATGATGTTTGCTGTGGGTTTTTCATAGGTGGATTTTATTATTTTGAGGTAGTTTCCTTTTATTCTTAATTGTTGAGCATTTTTAAGAGGTGTTACATTTTGTGGAATGTTTTTTCTGCATCAACTGAGATGATTCTTGTCTTTCATTCTGTTAATCTGGTGTATTACTTGATTGCTTTTCATATGTTGAAATGAATAAGTCCCACTTCATCATAGTATATAAGCCTGTTAGTGTGTTCTGGAATTTGGTTTGCTAGTATTTTGTTGAAGACTTTTTGTCAGTGTTCATAGGATGTTTGTCTATAGTTTTCTTTTCTTGTAGTATCTTTTTCTGGTTTGGTAGCAGAGTAATATTGGCCTCATAGAATGAGTCAGGAAGTGTTCATTCCTCTTCAGTTTTTGGAAAAATTTTGTGAAGATTGATATTATTCTTTAAATAATTGGTAGAATTTATTTTAGTGAAGTCACCAGGTCCAGGGCTTTTTTTGTTGTTTTTGGGAGATTTTTGATTATGGATTTAATCTCCTTATTAGCTATAGGTCTATTCAGATTTTCTATAACTTTGCAATTTAGTTTTGGTAGGTTTTGTGTTTCTAGAAATTTGTCCATTTCATCTAGGTTATTCAATTTGTTGGTGTACAATTGCTCATAGCACTCTTTTATAATCTTTTTTATTTCCATAAAAGTGGTAGTAATATGCCTACTTTCATTTCTGATTTAATAATTTGAGTCTTCATTCCTTTTTCTTAATTAATCTAGCTGATAGTTTGTTAATTTTGTGGATCTTTTCAAAGAACCAACTTTTGCTTTCACTGGTTTTCTCTGTTATTTTTCTATTCTCTATTTCATTTACCCCTGCACTAATATTTATTATTTAATTCATTCTACTAGCTTTGGGTTCAGTTTCTTCTTCTTTTTCCAGTTCCTTAAGTTGTAAAGTTAGGTTTTGGACCTGAGATCTTGTTTTTTAATGTAAGTGTTTATAGTTATCATTTCCCCCGTAGCACTGCTTTTGCTGCATCTGTAAGTTTTGGTACATTGTATTTTTGTTTTCATTGGTCTCTATGTATTTTTAAATGTCCCTGTGATTTCTTTGACCCATTAGTTGTCTAAGAGTGTGCTGTTAAATTTCCAAAAATTTGTGAATTCTCCAGTTTTACTTTTTATTTTAATTAAAAAAATATTTTTTTTAAGTTTTATTTGTTTCTGGCTGTGTTGGGTCTTTGTTACTGTGCGTGGGCTTTCTCTACTTGTGTCCAGTGGAGGCTACTCTTTGTTGCAGTGCACGGGCTTCTCATTGCGGTGGCTTCTCTTGTGGTGGTGCACAGGCTCTAGGTGTGCAGGCTTCAGTAGTTGTGGCACATGGGCTCAGTAGTTGTGGCTCATGGGCTCCAGAGCGCAGGCTCAGTAGTTGCAGCACACAGGCTTAGTTGCTCTGCAGCATGTGGGATCTTCCTGGACCAGGGCTCAAACCTGTGTCCCCTGCGTTGGCAGGCAGATTCTTAACCACTGTGCCACCAGCGAAGTCCCTCCAGTTTTACTTTTGTTATTGATTTCTAACTTCATCCCATTGTGGTTAGAGGAGTCACTTTGTATGACATCTATCTTTAAAAATCAATTGTGACTTAATTTGTGGTCTAATATATGGACTGTCCTGGAAGATGTCCCATGTGTACTTGAGAAGAAAGTGAACGGTGTTCTTGTTGAGTAGTGTTCTGTGTATGTCTGGTAGATTTAGTTGGTCAGTTGTGTTGTTTAAGTCTTCTATTTCCTTATCTTTTGTCTGGTTGTTCATTTCATTATTGAGAGTGTGGTATTGAAGTCTCCAACTATTCATGGAAAGCTGTCCATTTCTCCCTTCAGTTCCTTCAGTTTTTTTCTTTATATATTTTGATGGTCTGTCATTAGATGCATAAATGTTTAATTGTTATATCTTCTAGCTGTATTCTAGCTATCTATCTTTTATTAATATAATGTCCTTCTTTGTTTCTTATAAGTTTTTAAAAAAAATTTAAAGTCTATTTTGTCTGATATTAATATAACCACCCTTGCTTTCTTCTGGTTATTATTTTCATGGACTATTTTTTTACATCCTTTCATTTTCAATGTATTTTTGTCTTTGGATCTAAAGTATCTTATAGACAGCATACAGTTGGCTCATGTATTTTTATCCATTTTGCCAATCATTTTCTTTTGATTGGAGGGTTTAATCCATTTGTATTAAAAGCAATTACTTAGAAGGAGGGATTACTTCTGTCATTGTGCTATTTATTTTCTATATGCTTTATGCCTTTTTTATCTCTCATTTCCTGCATTACTGTCTTCTTTTGTGTTTAGATGATTTTTGCAATGAAAATTTTAAATTCCTTTCTAATTTTCTTCCTTTTTTTTGGTTTAAAAGAAATTTTTATTGGAGTATAGTTGCTTTACAATATTGTGTTAGTTTATAATGTACAGCAAAGTGAATCAGTTATATGTATACATATATCCCCTCTTTTTTGGATTTCCTTCTCATTTAGGTCACCACAGAGCACTGAGTAGAGTTCCCTGTGCTATGCAGTAGGTTCTCATTAGTTATCTATTTTATACATAGTAGTGTATATATGTCAATCCCAATCTCCCAATTCATCCCAGCCACTGCCCTTTCCCCCTTGGTATCCATACATTTGTTCTCTATGTCTGTGTCTCTATTTCTGCTTTGTAAATAAGATTGTCTATACCAATTTTTCCAGATTCCACATATATGCATTAACATATGATATTTGTTTTAAAAGAGAGTATTTTTGGTCTGAATTATTCAGCTTGGCTATTGACAAAACTCAACTGGATAATTAAACAAGTCTTCCTTTGACTAGTCCTATATTGGCCTAAGTTTTAGGTCTGGGATGTGAAATGTTGGCACTGGGAAAGTCAGTAAGCAGTCAAGCCCACCTCATCTGAAGGAGACTCTGGGGGTGCAAAACTTAAGGAGGCACTATTCTCAACTTGGGGTAAATACACTCAGCCCTGAGCATGCCTCCTTAAATTTTGTGTCCTAGTCACCTCACTTGCCTCACCCTTGTTCTGGTCCTGAAACTGATGCCCCAAAAGGCCAAGTTCACCTGACTAGGCGGCATCAGAGCTGGAACTAACATAGATCCTTTAACACCTGATCTGGCACCTTCCCCATATAGTGGGCTGCCTCCAGCTTTGCCTATCCTTCCGAGGAAAGACCTTTAAAGCTAAGCAGAAAGTTTTCTGCACAGTTGGGCCAGTGGTCCTCAATCTAGGTGGTACATTAGATTTCCTGAGGGAGTTTTAAATATTCTAAGTCCCCCTCTCTGAGATTTTAAATCAGTGGTTCTGGGATGGGCCCTCGAAACATTTTTGTTTATTTACTTTTTTTTAAAACATCTTTATCGGAGTATAATTGCTTTACAATGTTGTGTTAGTTTCTGCTGTATAACAAAGTGAATCAGCTATATGTAAACATATATCCCCATATCCCCTCCCTCTTGTGTCTCCCTCCCACCCTCCCTATCCCACCCCTCTAGGTGCTCACAAAGCACAGAGCTGATCTTCCTGTGCTATGCAGTTGCTTCCCACTAGCTATCTATTATACATTTGGTAGTGTATATATGTCCATGCCACTCTCTCACTTCATCCTAGCTTACCCTTCCCCCTCCCAATGTCCTCAAGTCCATTCTCTACATCTGTATCTTTATTACTCTCCTGAACCTAGGTTCATCAGAACTTTTTTTTTTTTAGATTCCATATATATGTGTTATATCATTTGGAATTATTGTTTTCTCCGGGTATATGCCCAGTAGTGGGATTGCTGGTTCATATGGTAGTTCTATTTTTAGTTTTTTAAGAACCTCCATTATGTTCTCCATAGTGGCTGTATCAATTTACATTCCCACCAACAGTGCAAGAGGGTTCCCTTTTCTCCACACCCTCTCCAGGATTTATTGTTTGTAGATTTTTTGATGATGGCCATTCTGACCAGCATGAGGTGATACCTCATTGTAGTTTTGATTTGCATTTCTCTAATGATTAGTGATGTTGAGCATCCTTTCATGTGTTTGTTGGCAATCTGTATATCTTCTTTGGAGAAATGTCTATTTAGGTCTTCTGCCCATTTTTGGATTGGGTTATTCGTTTTTTTGATATTGAGCTGCATGAGCTGCTTGTATATTTTGGCAATTAATCCTTTGTCAGTTGCTGTGTTTGCAAATATTTTCTCCCATTCTGAGAGTTGTCTTTTCCTCTGTTTATGGTTTCCTTTGCTGTGCAAAAGCTTTTACGTTTCATTAGGTCCCATTTGCTTATTTTTGTTTTTATTTCCATTTCTCTAGGAGGTGGGTCAAAAAGGATCTTCCTGTGATTTATGTCA
>NC_041215.1:6900614-6901557 GCF_002837175.3 Physeter macrocephalus | reverse complement strand
GTATAGTATCATGTTATCTGCAAACAGTGACAGTTTTACTTCTTCTTTTCTGATTTGGATACCTTTTATTTCTTTTTCTTCTCTGATTGCTATGGCTAAAACTTCCAAAGCTATGTTGAATAATAGTGGTTAGAGTGGGCAAACTTGTCTTGTTCCTGATCTTAGATGAAATGGTTTCAATTTTTCACCATTGAGAACAATATTGGCTGTGGGTTTGTCATATATGGCCTTTATTATGTTGAGGTAGGTTCCCTCTATGCCTACTTTCTAGAGAGTTTTTATCATAACTGGGTGTTGAATTTTGTCGAAAGCTTTTTCTGCATCAATTGAGATGATCATATGGTTTTTCTCCTTCAACTTGTTAATATGGTTTACCACATTGATTGATTTGCGTATATTGAAGAATCCTTGCATTCCTGGGATAAACCCCAGTTGATCATGATGTATGATCCTTTTAATGTGCTGTTGGATTCTGTTTGCTAGTATTTTTGTTGAGGAATTTTGCATCTATATTCATCAGTGATACTGGCCGATAGTTTTCATTTTTTCTGACATGTTTTTCTGGTTTTGGTATCAGGGTGATGGTGGCCTTGTAGAATGGGTTTGGGAGTGTTCCTCCCTCTGCTATATTTTGGATGAGTTTGAGAAGGATAGGTGTTAGCTCTACTCTAAATGTTTGATGGAATTCGGCTGTGAAACCATCTGGTCCTGGACTTTTGTTTGTTGGAAGATTTTTAGTCACAGTCTCAATTTCAGTGCTTGTGATTGTTCTGTTTATATTTTCTGTTTCTTCCTGGTTCAGTCTTGGAAGGTTGTGCTTTTCTAAGAATTTGTTCATTTCTTCCAGGTTGTCCATTTTATTGGCATATAGTTGCTTGTAGTAATCTCTCATGATCTTTTGTATTTCTGCAGTGTCAGTTGTTACTTCTCCTTTTTCATTTCT
>NC_041215.1:6876541-6899947 GCF_002837175.3 Physeter macrocephalus | reverse complement strand
AGATGCTTGATATGATTTCAGTTTTCTTAAATTTACCAAGGCTTGATTTGTGACCCAGGATATGCTCTATCCTGGAGAATGTTCCATGAGCACTTGAGAAGAAAAGGTATTCTGTTGTTTTTGGATGGAATGTCCTCTAAATATCAATTAAGTCCCTCTTTTCTAATGTGTCATTTAAAGCTAGTGTTTACTAATTTATTTTCATTTTGGATGCTCTGTCCATTGGTGAAAGTGGGGTGTTAAAGTCCCCTACTATTATTGTGTTACTGTTGATTTCCTCTTTTGTGGCTGTTAGCATTTGCCTTATGTATCGAGGTGCTCCTATGTTAGGTGCATAAATATTGACAATCATTATATCTTCTTCTTGGACTGATCCCTTGATCATTATGCAGTGTAATAGTTTTTATTTTAAAGTCTATTTTGTCTGATATGAGAATTGCTACTCCAGCTTTCTTTTGATTTCCATTTGCATGGAATATCTTTTTACATCCCCTCACTTTCAGTATGTGTCCCTAGGTCTGGAGTGGGTCTCTTGTAGACAGTATATATACAGGTCTTGTTTTTGTATGCATTCAGCCAGTCTGTGTCTTTTGTTAGGAGCATTTAATCCATTTACATTTAAGGTAATTATTGATATGTATGTTCCTACTACTCTTTTCTTAATTGTTTTGGGTTTGTTTTTGTAGGTCTTTTCCTTCTCTTGTGTTTCCTGCCTAGAGAAGTTCCTTTAGCATTTGTTGTAGAGCCGGTTTGGTGGTGCTGAATTCTATTAGCTTTTGCTTGTCTGTAAAGGTTTTAATTTCTCCGTCAAATCTGAATGAGATCCTTGCTGGGTAGAGTAATCTTGTTTGTAGGTTTTCCCCTTTCATTACTTTAAATATGTCCTGCCACTCCTTTCTAGCTTGCAGCGTTTTTGCTGAAAGATCAGCTGTTAACGTTATGGGGATTCCCTTGTATGTTATTTGTTGCTTTTGCCTTGCTTCTTTTAATATTTTTCTTTGTATTTAATTTTTGATAGTTTGGTTAATATATTTCTTGGCATGTTTCTCCTTGGATTTATCCTGTATGGGACTCTCTGCACTTCCTGGACGATTTACTATTTCCTTTTCCATGTTAGGGAAGTTTTCAACTCTAATCTCTTCAAATATTTTCTCAGACCCCTTTTTTTTCCTTTTTCTTCTGGCACCCCTATAATTCGAATGTTGGTGTGTTTAATGTTGTCCCAGAGGTCTCTGAGACCGTCCTCGATTCTTTTTATTCTTTTTTCTGTATTCTGCTCTGCGGTAGTTATTTCCACTATTTTATCTTCCAGGTCACTTATCCATTCTTCTGCCTCAGTTATTCTGCTATTGATTCTTTCTAAAGTATTTTCAGTATCATTTATTGTGTTGTTCATCATTGTTTGGTCTTTAGTTCTTCTAGGTCCTTGTTAAAGTTTCTTGTAAAGTTTTCTCCATTCTATTTCCAAGATTTTGGATCATCTTTAGTATCATTACTCTCAATTCTTTTTCAGGTAGACTGCCTATTTCCTCTTCATTTGTTTGGTCTGGTGGGTTTTTACATTGCTCCTTCATCTGCTGCATATTTCTCTGTCTTCTCATTTTGTTGAACTTACTGTGTTTGGGGTCTCCTTTTTGCAGGCTACAGGTTCATAATTCCCCTTGTTTTTGGTGTCTGTTACCAGTGGGTGAGCTTGGTTTAGTGGCTTGTGCCGGCTTCCTGGTGGAAGGGACTGGTGCCTATGTTTTGGTGGGTGGGGCTGGATCTAGTCTTTCTTGTGGGCAAGGCCATGTCTGGAGGTGTGTTTTGGGGTGTCTGTGAACTTAGTATGATTTTAGGCAGCTAGTGGGTGGGGTTGTGTTCCTGTTTTGCTAGTTGTTTGGCATGGGGAGTCCAGCAATGGAGCTTGCTGGCCGTTGGGTGGAGCTGGGTCTTAGGGTTGAGATGGAGATCCCTGGGAGAGTGCTCACAGATAGATATTCCATGGGGCCAGGAGTTCTCTGGCAGTCCAATGTCCTGAACTCGGGTCTCCCACCTCAGAGGCCCAGGCCTTACACCAGGTCGGAGCACCAAGACCCTGTCAGCCACACGGCTTTTATTCTCTTGCTTAAAGACCTCTTAGCTCACGTTGGCAGGTTGAGTTTCCAGGGAAGCAGAATGATGCAAAGACCAGCATGTGGGATGTTTATTGGGGAGGATCTTGGCATTAACACCTTTTATTAACCAAGGGCTGGAGTCGTCTGGGCAGACAGACACAGGCACACAGCAGTCTTCTCCCACACAAGCCTGGAATGGCAACAGTGTGCTGCTGCCTCTCATGCCCTTTCTGGCCCCTCACCCCATCCCTGCAGCCTCCTCCAGCTTTGGGGAGCATCTGCATGTTCTCTCCACATGTAAGCCCCGGGCAGTTTTAATTTTCTTTCTTTCTTTTTTATTGTTTTGGCATATCTTGTAGCTATTTTCTTTGTGGGTACTGTGGGGATTACATTTAAAATCCTAAAGTTATAACACACTAATTTGAATTTATACCAGTTTATCCTCAATAACATACAAAAACTTTCTCCTTTATCAGCTTCGTTCTCATCCCTTTTAGTTGTTGATGTTACAAAATTACATCTTTATACATCATATGCCCCAAAACATAAACTAATACTTCTTTTAAGTGCATTAGTCTCTTAAATTATGTAGAAAACTCTACGTGGAGTTACAATATTAGCTTTTAGACTTATAATTTAAAAAAATGTACTAGTCTCTTAAATCATGTAGAAAACAAAATATGGAGTTGCAAACTATTGTTACAATAATAGCTTTTATAGTTGCCCATGTATAGACCTTTATTGAGATCTTTATTTCTTCATATGGTTTTGTGTTATTTTCTATCGTTCTTTCCTTTCGTCCTGTAGGATTTTCCTGAAAATTTTTTGCAGGGAAGGTCTAGTGGTAGCAAATTCTTTCAGCTTTTGCTTATCTAGGAATGTCTTGATTTCTCCACCACTTTCAAGGACAGTTTTACTAGGTGTAGGATTCTTTGTTGACAGTTTTTTGTTTGTTTTAGCACTTTGAACATATTGGCCCTCTGTCTTCTGGCGTATAAATTTCTGATGAGAAACCTGCTTATAATCTTATTGACAATCCCTTTTATGTGATGAGTTGCTTTTCTCTTGAAGCTTTCAATGATTCTCTTAAAAATTTTTTATTGAAGTATAGCTGATCTACAGTGTTTCGTTGCAGCAAAGTGAATCAGTTTCATATATATATATATGTACTCTCTATCAAAAAATTTATATTTATTTATTTATTTATTTTTGGCTGCGTTGGGTCTTTGTTGCTGTGTGCTGGCTTTCTCTAGTTGCAGCTAGCGGGGGCTACTCTTCGCTGTGGTGTGTGGGCTTCTCATTGTGGTTGCTTCTTTTGTTGTGGAGCATGGGCTCTAGGTGATCGGGCTTCAGTAGTTGTGGCACGCAGGCTCAGTAGCTGTAGCTCATGGGCTCTAGAGCGCAGGCTCTGTAGTTGTGGTGCATGGGCTTAGCTGTTCCGCGGCATGTGGGATCTTCCTGGACCAGGGCTTGAACCTGTGTCCCCTGCACTGGCAGGTGGATTCTTAACCACTGCGCCACCAGGGAAGCCCCTATATATGTACTCTTTTTAAGATTGTTTCCATTTAGGTTATTACAAGATACTGAATGTAGTTCCCTGTACTATACAGTAGGTCCTTGTTGTTTATCTATTTTATATATGGTAGTGTGTATCTGTTAATTCCCAATTCGTAATTTATCCCTCCCCCCCATTTGTTTTATCCATCCTGGCATTTGAAAGTTTGATTATAATCTATCTCAGTGTGGGTGCTTTGAGTTCATCTTACTTGGAATTTGTTGAGCTTCTTGGATATTTATCTTTCATTGAATTTGGGAAATTTCCAGTCATTATTTATTCAAATATGTTATCTGCCCCTTTATCTCTTTCTTCTCCCTCTGGGACCCCCCCCTCACCAAACAACACATACGTTGGTACACTTGATAGTGTCCCACAGGTTCCTCAGGCTCTGTTCATTTTTCTTCAATCTTTTTTCCCCCCGTTACTCAGATTTGATAATTTCCATAATCTTATCTTCAAGTTCACCAATTCTTTCTCCTGCCTGCTCAATCTTCCTTTGAATCCCTGTAGTGAATTTTTCATTTCAGTTGTCAAACTTTTCAGTTCCAAAATTTCTTTTTGGTTTCTTTTTTAGGTTTTCTATATCTTTACTGATATTTTCATTTTGTTCTCATATTGTTTTCCTCTTGGCTTTGTCCATATCTTCCTTTAATTTTCAAGCATTTTTAAGACCGTTGTTTAAAGTCTTTTTCTAGTATATCTGCCATCAGATCTTTTTAGGAACAGTTTCTATTGATGTTTCTATCTTTCTTTGAATGGGCTAACTTTTTGGTTTCTTTGTATGGCTTGTGATTTTTTTTTCTTGAAAATTGGAAAATTTGAATCTAATAATGTGGTAATTCTAGAAATCAGATCTTCCCCCTTTCCCAGGATTTTCTGTTTTTTGTCATTGTTTTTATTCATTATTTCTGTTTTTGATTGTTGTAGGCTCTCCCTGTGCAGATGATCAGCCTGAAGTATAAATAAGATCTTCTCAGGTCTTTTCTGAGCCTTTCCCTGGGCACAACATTTACATTTCAATTTTCCCTGTATATGCAGTTGTTTTAGAATGTCCTAGTCTTTTTATGTCTGGCTCCCAAAAAGGGAAAAAGAGAAAAATGAAAGGAGGGAATAAAAAGGCACTGGTCTTTTATTTTTATTTTTTTTTGTGGTATGCGGGCCTCCCTCTGCTGTGGCCTCTCCCGTTGCGGAGGACAGGCTCTGGACGCGCAGGCTCAGCGGCCATGGCTCACAGGCCCAGCCGCTCCGCGGCATGTGGGATCCTCCCAGACCGGGGCGCGAACCCGGTTCCCCTGCATCGGCAGGCGGACGCGCAACCGCTGCGCAACTGCTGCGCCACCAGGGAAGCCCCTGCACTGGTCTTTTAAATCCCCTGGAAGTCAGTTCACCCAGAGGGGGTTGGTCTTACAACAGGCAGGGAGGGAGGTACAGGAACAATGGCTGCCTGCCTTTTTGTCTGTACCTCTGTGATCAGAAGCAGACATCAGCAATCAGAGCACAGATCCCTGATATTTAGAGGACAGGGTCCTTTGTGCTCACCCTGACTCCAATAAGTTGTGTGCAGGTTGTTCCAGGAACACATGGCACAGCTACATGCCATGGGGCTGGAGATGGGGGATGCATAGCTGCTACTGTGCTAAGAGCTGAAATTGAAATTAACTGGAATTTACTGTCCAAGCCTTCTCCTGGAAGTTGCAAGCCTTCAGTAATCTCCAAAGTTCCAAAACAGTTATATCAGACAGATTCTTCTAGTGCAACTGTTGTCTATGTGGGGAGACAGATTCGTGATTCTTTCTACTCTGCCGTCTTCTCAGAATCCTCCCTAAACAGTTCTCACAATAAGTAATGAGGTCATTTTTTTGGGTGGGGGGATCTGCTTTAGTTTTCAATATTACCTAGGTAATATGATAGAAATGTAATAGCTTTATAATTAAAATTCTAAGCTGCTAAAATCAAGCTCTGTATCCTTTCCTTAGTTTGATTTCCTCACTTCTCTGACCTTTGTAATGAGTCTACCTTGTCCAGGAGACCCAAACCTCTCCCACCCCATAATGGTCTTTTTGATGTGTCAGCTTGGCTAGGCTACAGTCCCCAGTTAGTCAATCAAACACTAATCTAGATATTTCCATGAAAGTATTTTATAGATGTGATCCATAATCAGTTGACTTTAAATAAAAGAGATTATTTTACATAATCTGGGTGGGCCTGAGTCAATCAGTCGAAAGGCCTTTAAGGCAGCACTCAGACTTCCCTGAGGGAACAAATCCCACCTGTGGAAAGTACCTTCAGCCAGTGCCTGAGAGTTCCAGCCTGTCCATTCTGATGGCCTGCTCTATGGATTTCAGACTTGCCTACCTAACCCCCACAGTGTTATAAAATAATTCCTTGCAATAAATCTCCATAATATATATCTTTCACTAGTTTACTTCTCTGGTTAAACTAATACACACCTATATGTTGAAGATTTGCCAGAAGTGACATGCTCCTTCCTGTTTTCTTTTGCAACAGCAGCTTCTCCAAAGTCCCCCACCAACAAAGGACTTATACTTCAAGCCCCCCTCCTTCCTTATCTACTCTTCCTTCACTGTAGGATGTCTCCCTTGGCCCCTGAAAATTCCCTCTACACATCCTGGCATTTCTGGAATTATTATTTTTGACCTGATTCTGCCCTGAATGACTCAAGTTCCTCTGACACCCATATATAAAAACATCCTGCAGAGTCTGAGCAAAGATCAGCTCCCAAAGAGAATTTCTGGGTTGCAGAAGGGACTATAACAATGGTCCATCGACTATATTTTTCAAAAAATGTGAAGATCATAATAGCATGGAAATGCTGGGGAATTTTTATAGATTCAAGGAGACTAAGGAGAGATGATACAGTGTAAAGTCCTAGACTAGATCTTGTACTGGAGGAAGAAAAATGCTCTAAGGATATTAGTGGGTAAACTGACACAGTTGAAATACAGACAGTAGATTAAATTCTATGTTACTGTTCAAATTACCAAAGCTTATAACTATGCTAGGGATAGGAAACAGAATATCCTTATTCTTCGGAAATACTCATTGAAATATTTAGGTGTAAAGAATAATGATGTATGCAACTTACTCAAACATTTAGGCAAAAGAGTAATACGTGTATGTATAGACACAGCAAATGGAACAAAATGCTAAAACCAGGTGAACCTGGGCCATGGGAATAACAGCACTCTTACTACTCTTGCAACTTTTCTGTAAATTTGTTAGTTTTTCCAAAGAAAAAGTTTTTTAAAAAATGGCCCATGCCTCTGTTCCCCTGAATTTTATCTCTTTGAGACTCTCTGACTTCAGTTTGATAGTCCCCAGAAATGTGCTATTACAACTGTCTCAGTGAAGAGCAGTGGGATACACTTAATCACAACTTTGCTTCTAACATTTGTGTTTACAGAATATAGAAAAAGAACTCAGGGAAAATTAAATAAAAAACACATAACATACAAAAATACAGAATTAATACAGAAATTCAAAGAATTACATTTATAACCTAGAGGTTTCAGATACTAAGAATCAGAGTGTAGAATTTGAAGTCAGTACCTCTAATACCAACCATGTGACCTGGAGCAGGACATTTTACCTCTTCGTTCTTCAGTGTCCTTATCTGGGACCAAGAGATATAAATTCTCAGTGTATGTAGGAAAAAAAAATATGCGAGCATATGAAGAAGATTCCTGCAAATGAAAGCTAAGGAGGGAAAACTAGATACCAAATAATCTCCCACCCCAAGATCTCAGTGATGTCATCAATATTCTTTGGAGTCTAAAAAGCTTTGAAGTCTCCAAGAATTTCTAGTTTTAAAGGGGTAGGGAAGTGAATTGGGGAAAGAAAAGGGCCTCATTTCCTAAGGCCCCTCTCAGAACCTTGTGCTTTATATGTGGACTCACTTAGTATTTAGGACCTTATGACACTCTCCCATGCAGCTGGTGGAAATGTAGATTGTTAAACTTCTTCAGGTGTTTTGGCAATATTTATTCAAATAAAAAAGTGCATATGTGCACAATGAAGTTTGTATAGGGATATTCACTGCAGTATTGTCCTAAAAGCAAATCATGGACACAAAATGTCCACCAAAGGGATCAGTCAAATAAACTATTAGGCTCAGCGGTCATGGCTCACAGGCCCAGCCGCTCCGCGGCATGTAGGATCCTCCCAGACCGGGGCGCGAACCCGGTTCCCCTGCATCGGCAGGCGGACGCGCAACCGCTGCGCAACTGCTGCGCCACCAGGGAAGCCCCTGCACTGGTCTTTTAAATCCCCTGGAAGTCACTTCACCCAGAGGGGGTTGGTCTTACAACAGGCAGGGAGGGAGGTACAGGAACAATGGCTGCCTGCCTTTTTGTCTGTACCTCTGTGATCAGAAGCAGACATCAGCAATCAGAGCACAGATCCCTGATATTTAGAGGACAGGGTCCTTTGTGCTCACCCTGACTCCAATAAGTTGTGTGCAGGTTGTTCCAGGAACACATGGCACAGCTACATGCCATGGGGCTGGAGATGGGGGATGCATAGCTGCTACTGTGCTAAGAGCTGAAATTGAAATTAACTGGAATTTACTGTCCAAGCCTTCTCCTGGAAGTTGCAAGCCTTCAGTAATCTCCAAAGTTCCAAAACAGTTATATCAGACAGATTCTTCTAGTGCAACTGTTGTCTATGTGGGGAGACAGATTCGTGATTCTTTCTACTCTGCCGTCTTCTCAGAATCCTCCCTAAACAGTTCTCACAATAAGTAATGAGGTCATTTTTTTGGGTGGGGGGATCTGCTTTAGTTTTCAATATTACCTAGGTAATATGATAGAAATGTAATAGCTTTATAATTAAAATTCTAAGCTGCTAAAATCAAGCTCTGTATCCTTTCCTTAGTTTGATTTCCTCACTTCTCTGACCTTTGTAATGAGTCTACCTTGTCCAGGAGACCCAAACCTCTCCCACCCCATAATGGTCTTTTTGATGTGTCAGCTTGGCTAGGCTACAGTCCCCAGTTAGTCAATCAAACACTAATCTAGATATTTCCATGAAAGTATTTTATAGATGTGATCCATAATCAGTTGACTTTAAATAAAAGAGATTATTTTACATAATCTGGGTGGGCCTGAGTCAATCAGTCGAAAGGCCTTTAAGGCAGCACTCAGACTTCCCTGAGGGAACAAATCCCACCTGTGGAAAGTACCTTCAGCCAGTGCCTGAGAGTTCCAGCCTGTCCATTCTGATGGCCTGCTCTATGGATTTCAGACTTGCCTACCTAACCCCCACAGTGTTATAAAATAATTCCTTGCAATAAATCTCCATAATATATATCTTTCACTAGTTTACTTCTCTGGTTAAACTAATACACACCTATATGTTGAAGATTTGCCAGAAGTGACATGCTCCTTCCTGTTTTCTTTTGCAACAGCAGCTTCTCCAAAGTCCCCCACCAACAAAGGACTTATACTTCAAGCCCCCCTCCTTCCTTATCTACTCTTCCTTCACTGTAGGATGTCTCCCTTGGCCCCTGAAAATTCCCTCTACACATCCTGGCATTTCTGGAATTATTATTTTTGACCTGATTCTGCCCTGAATGACTCAAGTTCCTCTGACACCCATATATAAAAACATCCTGCAGAGTCTGAGCAAAGATCAGCTCCCAAAGAGAATTTCTGGGTTGCAGAAGGGACTATAACAATGGTCCATCGACTATATTTTTCAAAAAATGTGAAGATCATAATAGCATGGAAATGCTGGGGAATTTTTATAGATTCAAGGAGACTAAGGAGAGATGATACAGTGTAAAGTCCTAGACTAGATCTTGTACTGGAGGAAGAAAAATGCTCTAAGGATATTAGTGGGTAAACTGACACAGTTGAAATACAGACAGTAGATTAAATTCTATGTTACTGTTCAAATTACCAAAGCTTATAACTATGCTAGGGATAGGAAACAGAATATCCTTATTCTTCGGAAATACTCATTGAAATATTTAGGTGTAAAGAATAATGATGTATGCAACTTACTCAAACATTTAGGCAAAAGAGTAATACGTGTATGTATAGACACAGCAAATGGAACAAAATGCTAAAACCAGGTGAACCTGGGCCATGGGAATAACAGCACTCTTACTACTCTTGCAACTTTTCTGTAAATTTGTTAGTTTTTCCAAAGAAAAAGTTTTTTAAAAAATGGCCCATGCCTCTGTTCCCCTGAATTTTATCTCTTTGAGACTCTCTGACTTCAGTTTGATAGTCCCCAGAAATGTGCTATTACAACTGTCTCAGTGAAGAGCAGTGGGATACACTTAATCACAACTTTGCTTCTAACATTTGTGTTTACAGAATATAGAAAAAGAACTCAGGGAAAATTAAATAAAAAACACATAACATACAAAAATACAGAATTAATACAGAAATTCAAAGAATTACATTTATAACCTAGAGGTTTCAGATACTAAGAATCAGAGTGTAGAATTTGAAGTCAGTACCTCTAATACCAACCATGTGACCTGGAGCAGGACATTTTACCTCTTCGTTCTTCAGTGTCCTTATCTGGGACCAAGAGATATAAATTCTCAGTGTATGTAGGAAAAAAAAATATGCGAGCATATGAAGAAGATTCCTGCAAATGAAAGCTAAGGAGGGAAAACTAGATACCAAATAATCTCCCACCCCAAGATCTCAGTGATGTCATCAATATTCTTTGGAGTCTAAAAAGCTTTGAAGTCTCCAAGAATTTCTAGTTTTAAAGGGGTAGGGAAGTGAATTGGGGAAAGAAAAGGGCCTCATTTCCTAAGGCCCCTCTCAGAACCTTGTGCTTTATATGTGGACTCACTTAGTATTTAGGACCTTATGACACTCTCCCATGCAGCTGGTGGAAATGTAGATTGTTAAACTTCTTCAGGTGTTTTGGCAATATTTATTCAAATAAAAAAGTGCATATGTGCACAATGAAGTTTGTATAGGGATATTCACTGCAGTATTGTCCTAAAAGCAAATCATGGACACAAAATGTCCACCAAAGGGATCAGTCAAATAAACTATTATGCATCTATATCATTAAAGACTGCATCCATGAAAAGAATGAGACATATGCATATACTGAAAAGAAATGATTTCTTACAGATGTTTACCATAGAAAACAAGTTATGTAAGGAATGCTACCATTTTGAGGGGTGGGGTAGGATACACACACACCTATCTACCTCTCCCAAGGTGCTTATTTACACTTAAACTATCTCTGGAAGGCCACAAAAGAAATTTAACAATATTTTTTGGAAGGTATGGGTGTGAAGTGTGGGGAATAGTCTAAAGGGCATGACACAGGCAGACATTTACTTTTCACTCTGTATCTTATATATTTTTGCATATATAATTATGTGAATATAGCCCCTTCTAAAAACAAAGAATTTGTATATTTAAAAACAACCCCAAACCCCTTCTCAACACCTCCACCTCTCTTTCCTCCCCTCCCCTGCCCCTCCCCTCCATCCTCCTCCCCCCACCCCTCCCCCCCCACCTCCTCCCCCTTCCCCCCTCTCCTCCTCCTCCCCTCCTCCTTTTTCCTCCCGCCCCCACAAACTCCTAGCCCTTTATCCGGGACAAGTTCACCAGCTGGTCCTTCTCCAGCAAGAAACTGAGAGCCTTCAGCTCTAAGAAAAGTGGCTGACAGGTGGGGAGCAACCCTAGAAAAAAGGTGTTTCTGACTGACGGCGAACGGAGGTTTAGAAGAATTGCGTTGGTTTATTTCTTCGATTAAACAGGGATACAAATATATATACCAAGTAGTAGGTAAGGGGAAAATAAAGACCCTAAAAACCTCCTAACCGTTATTTGTAAAGGAAACTTAAAGTGGAACCATGACTATTTGAAAAGGCAAAGGCGGGCCCGTGCTGCAGGCTGGGACTTGTAGTCCCTTCTGGGTGGTCCACAGTGCGGCTGCGCGGAAGAGTGGGCGCTCTCCCGCGCGCATGCGTGCGGCGGCGGCGGCAGGGCTGACGGTAGTCCCGCAGAGTCAACCCAGCCGGTGTCCGGGAGCTCGGTATGGCGATCCCCGCGGCGTCCATGGGGCCCTCGGCGCTGGGCCAGAGCGGTCCTGGCTCGATGGCTCCCTGGTGCTCAGTGACCAGCGGCCCGACGCGCTACGTGCTCGGGATGCAGGAGCTGTTCCGCGGCCACAGCAAGACGCGCGAGTTCCCGGCGCACAGCGCCAAGGTGCACTCGGTGGCCTGGAGCTGCGACGGGCGTCGCCTGGCCTCGGGGTCCTTCGACAAGACGGCCAGCGTCTTCCTGCTGGAGAAGGACCGGTTGGTGAGCCGCTAGGACCCGGCCCAGGCTAGGGAGAAGGGCTGTGGTAAAGCGAGGTGTGGTGGCAAGGAGAGAACGGGGGAGAGGAGTGTGGAGGTGAGGAGAGGGGAGGAGGGTGAAGGGGTGTGGAGATGAGGGGCGTGTGTGATGCGAGACAGAGGAGTGTGAGGGTGAGGAGGGGGTGAACAGGCTGGGGTGGTAGGGGGTGAAGATGGGCATGGTGGAGAGGAGGACTGGTGGTTAGGGGAGGTGGCGGTGTGTAGGGAGTGTAGTAGTAAGGAGGTGTGAAGATGAGCGGGGAGTCGCGGTGCGGGGATAGTGAAGACCGGGGGTGAGGAGGATGGATGGATGGGCGGTGAGGAGGATGGTGGGGGTGTGGGAGAGTGGTAGGAGGAATTGTGTGGGGGTGAGGGGTGGCTAGGGGCAGTGGTGGTGGGCTCACCGTGGTGGTAAGGAGGGCCTCTCTGAAAATGATAGGGCCTCCGTGGCAATGAGCAGGTGGGTTGGGACCCCTTGGTGGCAGAGTAAGAGTAGAAAACCAGAAAGCAGGAGGAAGGCCAGGGAGAGCACAAGAGTAAGGGCATTGATGTGGAACCCATCCTCAGAACAGTTCAGACTGATTGGGGAGGAAGGGAGGGAGGATATTGGAAGGAGTTTGGGGGAAGAGGCTTGGAAGGATTCGACTCTCTAATTATCCAAACTTTTGTTGGTCACAAGATAGCTCGGTTTAAATAAGGTTAAGAAGTTACATGGGGAAGCAGGTACATATGGGTGAAGTGACATCTGTATTCTGTTCTTTTAGGTCAAAGAAAACAATTATCGGGGACATGGGGATAGTGTGGACCAGCTCTGTTGGCATCCAAGTAATCCTGATCTCTTTGTCACTGCATCTGGAGACAAAACCATTCGCATCTGGGATGTGAGGACTACAAAATGCATTGCCACTGTGAACACTAAAGGTGACTATTCAGAGAGTGGGCACTAGGAAGATAAGCCACTTATAGTCATTCAACAAGCACTTTTCAAGTATCTTCTCTGTGCATGACCCTGTAGGTATGGGACATCCTGAGCTGAATAAGACAGTTTCCAGCTCCAATGATGTTAGGGTTTAGTGCAGGGAGAGAGACATATGTATAAAAAAAACCACTAACGTAATATGACGTGGTCATCCTATAATGGAGAGGTCTACAAAGTGGATACCCAGAATGGAAATGCTTAAGTCTGCCTGGGGGAGATAGGGAGGGCCTTACAGAATTTGAGCAAACTCTTAGGGTAGCCATATAGATTTAGTGGTCAGGGTGCATTGGGTGGGCAGCTCTAGCAGGGAACAGCATGTGCAAAGGAATGGAGAATTTGGGAAACTGCTGATAGGCTAGAATGGCTGATCTTGGAATAAATGGCTTTGATGGTCTGGGAGAAAATGACCTGGAAGTTGTGCAGTACATTTACAGACTGTTCTTCACCACGTATTACCTTATAAACCTTGAGGCCCTTTATTAAATTTTATTGACTAAGATGTTATTGATTATAAGATACATCAGTATTTTATGGACCATTAGGAAAGAAAATAAAGTTTTATTTATCATATAGTCATGATACACCGAAAATTTTGAGATGTATCCTGATGCATTCTAAGATACATTATAGGTAATAAAGTGTGAAAAAATATGCATCTTAGAATCAGTAAAGTTGATGAAATTTTTAATTGATGTATTCAGTGTGGGCTACTGGACTTTGTTGGCAAGACTTGTACCTGGAGGTGGGATGATGTGGTTTCCCCAACTAGACAACTGGTGATATGTGAGTGATTTAGGTGGTATATGGATGAACATTAAAAACTGATTGTGTATATATTTTAATGCCTACTAGAAAAAAAGAACTAGCCCATAGAATTTATTGCTAAAGTGAAGCTTTTAAGTAAAAATTTGGGGGGTCAATTTTAATAAAAATCTTGAATGAAGAAAAGTATAGCTGTTACATGGATAGTACAAAAATTGTGAAAATGGCATGTGAATGACTGGAGTTGGGAAGTGCTGGTGTAAGTGCTGGTGTAAGAGTGCTGGTGTAAGATAGTTAGAGGCTTTGGTGTCAAGTCTGGGTTTAGATCTTGGCTCTGTTACTTCACAGCTTTGACACCTTGGCTCATTTCTCTTACATTTTTTCATCTGTAAAATGGGGGTAAAAAGTGTCCCTTAAAGAAACGTGAGAACTAAAGGGGGAAATTTGTAGATGAATGTGCTGGACTCCCAGTTGATTTGTAAGTGGTAGTTCCCTTCTGTTGACGAGGACCTTAGTGAATGAGCTCTGGCGATAGCTCTAGTTTTTCTATGATAACAAAATAAACTTCTGGAGGATTATGGGCTAACATTATCTTGCTGATTATATGTGGGTTCCCAGGGGAGAACATCAATATCTGCTGGAGTCCCGATGGACAGACCATTGCTGTAGGCAACAAGGATGATGTGGTGACGTTCATTGATGCCAAGACACACCGTTCCAAAGCGGAGGAGCAGTTCAAGTTTGAGGTCAATGAAATCTCCTGGAACAATGACAATAACATGTTCTTCCTGACAAATGGCAATGGTTGTATCAACATACTCAGGTGAGGGGGTTCTAGCTTAAGGGACTGTCATATCTTTGCACTGGGTGCTGTGGTGGATACCAAGGTGAATTAGATGTGAGTCTATCCTGAAGGACCCAAAAGGACTAATACAGTTGACCTTTGAACAACACGGATCTGAACTGCTCAGGTCTACTTATATGTGGATTTTTTTCAAGAGCAAATATTACAGTCCTACCTGATCCGGGGTTGGTTGAATCTGGGATGTGGAACCTTGGATACAGAGGAACTGTGGATACGGAGGACCAACTAAGTTATATGTAGATTTTTGAGTGTGCAGAGAATTGGCACCCCTAACCTTCTTGTTCAAGGTTCAACTGTAGTAATAAAGAATTCTAACCTCTCTTGAGCACCTTTGAACTAGGCACCTTATATTTTACTGAGTCCTCAGAGAAATCCTAGGGAGTCGATGGTGTGCTTCCCATTTCACAGATGAGGATCAGGGACTCAGAGTCACTAGTCGGCTGGTGAGCACTAGAACGGGATGCACTTGGAATTATAGCTAATTCGTACCCTTAAAGTCTCCACTTAAATATCACTTCCCCTCCAGGGAAGCCATCTTCACCCACAAGGTTAGAAACTTATTTTGTGTACTTCCTGTTGGAAGCATTTCTCATTCTACATTATAACTGCATGTTTACTTCTCTGTATCTTCCATTAGACTGTAAACTCCATGAAGGTAGGGACTGTATTTAACTTGTTTACTGTTGAATCCCTAGTGCCTAGCCCAGTATCTGCTACACAAAATTAGGATCTCAGTGAATATTCTCTAAATGAATGAAACTGTGGAATTGAAATTGAGATCTGTCTGATTCTGTTCTTTCTGTTATCTTGGGTGAGCAATGCAAGGCAGAATGAAATAGGCTCTGTGTGAGAGGCTGGGAGTTTGCTGTAGAATCCCAAGGAAAGAAACTTATATTGATTTTGGGAGTTGGGGGTTGAAGGAGGCAGCTTCTGAGCTTGACCGTGAAAGATTAGTTGAATTTTAAGAATCAGCAAAAGGGAACTGCACAATGGACAAAACAAGTGAGAATTAGCATGGTTTATTTAGAGAGTAGTTGGTAGATCAGGGTTGCTGGGAGTGGTGGCAGATAAGGTGTCTGAAGAGAGACATCCTGAAACGGGAAGATAAAGCTGAAGTATAATTTGAGACCAGGTTATTTGGGTCTGGAATTCTATGCATAGCAACTTGAACTTTATTCTGTAGGCAGTGTTTTTTTTTTTTAAAGCTTTTTTATTAGAAAATAAAACAGATATAGAAAACCCTGAAATATAAATGTGTAGCTTAATGAACTATTATATGCTTAACACCTGTGTAACCCCACCAGGTCAAGAAATAGTACTTTGCTGGCCACCTCAGAAGCCTTGCCATGGGCTTTGTCCTTCCTAATTAAAACCACCTCCCCCAAAAACATTGTCTTGATTTTTGTAATATTTCTTTGTAGTTTTAGCCACCAAGTGTGCATCTCTAGATACTCTAATTTTGCCCACTTAAAAAAGTTTGATATGCCTTTTAAGTCAGCTAAACTACGGAGTCCCCCTCCATCCCTTTCTTTTACTTAGAACTTAGCTGTTGAAAAGCAGGCTGTTAACCTGTGGAGCTTGTCCCAGTCTGGATTTTGCTGATTCCAAATGCTTGCTTATTTGTTGGAATTTAAGAGACATTTCCTCTCATCTGTTTGGTTACCCAGGAATATAGTTCATTTAGAGAAGGTAGGATAAATGCTTCATTCTTTCCCTTTGTCATTAGGTAATGAATTAGTTCTCTATCACCTCCAAAGATGATCAGCTAGGGTTTTTTAAATAAAAAAGAATCATTATGGACTTATGGATATAAGCATGGTAGAAGGGTTTCAGTGTATTGTAATCATTATCCTTATTGAAGCTCAAATTATCTTATTTTTGGCAAATGGGATCCTCTTCAAGTTGGTTCTTGAGTTTTTTTTTTGACATAATCCTATTAGTCTTCAGTTTCTTGCTCTCTGGTATGACAAGATATGCCAGGTTCATCTTGTGTTTTTCCTGCCTCAAATCTTTAATCAGAAAATTCTCTGAGAATTCCTGGATTCTTTTACTAGAAAATAATATTGGAGCTAGGAATGTCCATATTGTTGGGTTGACTGTTTCTAGACCTTTCCAGTGGACAGAGCTAAGAAGTATATGTATTGTATATAACTTAAAGATAAAATACTTTGTGAATTCATACTGATAACTTCCAGTTAAAATCTCTTTCCTTCCAAACTGAGTGTTCTGGTTCTCAGAGATGCAGGGGATTATAGAATTTGAATATCCCATGGTTGCTTATTACCTTCATCCCTTGTTACACATACAGATATTTCAGAGTAACAATACTAGCACCACCACCACCAATCTGATTGCTTAAAATAGTAAATTTTGCTTTTTGAATATGCTTTCCTCATTCTTCCTCCATTAAAAAAAAATAGTTAATACTATATATTGTCAGATTATACAGCTATTACATATTATACCTTAAACATATATAATTTCCACAAGAAACTACATATTTAATGCTCATTACCAGTCTGGTAAGTCTGGTACATCTCTAGTCATTGATTATCAAAACTCATTTTCCAGTTTTGATTCCTCAGGAAGAGTTCAGGGGAACAAGATTCCCTGAATTCATACTTATTATAGCTTATATACTTCTAAAACTTTAAGATACTTTATTATATTGTGCTTATTATTTGAACTTTTTATAATTAATAGTTTTGCTAGATACAAAAATTTCAATTCATATATTCTTGCTGGTCTATCTTAAGTATGTTACTCCATTTTCTTTTCACATAAAGTGTTACTGTCAAAAAGTCTGATGGCAATCTAATTTAAAGTCCAGTAATTTTACTACCATACGTCTTCCTGTTGGTTAGTTTGGGTTCATATTCTCAGGTACGTGGTGTTTCAGTATATTGTTTGACATCTTTTTATTTCAGGAAAGTTGTTTTGAAATTCCAGTCTTTGATATTTGTTCTGTTGTCTTACTTCCATTTTCTTCTTAGTGTTTCCTCTTAACATCTTAGTACCACGGTCCTCTTCCCCCAGTTTGATTGCTGTCTGTCTTGTTTCTCAGCTACCCAGAGCTGAAGCCTGTGCAGTCTATCAACGCCCATCCATCCAACTGCATCTGTATCAAGTTTGACCCCATGGGGAAGTATTTTGCTACAGGAAGCGCAGATGCTTTGGTCAGCCTCTGGGATGTAGATGAGTTAGTGTGTGTTAGGTGCTTTTCCAGGTAAGCAACTCTGCCAGCACTTTTCTTGTTAGATAAATTCGTTTTATGTCATGTTGGGTGAAACTGGGCCCTTCTCTCACTGGGTTATTTTAATGTCTCCTCTGTCTACTCTGTTATAGGCTGGATTGGCCTGTGAGGACCCTCAGTTTTAGCCATGATGGGAAAATGCTGGCATCGGCATCGGAAGATCATTTCATCGACATTGCTGAAGTAGAGACAGGTAACTATACCCTCACTACCTTAATGAGACTCCTCTGTCTTTCATTTCTGGCCATCAGGCCTTCTCCTGTCATGTGTTTTCATCTCTGCTCATTACTACTTTGCCAGCATTAGCATAAATGGGTATTAGTATAAATGCCAGCATTAGCACAAACTCCTTAAGGCAAGTTTGTTTATTATGACTATTGTAGTCAGGTAATGGAGGGAGCAAAGAGTTAGGAAAGAAAGGAGCAGGTCTGAAAGAGGGTGATTAAAGAAAATATTTTGCGTTTTATTCAGTTTTAATTCTTCCATTATAGCAGAATTGTTAAAATACAGAAATGGAGAAGAATGAATGAATAAATGCATGGATGGATGGATGAATGAATGAATGAATGAATGATCACACCCTTTACAACCTCTTTTAGCATTGCAGGATATTTCTATCTTTTTCCTGTATGTGGACTTAAAAAATACATATATACATTTTATAATTTAAGAAATTATTAAAATATATGTGATTTGTTTTAAAAAGCAACAAAACAGAACTTGAAAATAGAAAAATGAGAGGTGAGTATTCATTTTACAAAAGAATTTCTCCAGATTTATTTTTTAACGTAGCTTTATTGTTTTTGGAAATACATGATACTTTATTAAAAGAATTCAAACTATATAGAAAACTTCAAAGAAAGTAAAAAGCTTGACATTCCACGATTTAAAGAGTGCCACTCTTGATAACATTTTGGTGAGCATTGTCCAGCCATCCAGACATGCAGCTCCTTCCTGTCCCCTCGTGTTCATGTGATGCAGGCATGCTCTTCTGCTGCTCCGGGGCCCTCCCTCCTCACCTGCAGGATCTTACAGCTTCTTACATGGTGATGGCTGTTGAGCTCTACTGCTGTTTTTAATGGGGTTTAGAATTCCATTGGTTATACCAGTACATACCTAAGCTGCCCCACTCTTAGATGGCTTCTGGTCTTTACACCATTATAAATGATTCTTTGATGAGTATCATTTTACTTATGTAGTCATCCTTTTGGGTAAACCACTGAATTGGGATTGCTGAGTCCAAACTGCTCACATCTTGTCAGGAACCAAACTTCCTTACAGAAGGGTTATTGCAGTGTTTACTCTCAGCAGCGACGCATGCATGGAGTTAAAGGCCGAAAGGGAAATGGAAGGGGAGTAGCAGCCTCCGACACCATTTTTTATGTCTGTGTAACACAGAAATTTGCTCAGACATGTGGCTATAGATTGCCAGATCCTAGCATTATGAAGAGCAGTTAACTGTCCCTGAAATAGATTACTTAAAGGAAAAAAACAACTATATACAAAGCAGAAACAGACTCACAGACATAGAAAACACACTTATGGTTTGCTAAAGGGGAAAGGGAGTCGGGGGAGGGATAAATTAGGAGTATGGGATTAACAGATACAAACTACTCTATGTAAGATAAATAAGCAACATGGATTCACTGTGTACTGCAGGGAACTATATTCAATACCTTGTAATAACCTGTAATGGAAAGTGATCTGAAAAAAAAAGAAATGAAACAAAACAAAACTAAATCACTTTGCTGTACATGCTCGACACCTGAAACTAACACAGTATTGTAAATCAACTATACTTCAATAAAAAAATCTTTTTCTTTATACACATACACACACGTATATATGCATATGTGTGTGTATATATATATATATATATATATAAAAACAGCTTTATTCAAATACAATTCACATACCATATAGTTGACGAGTTTGAAGTGTATAATTCAGTGTATCATGCATTTTTAAATCACCACACTGTGAACATTTTACTACATTAATCTTAACTCTAAGGTTGAAAAAAAGTTAAGCAGGACTAAAAAAAATGGCTTTGGAAAAATTATGTTTAATTTCCACAAGTAGGAAGAAAACATTTTTGGAAAAAGAAATCTATTTGCAAGTCATTGTGGTTTAGTAGAAAGATCTGTGGCTTTGGAAACAGGCTGACTTCCTGTTTCTTCCTGAAACTTCCTGAAACTCTGCTGTTTCCCTTTTTTTTTTCCCTGCTGCTTCCTTGAGGTGTGACTTAACTGTTCAGTCACCTGTTTCTTTATAAAATGGGGTTTAAAATCATTAATTGCCTTGCTGGATTGTCATTATACTTTATTAAGATAAAAGTATAATCCATCTGATTCATAAGGGGTGCTCAACAAACAGCTGCTGTTGTTTTTTCAGGAAGGGTAGAATTGGGTTCAGAGCACAAGCTCTTAAGTTAACTGGCCTGCGTTCACATCCTGCTCTGCCACCCACTGCCTCATGACCCCTCTGCGCCTCAGTGTTCTCTGCAAAATAGGGTAGTAATTGTACTTATCCTATAGGGTTATTAAGCAGATTAAATGATTTAATGTAGGTAAGTACTTAATGAGTATGGTCTCTTATTATTAATGTATTGATTGGTTTCTCTATATTGATTTTTATAGGAGACAAGCTGTGGGAGGTACAGTGTGAGTCCCCCACCTTCACCGTGGCTTGGCACCCCAAAAGGCCTCTGCTGGCATTTGCCTGTGATGACAAAGATGGCAAATATGACAGCAGTCGGGAAGCTGGAACTGTGAAACTTTTTGGGCTTCCTAATGATTCCTGATAGGGGGACCTGATGTATGGAGGAGGCCCAGGCCTCCAGGCAGAGGCTTCCATTGTATAGTTAGTTTGGTCTGTTCTCTTGGAGTTGGTGGGCACCTAAAGTATTTATAAATTGGTATAAATTATACAAGTCTTTTGTCAGGCTGCCCATTCCAGTTTCCTTCGTATTTGTTATGGTAGCTGTTCCCGTTCCTTGCCCCCTGCAGGAGGGCTCTGCAGTGATGACACCAGCATACCTTGTCCTGTGGGGACCTCCTGTCTTTGTGCTTTTGGGGATATGGTGGACTTTGTTGGGCTTGCTTCTGCTTGCCACCTAGTTTGAAGGGGTGGGTGAGGAAGGGTGAGACGGGGATGGAGATTTTTTATAATAAAAAAGAAATACATTTACTGTTGAGAATTGAGCATTTAATAAAACACTTTTTAATTATGGGACTTCTAGGACTTTAAAAATTATGGTAACATTATCATTATTATTTTCTTATTTTTTAAAAAAATTTATTTTATTTTTTTATACAGCAGGTTCTTATTAGTTATCCATTTTATACATATTAGTGTATACATGTCAATCCCAATCTCCCAATTCATCACAAGACCACGCCCCGCCACTTTGCCCCCTTGGTGTCCATACGTTTGTTCTCTACGTCTGTGTCTCAATTTCTGCCCTGCAAACCGGTTCATCTGTACCATATTTCTAGGTTCCACATATCTGCGTTAATATACAATATTTGTTTTTCTCTTTCTGACTTCACTCTGTATGACAGTCTCTATATCCATCCACGTCTCTACAGATAACCCAATTTCATTCCTTTTTATGGCTGAGTAATATTCCATTGTATATATGTACCACATCGTCTTTATCCATTCATCTGTCGATGGGCATTTAGGTTGCTTCCATGTCCTGACTATTGTAAACAGTGCTGCAGTGAACATTGGGGTGCATATGTCTTTTTGAATTATGGTGTTCTCTGGCTATACGCCCAGTAGTGGGATTACTGGCTTGTATGGTAGTTCTATTTTTAGTTTTTTAAGGAACCTCCATACTGTTCTCCATAGTGGCTGTATCAAGTTACATTCCCACCAACAGTTCAAGAGGGTTCCCTTTTCTCCACACGCTCTCCAGCATTGTTGTTTGTAGATTTTCGGATGATGCCCGTTGTAAATGGTGTGAGGTGATACCTCATTGTAGTTTTGATTTGTATTTCTCCAGTAATTAATGATGTTGAGCAGCTTTTCATATGCTTCTTGGCCATCTGTATGTCTTCTTTGGAGAAATGTCTATTTAGGTCTTCTGCCCATTTTTGGATTGGGTTGTTTGTTTTTTTAATATTGAGCTGCATGAGCTGTGCAAAAGCTTTGAAGTTTCATTAGGTCCCATTTGTTTATTTTTGTTTTTATTTCCATTACTCTAGGATCAAGGATCAAAAAAGATCTTGCTGTGATTTATGTCAAAGTTCTGCCTGTGTTTTCCTCTAAGAGTTTTATAGTGTCCAGTCTTACATTTAGGTCTCTAATGCATTTTTTTTTTTTCATTCTTTTACATGTAGCTGTCCAGTTTTCCCAGCACCACTTATTGAAGAGACTGTTTTTTATCCATTGTATATCCTTGCCTCCTTTGTCATAGATTAGTTGACCATAAGTGCGTGGGTTTATCACTGGGATTTCTATCCTGTTCCGTTGATCTATGTTTCTGTTTTTGTGCCAGTACCATATTGTCTTGATTACTGTAGCTTTGTAGTATAGTCTGAAGTCAGGGAGTCTGATTCCTCCAGCTCCACTTTTTTCCCTCAAGACCGCTTTAGCTATTCGGGGTCTTTTGTGTCTCCATACAAATGTTAAGATTTTTTTGTTCTAGTTGCCATTGGTAATTTGTAGATTCCTTTGGGTAGCATAGTCATTTTCACAATATTGATTCTTCCAGTCCAAGACCATGGTACATCTCTCCATCTGTTGGTATGATCTTTAATTTCTTTCATCAGTGTCTTATAGTTTTCTGCATTCAAATCTTTTTTCTCCTTAGGAAGGTTTATTCCTAGGTATTTTATTCTTTTTGTTGCAATGGTGAATGGGTGTGTTTCCTTAATTTCTCTTTCAGATTTTTCATCATTAGTGTATAAGAATGCAAGAGATTTCTGTGCATTAATTTTGTATCCTGCAAATTTACCATATTCATTGATTAGCTCTAGTAGTTTTCTGGTGGCATCTATAGGATTCTCTATGTATAGTATCATGTCATCTGCAAACAGTGACATTTTTTTTTACTTCTTTTCCAATTTGTATTCCTTTTTTTTTGAATTTTATTTTATTTATTTTTTTATACAGCAGGTTCTTATTAGTCATCAATTTTATACACATCAGTGTATGCATGTCAATCCCAATGGCCCAATTCATCACACCACCACCCCCACCCACCCAGCAAATTTGTATTCCTTTTATTTCTTTTTCCTCTCTGACTGCCATGGCTAGGACTTCCAAAACTATGTTGAATAAAAGTGGTGAGTGGACATCTTTGTCTTGTTCCTGATCTTAGTTTTTCTCCATTGAGAATGATGTTTGCTGTGGGTTTGTCGTATGTGGCCTTTATTATGTTGCGGTAGGTTCCCTCTATGCCCACTTTCTGGAGAGTTTTTATCATAAATGGGTGTTGAATTTTGTCAAAAGCTTTTTCTGCATCTATTGAGATGATCATATCATTTTTCTTCTTCAATTTGTTAATATGGTTTATCACATTGATTGATTTGCATATATTG
>NC_041215.1:6875590-6876403 GCF_002837175.3 Physeter macrocephalus | reverse complement strand
GTCCTCTCCCTCTTTTTGTTGATGAGTCTGGCTAATGGTTTATCAATTTTGTTTATCTTCTCAAAGAACCAGCTTTTAGTTTTATTGACCTTTGCTATTGTTTTCTTAGTTTCTATTTCATTTATTTCTGCTCTGATCTTTATGATTTCTTTCCTTCTACCTACTTTGGGCTTTGTTCTTCATTCTCTAGTTCTTTTAGGTGTAAAGTTAGACTGTTTATTTGAGGTGTTTGTTGTTTCTTGAGTTAGGATTGTATAGCTATAAACTTCCCTCTTGGAACTGCTTTTGCTGCATCCCATAGGTTTTGGATTGTTGTGTTTTAATTGTCATTTGTCTCTAGGTATTTTTTTGATATCCTCTTTGATTTCTTCAGTGATCTCTTAGCTATTTAGTAACGTATTGTTTAGCCTCCATGTGTTTGTGTTTTTTACATTTTTTTCCCTGTAATTGATTTCTAATCTCATAGCGTTGTGGTCAGAAAAGATGCTTGATATGATTTAAATTTTCTTAAATTTATTGAGGCTTGATTTGTGACCCAAGATGTGATCTGTCCTGGAGAATGTTCCATGCACACTTGAGAAGAAAGTATAATCTGCTGTTTTTGCATGGAATGTCCTATAAATATCAATTAAATCTATCTGGCCTGTTGTGTCATTTTAAGGTTGTGTTTCCTTATTAATTTTCTGTTTGGATGATCTGTCCATTGGTGTAAGTGAGGTGTTTAAGTCCCCCACTATTATTGTGTTACTGTCGATTTCCCCTTTTATGGCTGTTAGTATTTGCCTTATGTATTGAGGTGCTCCCATGTTGAGT
>NC_041215.1:6852146-6874979 GCF_002837175.3 Physeter macrocephalus | reverse complement strand
GTCTGTAAAGCTTTTGATTTCTCCATCAAATCTGAATGAGATCCTTGCTGGGTAGAGTAATCTTGGATGTAGGTTCTTCCCTTTCATCACTTTAAATATGTCATGCCACTCCCTTCTGGCTTGTAGAGTTTCTGCTGAGAAATCAGCTGTTAACCTTATGGGAGTTCCCTTGTATGTTATTTGTCATTTTTCCATTGCTGCTTTCAATAATTTTTCTTTGTCTTTAATTTTTGCCAGTTTGATTACTATGCGTCTTGGTGTGTTTCTCCTTGGCTTTATCCTGTATGGGACTCTCTGCTCTTTCTGGACTTGGGTGGCTGTTTCCTTTCCCATGTTAGGGAAGTTTTCGACTATAATCTCTTCAAATATTTTCTCGGATCCTTTGTCTCTTCTCCTTTTGGGACCCCTGTAATGTGAATGTTGTTGCATTTAGTATTGTCCCAGAGGTCTCTTAGGGTGTCTTCATTTCTTTTCATTCTTTTTCTTTAATTCTTGTAGGTCTTTGTTAAACATTTCTGGCATCTTCTCAGTCTTTGCCTCCATTCTTTTTCTGAGGTCCTAGATCATCTTCACTATCATTATTCTGAGTTCTTTTTCTGGAGGGTTGCCTATCTCCACTTCATTTAGTGGGTTTTCTGGGGTTTTCTTTGTTCCTTCATCTGGTACATAGCCTTCTGCATTTTCACATTGTCTTGTCTTTCTGTGAATGTGGTTTTTGTTCCACAGGCTGCATGATTGTAGTTCTTCTTGCTTCTGCTGTCTGCCCTCTGGTGGATCTTTCTTATGTTACTTTAGGGAGGTGTTGTAGTTCTACATTTAAAAAGAAATTTCAGATAGAATTTAAAGTTTGTAATTCTATCATTTAATGTCCTAACCAAGAACTCTGTGAAATGCAGCATGAAATACATGGACAGTAGCACTTTGATGACTCTGAGTCATCAGTTGTTTATGTTACATGTGCCTGGCCTCATTCTACAAAGATTTGTAGGCCACAACTTTATAATAAACATTGAGAAAAGTAGTAAAATATAAATATATACAAAATCAGGATAGAACATATAAATTAGAATAGGAAGTCAAGATGGGGAATTAAAATAGAAATATGCAAAGAATAAGGACCTAATTGAATGACTTAACTAAAATTCTGGCTCTGTACTCCCTGGTGGCTAAGTGGAGCAGGGGCTAAGTCAGGTAATTCTTATTAAAATAAGCACATGGCAGCTCCTCAGTGAAGACAAAGCTTTTATTAGCTCTGACCTCCAAAAGAAATGGCTCATATAGGGGGTTGTTACCTGTGAGCAATATCTTAATTTCATTGTATTTTAATGTATTTTGGCATTAAAAAGGAAAAACCAAATCAAAATATACCTCAGTAAGTGATGTTTGTAGAAAATGTTGGAAAAAGCGGTTAAGCAAAAAGAGCTCATATTCCTAACACCAGGAGATAATCATTTTTGTGTATATCTTTCTAGGAATTTTCCTATGCTCTTATTTTTATATAAAAAATGTTTATCTTTGTAAAAGTCTTGAAGGGTAGACAAATCAAGTATGACAAGATAGGGACTTCCCTGGCAGTCCAGTGGTTAAGACTTCTCCTTCCAATGTGTAGGGGGTGTGGGTTTGATCCTTGGTCCGGGAGCCAAGATCCCACATGCCTCAGGGCCAAAAAACCAAAACATAAAAAAAAAGAAGCAATATTGTAACAAATTCAATAAAGACTTTAAAAATGGTCCACATCAAAAAAAATAAAAAAAAATATGACAAGATAAAGCATAATAGTACTCAGCACCATGTTTGGCAGTATGTAAAACACTAACTCAATAGGTGTTTTTAATTATTGGATATTCCCTGTGTGTTTGGTACTATAATGAGCACTTCACTCAATTTTTACAATAGCCTTCTGAGGTTGGGTATTATTACCATTTTACTACCTCAGGGAGTAAAACTCAGTGTTACTCATTAAGTGACCATATTGAGATCTAGGTTTGCTTAAAGGCCCATATGGCTTCAACTGCAATGGCTATTCTATTTCCATTTGCCCTTCCCATTTTACAGATGAGTAAACCTTGGCTCTAAGCAGTTAACTCTAGGCCCAGGTTAGTGAGTGATTGATTGAGCCCCACCAGCAGGCTCAGTAGTGTTTCCTGCAGCCCAGAACAGCCTCTGCTTCCACCTTCCCTGTAGAATGGTGTTTTTAGTTGCAAACCAACTTGCCACCTCATTATGTAAGAAGTTCAGTGTTGTTCATGTCACTGGGAGTAAACTTTAGTGCATTGTTTCTTGTTTTTGCAATTATCTGTCATTCCTGTGGTTGCTGCTGTGTTTCTCTGTGTATCCCCACTTAGCGCTGGAACCACGTGCTAGGGGTTTGGTCTAGATCCTTGATATTTGATCAGTTCTCTCTTCCACCCATGTGGATTTTTCCCTCTGGGTTTGTGTAAAGTAATGATCCACTCAACTTACCACTTGTACACGAAAAGATTTGATGCTTTCAGCTAGTGGGACACTTGTGGCAACAGGAAGACGCATCTCTATGAGGGAAGAACTTCAGCTTACGGCAGACATCACTGACTGTCAAGGCCTAGCTGACATCTCTGTGCCTTGCCTTCAGAGCTGTGGAGGGGCTCGGAAGTCTGGTGCCTCCTGGAAAAATGACATATGTCCCAGATTTGGTATCCCTATGGTTTGAGTGAATTTTCTAGTTAGAGAATGAAGAATGCCACACAGAATCGTATCTGATGATTCGGTCAGTCCAGGCATGTGATATAGTTACTACACTAGCAAGCCAGAAGTGAAGGGTGACGTCAGCTCAGAGCTAGACTTTGGTTGGCAGGGAAAGTCGGATTTGCTGTGCTGATGACCCATTGCTGAGTTGACTAGAATGACAGATCAGGTTAAGATTATGGTGTCTCTATGCTGAGATCCTGGATTCTGTACAGCATGAGATGCAGGGAAGGATGAAACCTACCAAGTGTTAAGCTTGCGTGAGTAGTATGTGTGTGCCTTGAGGGTTGTTCCCTCCACCCTAATATGTAAGGGTAAGGCTGTGCAGAAGTGGTGGGTTGTGTGATGGGCTGCGTGTGTGTGTGGCGGTTGGGGGGGAATGGGGAGGTTCCTGGCAGAGTGTTGGGATGCTAGAGCAGGGAGTCCTGGTTAGACCCAAGGAGCAGGTGAAGGCAGGAACAGACTGAGGTGTGGAGTTCCAGAGGGTGGATCAGGAAGAGGCAGTCCCCAGAGTGTGTGTGTGTGTGTGTGTGTGTGTGTGTGTGTGTGTGTGTGTGTGTGTGTGTGTCTGTCTGTGTGTGTGTTATGTAAGGGTAAGGCTGTGCAGAAGTGGTGGGTTGTGTGATGGGCTGCGTGTGTGTGTGGCGGTTGGGGGGGAATGGGGAGGTTCCTGGCAGAGTGTTGGGATGCTAGAGCAGGGAGTCCTGGTTAGACCCAAGGAGCAGGTGAAGGCAGGAACAGGCTGTGCTTTCCATGTTCAGGAGACTGAGGTGTGGAGTACCAGAGGGTGGATCAGGAAGAGGCTGATTCTAGGAGTCCCCAGAGTGTGTGTGTGTGTGTGTGTGTGTGTGTGTGTGTGTGTGTGTGTGTGTGTGTGTGTGTGTGTGAGATGGGCTGGTTGGGGTGTGATATGTCGGGGGGTCTTAGTTGAGAAGGACCAGGAATAGCTTCCGGGTCATTCCCCTTAACACCCTTAAGCCCTTTTCTCTTCAGAGGTGTTTGTTTTCTACTCTCCAAAGATTTTAGTCGTGAAAGGGACCCTGAAACGTCTA
Source organism: Physeter macrocephalus (assembly GCF_002837175.3). Lineage (NCBI taxonomy): Eukaryota > Metazoa > Chordata > Mammalia > Artiodactyla > Physeteridae > Physeter > Physeter macrocephalus. The sequence continues at coordinate 6,871,203 of NC_041215.1, read as the reverse complement.
CCTTCTTTGGAAGGAGAAAAGCCCACAGATGGAATTAAGAGGAAAGCCCTATCTTTAGAAGGAGTAGAGGGCGTACACATGGAAGTGCAGTGCACCCTCAGGAATCCCATATGTAGGTAATGTTGCACCTTCTTTCCTGCCTCTGACACTGTGCTGCACTGGAAATAAGGCTGCTTCACACTTGAGCAGAACGGGATTTGAATCCCGGCTCCAGCAGTGATTGACCTGAACTCACTTTCCTTATCCATAAAGTGGGGATGATTAATCCTCTTCTCCTTGGGTCTTTAGGAGAATTTAAAGAGATAAAGGGTTTGTGAAGTGCGTAGCACAGCACGTGGCACATAGAGATGCTTCATACACCCCTGCCCCGTGAGGAGGAGTAGCTTCTAGTGAAAACATGGGCTGCCTGCAGAGATAGGCCATGGAGTCCACCAGCTTTCTCAGCTTTAAATGCCACAGCTGAGCTAGCCAGTTCATCATTCCAGGAGTAGGTGTTGTGCAGGGAGGAGACTTATCCATCACACCCTGAGTGTGGTGGGAGGTCCAGAGGAGAAATGTTAGATCTGCTATCTGTGGCATCTGTTGGGGCCCATGATGGATACTTGCGCCTGTGAACAAGTGGAGCAGAAGCCAGGACTATGTGTACGAACGGGGGAAGGAAGAGCAGGAGGCGGGTAAAGCTCTTGTTAGCTGAGGTTTCTGGGAAGGGATTGGATGGAGAGGAGGTGGACGCAGTGCAAGTCTTGAATATGGAGGGTGTGAATATTGGGCAGAGGGCGTGGGAGAAGGCGTGCTGCGGATTGGAGCAAAGCCAAGGTGGCGGCAGGGTCCTGGGATGTGGAGAGGGTCAGGTGGAATGTGAGATGGGCTTGGGGAGAAAAGGAAGGGAGGGTGTCTGGATAATTTCAGTTTGGACTGGTTGGTAGTGTGGCTGGATGAGTAGGGCAGAGTCTGATAGACCTGGGTGGAAATCCTTGTTCTGCCATCACTAACTGGGAGACTTTGGTCAAATTGCTTCGCCTCCATAACTTTGGTTTGCTTATCTTTGTAATGTCCATAATGGCAGTACAGCTTATGAAGGGTAAATGAATTAGCATGTGTCAAATGCCTGGCACATTGTGGATGTTCAGTAAGTAGCTACTGTTGTTATGTAGGTGTTAATACCACATCTGTGTGCTATATAAACCCTCATACCTAACAAAGCTTTCCTTGTCTCCTAAGCTCGTCACATTTTGTGCAAAAAAGTGGAGGTTGGATGGGCTGGAATTTGGAGAAAATGAATATTTAACACATTTTAAATACCCATTTTGGGGGACTTTCCTCGTGTTGCAGTGGTTAAGACTCCGTGCTCCCAATGCAGGGGGCCTGAGTTCGATCCCTGGTATGGGAACTAGATCCCACATGCATGCCACAACTAAGAGTTTGCATTCCACAACTAAGGAGCTCGTGAGCCACAGCTGGGGAGCCCGCCTGCCACAACTAAGACCCACAACCAAAAAAAAAAAAAAAAACCAATTTTTGAACTACGGCCCTTTGTTAATGTTTAGGGACACTAAACTGAGAAGTATTCAGCCAGCGTTTTCAAATTTACTAGCAGTTCACATGTTTGAAATTGTTGCTGACATGGAACCACAAGCTGTTGAACTTCAAGGAATCCAGCATTTTTGTCTTTCATCCTTTAGGGAGAAGCAGGCAGAGCATGAAAGCATGCTCATCTGACCAGCACTGTCATAGCACAGAGTCACTGGGTAGAACTTGCCCTGACTGGAATGCAGTCGGACATCACTGGGGTCGCTGTGGATTTGCCAGGAACAAGTTGCTAAACTCATCTTGTTTCCCTTTTCCTTCTTGGTAAAGTTACCACAGGTCAGGCAATGGCACAGATACAGCAAAGAATCTGTCAGAATATCTCAGGATGTCTTTGAGGACCAAAGGAGACAGGGCAGGGCACAGGCCAATTTGTACCTGGTCATCAACTGTACCCAGAGTGGGATTAAAGTCAACTTGGAGAAAAGCTTCTCTCCTGAAATGAGATATCACCATGGTGTTCGGGTTGAAGATGACCAGGCCTATGATGATTTACTGGACGTTTATGACAGACTGTGTCTCCAAAATGGCAGCTGAGGTGCTGTGTTAAACATGTAGTAGAGGAGAGGCCCTCTTGTTCACTCTGTAGAAAGGAATCTTTGTTGGATTGACCAAATGTCTGAGCTTCCTCTGAGTGCTGGACCTTGTACGAGGGAGTAGGAAAAATCAGACAACTGTACCTTGGACCCATTTTTACAGATGAAAACTGAGGTTCAGGGAGGTTAGGGAACTTGCCTAGGGTCACTCGGTCAGTATATTAATTTGAAGCCCATATTCTTCCACTGTGTTATACCCTGCATGTGGGTCCAGCATCCCAAGTGTTTAGGTTCAGCCCAGTCTAGATGTACCTTCACAACCACACAGATGTAAAGGTTTGGGATTCTTTGAAGATTGTTATCAACATTGGGATCCGTCTGGAGCTTCATCGCATAGTTGTCATGATGCTGATGGACAGAAACCAGAGAAGACAAGGTTTGGCTTGATGAACTGAAGGGAATAACACATGAAGGACAAGAAGATTCATTCACTGAGACGCTCAACACCCACCCTGTGCCACGCCTGGGCTTGGCGCTGAGGGTACATATAGCCGGTTAAAACACACATTCCTAGCTCCCATCTCCAGAGTTTTTAGTTCCCTATAAGGGGTCAGGGTTCTGAGAATTTGAGTTTCTGACGTTCCTAGGGGCTGCTGCTGCTGCTATTGAAGCCATTACATAGAATATACATGTAGGGCCTGGCCCAGGGTGCTGCTGAGTTTAAACTTTAGATCTTCCACATGTAGTTGGCCATATGGCCTTGCCTAAGTTCTCTAACCCATGTGAGCCTCAGTTTCCTCATCTGTAAATGGGATACTACCCAATTCCAAGGGTGGTTGTAAGAATTCAGTGAGACAGTGTATGCAAGTACTTAGCACAGTGCCTGCAGTCAGCGTTCAGTAGGTTGTTTTTATTATTTTTATTAATACCAGTGAGGAGGCTGTTGCAGAAGCATGAGAGAGCTGAAGGAGGGCCTGGACCAGGCCAGTGGCTGAGGGGTAGAAAGGAGGAGTTCTTTCAGAGGCTCCAAGCCCTGTGTCCTTGGACTTGGCTCTAGGTTAAAACCTGCCTGCTGGTCCCTGTCTGGCCACTAGGGGGCAGTGGAGCCAAGGCTGCACAAGGAAGGCAGAAGGGTGGCGCGGATCTGTGCATGCAGCCTTTATTCCTATCCTGAAGCCTAATTGTGTATTTATTTGCACTGCACTGTCTCCTGCCTCCTTGCTCTGTGTACTTGCTGACGTTTTTGGAAAACACTTTGCATCGCAGGGCACCTCTCAGTGGCTGCTCGTCTTGTGGCCTGGGATTAGCCGTGGCTGAAGCATCCCACATTCTGGCAGCTGTGTTTATTTCTCAAGGGCACAGGCAGAGCAGAACATGGAGGGCTGCGCCCTGCAGCTCAGCAGAGCCTAGTTTGAACCGCCGTTGCTCTTCTGCCAGTTCAAAACTTGGGGCCTGTTCCATCTTGCTTTTCTCCCCCACTCCCCAGCCCTTGCCTGCACCCTTTGATCCTGTGGGTGGAGAAATAAAGGGAATTCCAGATCTTTAATCCAGTTTGAAGGCTGGTAAACGGCACTGGTTGAATCATTTCAGAGAAGTGTGGGTACTCTTTCAAGGTCATAGAATGTAGTGAGGGAAGGAAAAATACTGGAAGCACGTTTATAATATTTGAAGGTGTACCTTGTGCCAAGCCCTGTCCATTGATGAATTGCTTTATTCCATGAGGATCACAGAAGGTACCAGTGACAGCAGCTTGCACTTACTGACTGTGAGCCAGGCCCTGTGCTAACTGATTTTCACATATTAGCTCTTTCAACCCTAATCACTGCCCATGAGGTGTTATTCATTCTGAAGAAACTGAGACTTGGAGAACTTACAATAGGATACATGGGGCCAAAGATTGGTGCTGGTGGAAACTGAAACCAGTGTGTCTAACTCCAAAATCCAAGCTCTTTCTGTCAGCAGTATCGGGCATTGTCAATTCTACTTTTAACCCAGCTCTTTCCAGAAGTGGGGTATATAGACCTTAGGAAGGAGAAGGCCAGGCTTATGACAAAACAGCCTTTTAAGTACTCATGACCCCACAGCATAGTGGACCAGTTAAGAGCATGGATTTGGGACCAGATTGCCTGAGTTCAGATCCTGGCTCTGTCACTACCATCTCTGTGACCTTGATTGGGCAAGTTCTTTGACATCTGAGTCTTAGTTTCCTCATTTGTAAAATGGGTATAATGATAATAGCTACCATACTAGCTTGCTCTGAGGGTTAAATGAATTAATACATGTAAGTGCTTAGATCATTGCCTGGCACAAAGTAACAGCTCAGTAAGTATTGGCTCTTATTATCATCATCATTTTTAACCATCATGCTGTAGTCACCTCTGTATTCTCAGTGCCTGGCATATACTAGGGGTCGGCAAATGTTTGTTGAATGAAATGAGCCCTTGGATTGAGGAAAATATTTTCTGAGCCCTGGAGGGTGCCTGGTGCTGGCTTGATACATAAATGACTCCATTTTGAACCCTGTCCTCAGGACTTCTCAGTGGAATAGGAGAGGTCAGGGTGTTAATTTACTGCACAAGGCAGATATATTCCATGGAGGTCCTGATGGAGCTGAGAGCATCTTCGGAATGGGGAGGAGGCTGGGGGCCAGTTTCAGAGGAGTCAGGCTTTGAATTAGGCCTTGAAAGATGGTGGAGGAGAAGGATGGAAGGGTGGGGTGGGCTGGAGAATTCGGACTTCTTGGGTCCAATATGCCTCCAACTTCAAAAAAGGACCATTGAATCAAGTTGGAGTTTCATTCATCCAACAAGTATTCATCAGGCATGGTTGGAATCGGGCACTGAGATACAGTGATGGCTTTCAGACAGTCTCTGCCCTCAAGTGACCTGGGTCTAATGGGTGAACAGCCAGGGAAACAAGTGATGAAAATTTAGTCTGATGATGGACCAGTATTGACTTGGAGGCTCTTAGGCGTGAGTGAAAGACACTCGGCTCTGACTGCTTTAAGTAGAAAAGAAATTCTCATTGGACATCTTTGGTCATATGTATTCACTGTGGCCAGAGGGGATCATCTGTCCACCCTGCATGGGGTGGGGAGAGTACAGGGCATATCAGTGCTGCCCAAATCACATGGACTGAGGTGGTGATGGTGGGCTGTGGTGGGTGTGATTCCCCAAAGAAAATTCAGATGAAGTCAACAGAGGGAGGAAGAATCGATGTTTATGCAAAATGCACAGACGTCCAGTACAGCTACCGCATGGGAACAGAATAATCCACCAGTTAACAGTCCTGGCTTGACACTCCAGTTCCCAGGGATGGAATCCCAGTTCCACCATTTACAAGTTGTGTGACCATGACTGGGTCACTTCACTTGTCAGTCTGAGTCTCAATGTCCCCATCTACAAAATGGGAGTGATGGTCCAGCATTGTGGGCTTGAACCAGTGGGAAAGCACACTGCAAAGGCACCAGGCAGTTAGCAGCGTGTGTCACTGCAACTTGGTGTGGCATGAAGTCTGAAGTCTGTGATCCAGCAAACCAACCTCTAGGTATTTAATATAAGGAAATGAAAACGCTAACTCAAAAAGGCACCTGCACCCCATGTTCACCGCAGCATTTTTTACAATAGCCAAGATATGGAAACAACCTAAGTGTTCATTGATGGATGAATAGATAAAGAAATGTGGTGTATATATACACCATATATACAATATAATTCAGCCATAGAAAATAATGAAATATTGCCATTTCCACAACATGGATGGACCTTGAGGGCATTATGCTAAATGAAATAAGTCAGATAGAGGAAGACAAACACTGTATGCTCTCACTTATATGTGGAACCTAAAAAATAAACCCGAAACCAAGCTTATAGATACAGAGAACAGATTGGTGGTTGCCAGAGGTAGGGGCTGGGGGAGTGGGAGAGATGGCTGAAGGTCAAAATGTACAAACTTTCAGTTATAAAATAAGTGAGTCCTGGAATGTAATGTACAGCATGGTGAATATAGTTAGCAACAGTGTATTGCATATTTGAATGTTTCTAAGAGAGTGGATCTCAAAAGTTCATCACAAGAAAAAGATTGTAACTATGTATGGTGGCAGATGTTAACTAGACTTATTGTGAAGATCAATTTGCAATGTATACAAATATTGAATCATTATGTTTTACACCTGAAATCAATACAATGTTATATGTCAATTATACCTTAATTAAAAAAGTAAATGAAATCTGAATTCTCTGGATTGTTACCTGACCAGTTCCAGGGCACCTGTCCAGAGACAAGCAGCCAAACTGCCTTGGGTTCAAGTCCTCAATCTGCCACTTACTACGTTATTCTCCTCCATGAAGTAAAGATTAGTGTTCCTGCCTCCCAGTGTTACTGGGAGAAGTGAAGAGGTGATATATAGACAGTGCCTGGCACATATTGTTCTATAACTAATGATAGATGCATTCTCAGTACAATTATTACCTCAGAGCACACCAGGAGTCCAGGAGAGACTCTGGCAGGACAGACCACATGCTCTGTGAACAAACAACCATCCTTCTGGATATTTGGCCAGCAGCCAAGGGCACTGGGAGGCTTTGTGCAGCCTGACACTTCCCACCTTCCTTTCAACTTGGGCTGGGTACAGCCTCATGGAGGTTCATGTTTCTCTTTTAATTACCCCTCAGGCTCTCCTCTCAGCCTGTCTTTCATTTCCACCACAGGCTTTCAGCCAGATAGTTTGAACAGAATCTCATCTGGAGTGTGTTAACTCTTCTCCCCCGTTGCTGGCAGAGATCTGGGATCAGCTCTGCATTAGGACAAGTTGTTAAGTAAACACACATTTGCTCTAATGTGGCCCCTCCTCCCATTCCATAGCCTCATCTTATATTTGCACAGCTTCAAATCAGGGAACACAAGAGTGTTTGGAAAAGACCTTAGAAATCATTTAATCCAGTCTACCCATTTTACAGGAGAGCAAATTGAAGATGTTAAGTTGCTCATCTTCACATAGATAACTTCAAGATATGAATAGAGATGGAAATCAGGTCTTCTGACTCTTAGTCCAAAACTTTTACCACAATAACCTGGTCCTTCAATCATTCATTCCCTCCTTCAGTAACATATATTGAGTATCTATTACTATATTCCAGACCCTATATTCTGGACACTGTGAAAACGAGTTGAATAAGAAACAATCTCTGCCCTTGTACTGCTTATGATCTCTTCATCCATCCATCCATCCATCCATGCATCCTCTATTCATCTTTCCATCAGTCTACTTCTCTCTCCATCCATCCATGAATACATCTTCTTATTTCTTTATCCATTCATTTAGCCATCAATGCCTCTATAAAGCCCCAAGTCCTGGGCTGGTGCTAGGGACCAAAATAAGTAAAAATTTTGCTCTTGAGGCTTTCACCTATTGTGGAGGAAGACACATAGAAAGCTGCCTCTAAGGTATGTATAAAGGGCTCTGTTTGTACACAAAAGGAGACTTTCTGTTCTGCCTATTTCTGAGAAGGCATCATTCTGAGGGTGAAAACAGAGCTGCACTTTGGATAGGAGTCTCCAGGAGGGAAGACAGGAAAGAAGCTTCTGGGTCGAGGGAACAACAGTGGCAAAGGCATGGGGATGCCTGGAGGGTTTAGGAGGGAGAGGAATTCCTTTTTTTTTTTTTTTTTAATCTAGGTTACCTAATTTTTTTAAAAACATCTTTATTGGAGTATAATTGCTTTACAATGGTGTGTTAGTTTCTGCTTTACAACAAAGTGAATCAGTTATACATATACATATGTTCCCATATCTCTTAGGGTGACAATTCTGGCTCCAGGTATGGTATTCAAGGTCTTTTTAAAAGAAGCTTTGACATCCTCTCTTGACTATTAGCCAGCCAGTTCACTCCTAGAAGGAGTCATTTTATTTGGTTATTTGATGACTCCTTCTAGGAGTGAACTGGCTGGCTAATAGTCAAGAGAGGATGTCAAAGCTTCTTTTAAAAAGACCTTGAATACCATACCTGGAGCCAGAATTGTCACCCTTTGGGCATTTGGAAACCACTGCAGTTTTGTTTTTTGTTTTGTTTTTTGCGTATGGATATCCCGTTGTTACAGCACCACTTGTTGAGATGGCTATCTTTTCTCCACTGCATTTCCTTTTCACCTTTGTCAAAAACCTATATATGCGTGGGCCAATTTCTCAGCACTCTCTTCTGTTCCTCTCATCTATGTGGCTACTTTGATGCTGATACTACACTGTCCTGATTAGTATAGGTTTATAATAATAGGTTTATAATAATTCTTGAAATCAGGTGGTCTTAGCCCTCCAACTTTGTTTTTCTTTTTCAGAGTTGTGTGTGTGGATTCTAGCTCCTTTGCATTTCCCATATGAATTTCAGAACCAGCTAGCCTGTTTGTACAAAAAGCTTTCTGATATTTTGATGTGGATTGTGTTGAATATATGGATCAATCTGGGGAGAACTGACATGTTAATAATATTGAGTACTCTGACCCAACAACAAGGTATACGTCTAGGTTTACTATTTTTCCCTTTAGTACTTTAAATGTGTTGCCCCATAGTCTGTCTTCTTGCCTGCATTGTTGCTGATGAGAAGTCTGCGTTATTCTTATCTTTGTTCTTCTATATGCAACATGCTTTTTCTCTCTCTGTTTTCAGATTTTCTCGTTTACTGGTTTTGAGCAATTTTATTATGATATGTCCTGGTGTAGTTTTCTTGCTGTTCCTAGTTCTTGGCGTTTGTTGAGCTTCTTGAATCTGTGGGCTTATATTCTCATCAAATTTAGAACATTTTGGATGTCATTTCTTTAACTATTTTTCTGTCCACCCCCTTCTTCACAAACTCCAACTGCATATATATTAGGGTTTTTTCAGTTGTTCCATAGTTTACTAGTACTTTTTTAATTATTGAAATTTATTTTTTCTCTGTGTGTTTTAATTTCAGGCATATTTGCTTCTGCGATAACTAATTTGCTGTTAATCCCACCCGGTATATTTTTCATCTCAGACATTGTAATTTTCATCTCTAAAAATTCCCTAAAAATTGGGGTCTTTTAAAAAATATATCTTCCATGGCTCCAGTTAACTTTTTGGAATATGGAATGTTTTAAATATATAATATAATATATTATAATGTAGTATTATATTAAAATATATATTATAATGCAATTATTATAATATAATATATTAAAACACATTAATTGTTTTAATGTCTTTGCTAATTCTAATAGCTGTGTCAATTCTAGGTTGGTTTTAATTGATTTTTCTCCTTATTTTGGGTCATATTTTCCTGCCTCTTTTCATGCCTATTAACCTCTTGTTAGATGTCAAACACTGTGAAGTTTACCTTGTTGGTTGCTGGCTATATTAGTATTTCTAAAAATATTCTTGAGCTTTACTTTGGAAAGCAGCTAAATTAGTAGTTTATTTTTTGTATCTTGCTTTCAAGATTTGCTAATGGGAGCAGAGCATGTAGAGTGAAGGGTTAATCATTCCTCATTATGAAGGCAAGACTGTGAGTGTTCTACGCAAGCTCTGTAGTCTGGCTGGTAGGAACAGGTCCTCCCAGCCCCATGTGAGGACTGGGACCTGTCCCTCTAATCCTCTGGATGTGCTTTCCTGGGCCTCAGGTAGTTTTCTCATGTGCTTGCAAGCACTGCTCTGCACGCTACGAAAGGCTCCAGAGACGTCCAGAGTTCTCTTTCTGGGTTCTCTCTCCTCTCGGGTATTCTGCACTGCATACTGAAGACACCCTAGTCTCTCCCAGCTCTCAGCTTTATCTCCTCAACTCAAGTTGTTTACCAACCTCTGCCTTCCTTCCCACTCTCTGCACCAGAGCCTGGATTCTCTCTCCAGGCAGTGAGGTAGGGCAATTGTAGGGCTCACTTCATTCGTTTTCTACATCTCACAGGAATCATTATCCCTTGTTGCCTTACACCCACTGTCTTGAAAACTGTTGTTCCATGTTTTTTGTTTTTCAGGGGGTTTTATTTTTTGGTTGTGTCAGATGCGATAGTAAATCTGTTCCATTCTTCATCTTGCTGGAAGCAGAAGTGTCCTTTACCTTTTTATTCTATTATGTTTCTTTCAAAACCCTCCTTTGAAGCCAGCTTCCTTTGTAACAACCAACAGCTTGACAAAGTGTGTTCCCATCATCCTATGATTGCTTTGCTCCTCGAAGCAAGCTTGTGAGGTGGGTGTCAGATCATCCCCATTTTACAGATAAGGGAACCGAGCCTCAGAGAGGTGCAGAAACTTGTCCAAAGTCACACAGTCTATAAAGGATCAAGCCACATCCCCACTACACTGTGCTGCCCTTGTAGGTCCCAGGAGGGGAAAGAGACACATGAAGTAAGGCTTGGTATTGTTATATTTTTAAAAGTATTTTTGGGGAAAAGGGAATAAATAGGTGGGCTCAAGGTCACAGGACTAAAGGGCCTGGAGCAGGAGAGGGTCACGGGTTTCAGTGTGTGGTTTTCCTATGGCACCCTCCCCCAACCCACTTCAGAGAATGGGAATGTGTCTTCCAGCTAATGCATCCTGCTGGACAGAATTGGGCTTTTTGCTGGAGTTGAGGGTCTGGAATTTAGGCTGACTTTATGAGGAACCTTGGGAAGTGGAGGGGGAGGGGAAAGAGGTGGGGACTGGAGAGTACTTGTAACTCCATGTGACGGTGATGGGAGAGGGGTGGGGAGAAAGAGGGGGGCACCAGAGGGCCAGAGGGTGGATTATGGGAGCTGTGGGTAGAGGACAGGGCACCAGGGGGCAGGGGCTAGTTCCAGCCAGTTCCTAAGGTCTCCTGTCTTGTGTGATTCTCCCTGCTCCCACCTTCCTAACTGAGTGAGAAATAAAGGTGGGGAATAAAATAATGAAGCCGTGAGTAGGTGAGGTGTTAGGGAGACAGCTTGCCAGGGTGGGCAGCACAGATGACTGGAGGGTGGAGAGGGAGGTGGTGGGAGGCAAATGTGCAGATCCGAGCTCGAGAAACTGGGTGGAGGGGGCTCAGCCTGGGTGTGCAGAGTTGCAGGTGGGGACACTGGAGGGTGACACACCAGGGACAGGTGCTTCCTGGGAAAAAAGTGATATGGTCTTTTCCTGGCCATGGGGGAGGCTTTGGAACATTCTTGGACAATTTATTTTTAGTGAGATTCCCTTTTGACTGTTTTTTTTTAAAAGTACGGAATGGAACGTAATAGTTACCATTTATTAAGTGCCTATTGTATGCTCAGAACTGTTTTACATGCATCAACTCAGTTCGTATCATACACAATTACTTTCTGAGATAGGGACTATTACTAACCCCAGCTGACAGGTGAGGAATCTGAGTCTCAGGGATGTGGTGGCACACCCAAAACACCTTCTGCTCTGATCTATTTATTCTAAATGAGAGAGATGTACATGGGGAGCCAGAACCTGCTTAGACAGAGCTCACCCAAGGGTTTTTGTTTTATTTTTTTCCGAGATCTGCTCTTCAGTTTGGCAGATTTGGAGCAGGATAGGGGTGGGGGTTGGGAAAGAAATAAGCTATTACAGACACACTGCCAAAGAGGAAAGGAAACCTCATGTACGTTGTCACAACAACCCTGCCTTGTAATTACCTTTGAGAGGACTCCTGTTATCTTGTCTACCCAAGCAGGTGCTGTAAATCTAGCACCCTCCCTGGCCGGGGTGGGTGTTTGTTGCCAGGCATGTATCCCATCTCTCTGGCCACAGTGATTGTGCCAGGCATGAGCATGTGACCCGAACCAGGGCAATCACTTCTTTTCCTGGGATTAAAAAAAAACTGGAGCCAACAGCCCTGCTTACCCCCTTAGTATAGTGTAACTATCATCTGAAAGACACATTCTTCACCCTGAGAACTGAAAGAATTAGACAGACATGCAGATAGAAACAGGAAAATAGGAGGTCCTAATGACATTTCTCCCTTTCTCTGTTTCCAAAGCCCTGATTTTCATTTAGAGAGCTATGTGGCTCTGGAAACACCGAGTGCCCCCACCCCATGACTCCAGAGGGGGCCACTTGGCCTGGGTTAGGCCACTCAGCACATTCCCCCACTATAGAAATTGCCAGAGATGGGCAGTACCAAAGCTGGTTCAGTCAGAATGGATTAAGGACCTTAACTAAATGCTGGGGCACAGTTTCTCTTTCCTATTGGATAAGAACTAGGAAGCATATAGCTTCCTAGTGAGTGTCCATCTTGGGCTCAGCAAGTAAGCCAGTCCTGGGATGAGGTGGACAATTATGGAGGAGGTATGAGCAAAGACTCTGGATCTAGTTAGTGGATCAGTTCCTCCCTGAAGCCAGCCCTCTCTATGGATTCTATAGATTGGGGGGCCATAAGTCTCCTCAGTGGTTTAAGATGTCACCACAAGATTCTCAACTGACAAGTTACTCTTGGTGCTACTTGAATCCTGGTTCCAGTCAGCTCAGAAGCTGGTTCCATGGATTCTTCCCTGGCCACTGTCTTCTTAGATGAACAATTATACTTCATATTTTGCTTCTTTTTAAAAAAATTAAATTATTTAAAAACATTTTTAATAGAAACAAAAACATATACAAAAGTAGACAGAATAGTATAATGCATGCATTCTCAACCAGGATGAAGAGGAGGGTCAAAAGGTGGCAAAAATTGGTTCTTAGGGAGGGGATGAATAAATCTGAACTATTGCAATGTGTGGTCCTCCAAAGGGCCATGCACATAAACAGATACACAGTACATCCTTGATACTGAAATTTCAGGGATGGAGGAGTGATTAGAAAATAATGTCTAAAAAGGCTTTTAGGGGGTTGATAATGAAAAACTAGGTTGAGAAACACAGGCATAATGAACCATTATTTGGCTTTGATAGTTGTCAATTCATGGTTAATCTTGTTTCAATTATTCCCCTCCTGTAATATTTTGAAGCAAATCTCAGACATCATGTGATTTTATCCATAAGTATTTCAGTATGAATCTCTAAGAGACTCTAAAAAATGTAACCACATTATTATTATACTTAAAAAATTAAAAATTCTTTCTTAATATCATGAAATATTCACTCAGTGTTCACATTTCTAATTGGATATCTGCATCAGCCACAAATCAGGATTATTATAATTAGTTGATAGATCTCTTTGGTTTATTTAACATAAGGTTCCTTGTGGTTCTCTTTCTTTTTTCTTGCAGTTTATTAGTTAAAGAAACTGGGCAGGGCTTCCCTGGTGGCGCAGTGGTTGAGAGTCCGCCTGCCGATGCAGGGGACGTGGGTTCGCGCCCTGGTCCGGGAGGATCCCACATGCCGCGGAGCGGCTGGGCCTGTGAGCCACGACCGCTGAGCCTGCGCGTCCGGAGCCTGTGCTCCGCAACGGGAGAGGCCACAACAGTGAGAGGCACGGGTACCGCAAAAAAAAATTAAAAAAAAATAAAATAAAAATAAAAAACTAAAAAAATAAAGAAACTGGGCAATTTACCTGTAGAGTTTTCCACAATCTGCATTTTGTGGATTGTGTTCTTCTGATGTCATTTAATATGTTCCACTGTGACTTAATTTGTTAATCAGTTTGAGGTATGTTTTTTATATAGTAAACTGCACAATTTAATGTATGTAATTCTGTAATCTTTGACATATGTATATACCCTTGAAACTATTACCACAATCAAGATAGTGAACATATACCCATTGTCCCCAAAGGATATATGGGGACATATATATGTCCTCTTGACCCTTTGTAATCGCTCCCTCTTAGAAGTCTCCCTCTCCTAAGCAATACCATTCTGATTTATGTCTCTATAATTTAGCTTGTACATCCTAGAGCTTTAGATAGATAGAATCATATAGTATGTACTCTTTTGTCTGGCTTCTTTCACACAACATAATTATTTTGAGATTCATATATGTTGTTGCTTATATAGAAGGTTCATTTCCTTTTATTGTTGACTAGTGTGCCATTACATGGGTATATCACTATTTGTTTGTGGATGGCTTGTTAATGGCCATTTGCATTGTTTCCAGTTTTTGGCTATGACAAGCAAAGCTGCTGTGAACATTTGTGTATATGCCTTTGTATGGATATATATATATTTCATTTTCTCTTGAGTGGAAACAACTTGGAATGGAATGGCTGGATCATATGGTAAATGTATGTTTAACTTCGCCAGCTTGAGGGTTCCAGTTCCTCCACATCTCCATCAACACTTGTTATAGTCAATCTTTTTAGTTTAAGCCATTCTAAAGCATGTCTCATTGTGGTTTTAATTAGCATTTCTCTAATGACTTATGATGTAGAGCATCTCTTCATGTGCTTACTTGTCATCTGTGTATCTTCTTTGGTGAAGAGTCTGTTCAAATGTCTTGCCCATGTTTTTAAAAATTGAGCTGTTTTCTTATTGTTGAGTTTTGAGGGTCCTTTATCAAATATACCTTGACAAATATTTTCTCCCTGTGTATGTATGGCTTGTTGTTTCATTTTCTTAAAAGTGTCTTTCAAAGAGCAGAAATGTTTACTTTTGATACAGTTCAATTTACCAATTTGTTATTTTATAGATCATACTTTTGATGTCAGATCTAAGAAGTCTTTGTGTAACTCAAGGCCACAAGGATTTTTTCCTATGTTTTCTTCTAGATGTTTTGCAGTTTTAGGGTTTAATTTAGATTTATGATCCATTTTTGAGTTAATTTTTTTTTATAAGTAAGAAGTAGATTTATTTAGAGAGATACATGTTCCATAGAAGAATGCAGTCCATCTCAAAAGGCAAGAGTGGCCTCAGGGCCTGGGCTCATCTGGGAAAGTGAGAGAGGCCAAGGGAGAAACACACTCCACAGACAGATTGTGGGCCATCTCAGAGGTGAGAGGCCTGAGTTAATTTTTGTAGATGGTGACAAGCATAGATACAAGTTTGTTTTTTTGCATATGGATATCCAGTTGCTCCAGCACCATTTGTTGAGAAGGCTGTCTTTTCTCCACTGCATTCTTTGCATCTTTGTCAAAAACCCATATATGTGTGGGTCAATTTCTCAACTCTATCCTCTGTTTTATTGATCTCCGTGGCTACCTTCATGCTGATACCCCACAGTCTTGATTAATGTAGCTTTATAACAATTCTTGAAATCAGGTGGTCTTAGCTCTCCAACTTTGTTCTTCCTTTTCAGGTGTGTGTGTGTGTGTGTGTGTGTGTGTCTGTGTGTGTATGTGTGTATGTGAATTCTAGCTCCTTTACATTTCCATATGACTTTTAGAATTACCTTAACCAAATTTGTACGAAAAACCTTCCTGATGTTTTCAGTTGGATTGTGTTGAATACGTGGATCAAACTGGGGAGAATTGACATGTTAAAATATTGAATGTTCTGACCCAATAACAAGGTGTACCATTCCATTTACTTTGGTCTTTTAGAGGTTCTTCAGCAATGTTTCAGTTTTTGGTGTACAGGTCTTGTACATCTTTGGTCAGAATTTACCCTAAGCATATCACATTTTTATGCTATTTTATTTTTTATTTTCTTAGGTTTGATTTTTTTATGGTGGTAACATACACATAATATAGAATCTACCATTTTAAACATTTTAAGTGGGATTAAGTACATTCATAATGTTGTGTAACCATCACCACCATTGATTTCAAGAACTTATTCATTATCCCAGATAGGAATTATTTACTCATTAAATAATAACTCCCCATAAGCTATTTTAAATGGTATTTAAAATTTTTTATTGTTTCTGGTATATAGAAATACAATTGCTTTAATATATTAATCTAGTGTCCTGCAACTCTGCCTAAATCACTCATTAGTTCTAGTACATTTTTTGCAGATTTCCTTGAATTTTCCACATAGATAAATAAAGACAGTTTTACTTCTTCTTCTCCAATCTGGATGTCCTTTATGTATTTTTCTTGCTTTATTGCACTGGCTACAAGCTCCACAACAGTGTTTAATAGATGTAATGAGAGCAGATACACTTCTTTTATTCCTGATCTTAGGAGGAAAGCATTCAGTCTTTCACAATTAAATGTGATGTTAGTTGGAGTTTTTTTCAGATGCTTTTTATTAGATTGAGTAAATTTCTTTACATTCCTACTTTTCTGAGAGTTTTTTAAAAATAAGAAATGGGTATTGAATATTTTGGAATGCTTTTTGTATCTATGTAAATGACCTATGGTTTCCATTTTTTAGTTTGTTAATATTGTGAATTACATTGATTGGTTTTTCAAGCATTAAACCAAACTTGAATTCCTGGCATAAAATCCATTTGGTCATAATATATTATCCATTTAGTACATTGTTAGATTAAAATTGCTAAAATTTGTTTAGACTTTTAAAAAACCTGTGTTTATGAGCGTTATCAGTCTATAGTTTCTTTTCTCATAATGTCTTTTTCTGGTCTTGGTGTCTGGTAATGCTTCCTTCACGGAATGAATTGGAAAACATTGATCTTTAATTTTTTGGAAAAGTTTGTATAGAACTGTATTTTTTTCCCTTAAATGTTTGATAACATTCAGAAGTGAAGCCCTGTGGACCTAGGGTTTTCTTTGTGGGAAGTTTTAAACTACAGTTTCAATTTCTAAACTATATTGGGAGGTAGTCTCTTAACTGTTTTCTTGAGTTTTTGTGGTTGTGTCCTTCAATGAATTTGTCTATTTCATTTAAGTTTTCAGATTTATTGCCATAAAATGTTCATAATATTCTCCTATCATTTCAATATTTATAGAATCTATAATAATCTCACCTTTCTCTTTTTTGACTTTGGTAAGTTTTTAAATTTATTTTTTCCCTAATCCATCTGGCTAGAAGTTATCAATTTTGTTGATCTCAAACAACTAGTTTTTTCTTTTATCATTTTTCTCTATTACTTTTCCATTTTGTAGATCATTGATTTCCACTCTTTATTATTTCATTTCTCCTGCTTATTTTGGGTTTAATTTCTCTTCTTATGCTAATTTTATACTAGGGGAAGTTGAACTCACTGATTTAAAACCTTTTTTATTTCCTAACATAGTCATTTAGTGCTATAAATTTCCCACCAAATATTGCTTAAATATTGCTTTAGCAGACTTGCACAGATTTTGATATGTTGTATTTTCATTTTCATTCAGTTCAAAATACTTTCTAATGGGCTTCCCTGGTGGCGCAGTGGTTGAGAATCCGCCTGCCGATACAGGGGACACGGGTTCATGCCCCGGTCCGGGAGGATCCACATGCCACGGAGCGTCTGGGCCCGTGAGCCATGGACACTGAGCCTGCACGTCCAGAGCCTGTGCTCCGCAACGGGAGGGGCCACAACAGTGAGAGGCCAGTGTACCGCAAAAAAAAAAAACAAAAAAAAACTTTCTAAAGTCTTTTCAATTTCTTCTTTGACCCATGGGTTACTTAGAAGTGGGATATTTAGTTTCCAAATATTTGGGGTTTTTCCAGAGATCTTTTTATAACTGATTTTTAATTTAATTCTATTTTGGTGACAAGACACACTTTTTATAGATTGATTGCTTTTAAATTTATTGAGACTTGTTTTATGGCCCTGAATGTGGTCTATCTTGGTAAATGTTCCATGTGCACTTAAGAAGAATGTGTATTCTCCTGTTTTTGGATGGAATGTTCTGTAAATGTCAATCAGGTCAAGTTGTTAGTGTTGTTCAAGTCTTCTATATTCTTGCTGATTTTCAATCTAGCTGTTCCATTAATTATTGAGGGATTTACAATTTCTGACTAAGATTGTAGATTTGTTTATTTCTCCTTGCAGTGCTATCAGTTTTCATTTTATGTATTTTAAAACTCTGATATTAGGTGCATAATTGTTTGAGGTGGTTATGTTCTTTTGATTAATTGGCTCCTTTATTATGAAATGGTATTTTGCTCTTATAATATTCTTTGCTATGATATCCACTTTGTCTAATATTAATATAGTCTAATATTAATATAGCCACTTCAGCATCTTTTGACCATGGGTTAGCATGCTATATCTTTTCCTATCTTTTTACTCTTAATTTATTGGTGTCTTCATATTTATTCATTTATTTTTTTAAACATCTTTATTGGAGTATAATTGCTTTACAATGGTGTGTCAGTTTCTGCTTTATAACAAAGTGAATCAGTTATACATATACATATGTCCCCATATCTCTTCCCTCTTGCAACTCCCTCCCTCCCACCCTCCTTATCTCACCCCTCTAGGTGGTCACAAAGCACTGAGCTGATCTCCCTGTGCTATGTAGCTGCTTCCCAGTAGCTATCTATTTTACGTTTGGTAGTGTTTATATGTCCATGCCACTCTCTCACTTTGTCCCAGCTTACCCTTCTCCCTCCCCGTATGCTCAAGTCCATTCTCTAGTAGGTCTGCATCTTTATTCCCGTCTTGCTTGTAGGTTCTTCAAGACCATTTATTTTTAGATTCCATATATATGTGTTAGCATACAGTATTTGTTTTTCTCTTTCTGACTTACTTCACTCTGTATGACAGACTGTAGGCCCATCCACCTCACTACAAATAACTCAATTTCATTTCTTTTTATGGCTGAGTAATATTCCATTGTATATATGTGCCACATCTTCTTTATCCATTCATCTGTTGATGGACACTTAGGTTGCTTCCATGTCCTGGCTATCGTAAATAGAGCTGCAATGAACATTTTGGTACATGACTCTTTTTGAAATATGGTTTTCTCAGGGTATATGCCCAGTAGTGGGATTGCGGGGTCGTATGGTAGTTCTATTTGTAGTTTTTTAAGGAACCTCCATACTGTTCTCCATAGTGGCTGTATCAATTTACATTCCCACCAGCAGTGCAAGAGGGTCCCCTTTTCTCCACACCCTCTCCAGCATTTATTATTTCTAGAGTTTTTGATGATGGCCAATCTGACCGGTGTGAGATGATATCTCATTGTAGGTTAGATGAGTCTAATAATTCCTGATGTTTAGCTTTTATCCATTTTCCTTTTTTTGAAAAAGAGTGAGTAAAACT
>NC_041215.1:6850356-6851245 GCF_002837175.3 Physeter macrocephalus | reverse complement strand
TTTTTTTTCATCTTGATCTTTTGTTAGCACTTTTATGAATTCATCAGTTTTCCATTAGAGTTCTGAAAATGCTTATTCAGTTCAGCAGTATAGTCAGTTACCAGAAACCTGTACTTGTCAGTCTTTTCCATGAATTCCTTGAAGATGAAACCCTTTTATAGGAACATTTTTGCAAAAGCATCAGAGTACACCCAGAACTGTCTCTAAATGACAAAAGACTTAAAAAGGACCATGGTTAAAGATTTGATGAAAGTTCATAATAATGCAATTGAAAAGGAAATTTAGTTATTTCTGAGATATACATTTTAAAGTAATAACTAGAATTATGACATAACATTATACCAGAACATATAAGATTTTTAGAAATTTCATGTAATGTCTGAAACATTTATATTAACATGTTTCCATACAAATAACCCAAAGAAAGTTTAGTATTAGTTGTTTTTTTTGTTTTTTATACTGCAGGTTCTTATTAGTCATCAATTTTATACACATCAGTGTATACATGTCAATACCAATCGCCCACTTCAGCACACCACCATCCCCACTCGACTACTGTTTTCCCCCCTTGGTGTCCATACGTTTGTTCTCTACATCTGTGTCTCAACTTCTGCCCTGCAAACCGGTTCTTCTGTACCATTTTTCTAGGTTCCACATACATACGTTAATATACAATATTTGTTTTTCTCTTTCTGACTTACTTCACTCTGTATGACAGTCTCTAGATCCATCCACGTCTCAACAAATGACCCAATTTCGTTCCTTTTTATGGCTGAGTAATATTCCATTATATATATGTACCACAACTTCTTTATCCATTCGTCTGTCGATGGGCATTTAGGTTGCTTCCATGACCTGGCTATTGTAAATAGTGCTGCAATGAACATTG
>NC_041215.1:6849471-6850235 GCF_002837175.3 Physeter macrocephalus | reverse complement strand
GTATATGCCCAGTAGTGGGATTGCTGGATCATATGGTAATTCTATTTTTAGTTCTTTAAGGAACCTCCATATTGTTCTCCATAGTGGCTGAATCAATTTACATTCCCACCAACAGTGTTAAGAGTGTTCCCTTTTCTCCACACCCTCTCCAGCATTTGTTGTTTGTAGATTTTCTGATGATGCCCATTCTAACTGGTGTGAGGTGATACCTGATTGTTGTTTTGATTTGCGCTTCTCTAATAATTAGTGATGTTGAGCATTCTTTCATGTGTTCGTTGGCAATCTGTATATCTTCTTTGGAGAAATGTCTATTTAGTTCTTCTGCCCATTTTTGGATTGGGTTGTTAGTTTCTTTAATATTGAGCTGTATGGGCTGTTCATATATTTTGGAGATTAATCCTTTGTCCGTTGATTCGTTTACGAATATTTTCTCCCATTCTGAGGGCTGTCTTTTCGTCTTGTTTATGGTTTCCTTTGCTGTGCAAAAGCTTTTAAGTTCCATTAGGTGCCATTTGTTTATGTTTGTTTTCATTTTCATTACTCTAGGAGGTGGATCAAAAAAGATCTTGCTGTGATTTATGTCAGAGAGTGTTCTTCCTATGTTTTCCTCTAAGAGTTTTATAGTGTCCAGTCTTACATTTAGGTCTCTAATGCATTTTGAGTTTATTTTTGTGTATGGTGTTAAGAAGTGTTCTAATTTCATTCTTTTACATGTAGCTGTCCAGTTTTCCCAGCACCACTTATTGGAGAGGCTGTCTTTTCTC
>NC_041215.1:6843225-6849059 GCF_002837175.3 Physeter macrocephalus | reverse complement strand
ACATTCATTGATTAGCTCTAGTAGTTTTCTGGTAGCATCTTTAGGATTCTCTATGTGTAGTATCATGTCATCTGCAAACAGTGACATCTTTACTTCTTCTTTTCTGATTTGGATTCCTCTTATTTCTTTTTCTTCTCTGATTGCTGTGGCTAAAACGTCCAAAACTATTTTGAATAATAGTGGTGAGAGTAGGCAAACTTGTCTTGTTCCTGATCTTAGTGGAAATTGGTTTCAGTTTTTCACCATTGAAGAGGCTGTTGGCTGTGGGTTTGTCATATATGGCCTTTATTATGTTGAGGTAAGTTCCCTCTATGCCTACTTTCTGGAGGGTTTTTATCGTAAATTGGTGTTGAATTTTGTCAAAAGCTTTCTTTGCATCTATTGAGATGATCATATGATTTTTCTCCTTCATTTTGTTAATATGATGTATCACTTTGATTGATTTGCATATATTGAAGAATCCTTGCATTCCTGGGATAAACCCCACTTGATCATGGTGTATGATCCTTTTCATGTGCTGTTGGATTCTGTTTGCTAGTATGTAGTTGAGGATTTTTGCATCTATGTTCATCAGTGATATTGGCCGGTAGTTTTCTTTCTTTGTGACATCTTTGTCTGGTTTTGGTATCAGGGTGATGGTGGCCGTGTATTCATGTTTAAAGTGTGTTTTTGTAGATAGTATATATAGTCTAGTCTGCCTTTTTACAAAATGCAATCTGATAATCCCTGAATTTTAATTTTAGACCACTTACATTTAATGTTATTATTAATATGGTCACATGTGAGTTCATCATCTTGCTATTTGCGTTCTGTTTTTCATCTGTTCTTTTTTTCCCTTTTTCATTTTTTTTTCTGACTTCTTCTGGATAAATTTTTAAATAATTCACTAATGTGAATGAATGAATTATATCATTCACATTAGTTGGCTATTAGCTATACATTTTGTTTTGTTACTTCAGTGGTTGTTTTAGGGTGTATAATACACATCTTTAACTTACCACAGTCTATCTTCAAGTACTATTACACCACTTCATGTATAGTATAAAAAGTTTACAATAATGTTCTTCCATTTTTTCTCTCCTATTCTTTATGTTATTATTATCATGCATCTTACTTTTGCTTATGTTTTAAACTCCAGAATATATTATTATTATTATTTAAATAGTAAAATATCTATTAAGGATTTTCAAAAAATAAGAAAAAAATCTTTTGTACATACCCATATAGTTATCGTTTCTGTTGCTCTTCACTTCTTTTGTAGATTCACATTTCCATCTGGTATTATTTCTCCCTGCCTAAAAGTCTTCCTTTAACTTTTCTTGTAGTGTAGGCATGCTGGGATGAATTCCTTCAGCCTTTGTCTTTAATTCATCTTAGCTTTTGAAAAATATTTTCACTGGGTATAGACAGGGTTTTCCATGAGTGCTTTAATGATGTTGCTCTGCTGTCTTCCTAATTGCCTTAATTTTGATTAGAAATCTGTGTCATCTTATCTTTGTTCCTCTCAACATGACATGCCTTTTTTTCTCTAGTTGCTTTAAATAGTTCTCTTGTTTACTGGTTTTGATAAATTTTATTATAATATGCATTGGTGCAGTGGTAGTTTTCTTTCTTTGTGACATCTTTGTCTGGTTTTGGTATCAGGGTGATGGTGGCCGTGTATTCATGTTTAAAGTGTGTTTTTGTAGATAGTATATATAGTCTAGTCTGCCTTTTTACAAAATGCAATCTGATAATCCCTGAATTTTAATTTTAGACCACTTACATTTAATGTTATTATTAATATGGTCACATGTGAGTTCATCATCTTGCTATTTGCGTTCTGTTTTTCATCTGTTCTTTTTTTCCCTTTTTCATTTTTTTTTCTGACTTCTTCTGGATAAATTTTTAAATAATTCACTAATGTGAATGAATGAATTATATCATTCACATTAGTTGGCTATTAGCTATACATTTTGTTTTGTTACTTCAGTGGTTGTTTTAGGGTGTATAATACACATCTTTAACTTACCACAGTCTATCTTCAAGTACTATTACACCACTTCATGTATAGTATAAAAAGTTTACAATAATGTTCTTCCATTTTTTCTCTCCTATTCTTTATGTTATTATTATCATGCATCTTACTTTTGCTTATGTTTTAAACTCCAGAATATATTATTATTATTATTTAAATAGTAAAATATCTATTAAGGATTTTCAAAAAATAAGAAAAAAATCTTTTGTACATACCCATATAGTTATCGTTTCTGTTGCTCTTCACTTCTTTTGTAGATTCACATTTCCATCTGGTATTATTTCTCCCTGCCTAAAAGTCTTCCTTTAACTTTTCTTGTAGTGTAGGCATGCTGGGATGAATTCCTTCAGCCTTTGTCTTTAATTCATCTTAGCTTTTGAAAAATATTTTCACTGGGTATAGACAGGGTTTTCCATGAGTGCTTTAATGATGTTGCTCTGCTGTCTTCCTAATTGCCTTAATTTTGATTAGAAATCTGTGTCATCTTATCTTTGTTCCTCTCAACATGACATGCCTTTTTTTCTCTAGTTGCTTTAAATAGTTCTCTTGTTTACTGGTTTTGATAAATTTTATTATAATATGCATTGGTGCAGTTTTCTTCAGAGGTGGTGAGTGTGTGGTGTGTGTGTGTGTGTGTGTGTGTGCGTGTGTGTGTTTGAGCTCTTTGAGCCTCTTGGATCTGTGGTTTTACAGTTTTTATCAAGTTTGGAAAAAATTGATTGTTGTTTCTTCAAAAATTTTTTTCTCTTTCCTCTCACCCTCCAGTCCTTTGGTGACTTAAATTATATGCATATTAGCCCTCTGGACCTATTCAGGTTATCTACTTCTGTTTGAGTGAGTTAAGGTTGATTGTGTCTTTCAAGGAATTGGTGCATTTCATCTGGGTTGTCAGATTTGTGGGCACAGATTTACTGATACTCTTAATTTTTTCCCACTTTTCTTTCTGTGTTTTCTTTTGAGTGGTTTCTATTGCAGTGTCTTCAAGTTTACTAATCTTTTCTTCTGAAATTTTTTATTTGCTGTTAATCCTATCCTGTGTGTTTTTAAAATCTCAAACATTGTAATTTTTATTTCTAGAAGTTTGACTTAGGTATTTTTAAAAATATCTTCTGTATCTCTACTTTTTGAAATGTGAAGTACAGTTGTAATAACTTGTATTGTATTTCTTTGCTAATACCTTTATGTATTTCTTTTATATAACTTTTAATGCATTTATTTGCATTAGTGTCAGTTCTTGGTCAGTTTTGATATATTAACTGTTCTCCTCATTATGGTTTGTGTTTTCCTGCCTCTTTGCATGTTGGGTGCTGGATATTTTTGTATACCTATAAATCTTCTTAATCTTTGATATGGAATGCACTTAACATACTCAGAAACAGCTTGATCTTTTTGGTTCTTGCTTTTATGATTTATTAGGAAGGTCTATAGCAATGCTTAATCTAGGATGAGTTGTTCTCCATAACTGAGGGAAGACCATTATGATTGCTCTACCTAATGCTCCATGTGAATATTTAGGCAAGAGGCATTGTACCCAGCCTTTCATGATTAACAGGCCCTGTTTATTCCCATCATTTTAAATGGTTCTTCCCACAGCAGCAGGTATTTTCCTTGTAAGTATGAGCTGATCACTACTCTGTTGTGTACTTGAGGGGGATCCTCTGCATATTTGTGGTGTTCTTTCTCTGGGAAGCTCTCTCTTCTCTGATACTTTAGTCTAGCAGCTCTAGCTGCCTTGTCTCCCTGGACGGATAGTTCTATCTCCTCAACTCAGAGAGTCAGCTGGGGTTGGCTTTAGTTACCCCTTCCTGTGCCATGGCCTGGAGTCTCTCTCGATTCAAAACACAATAAGCTGGGACACTCATAGGGCTCATCTTGTTTATTTCCAGTCTCTCAGAAATCACTGTCCTTTGTCGCCTGATATCCAGTGCCTTAAAAACTGTTGTTTTATATATTTTTTTCAAAATTTGTATTTAAGTTAAAAATTTTAATTGTAGTAAAATATATAACATAAAATTTGCCATCTGAACTATTTTTAAATGTATAGTACAGTAATGTTAAGGACATTCACATCATTGTACAACAGATCTCCAGAACTATTTATATATTGCCAAACATAAACTTGATATTTGTTAAAAAATAACTCTTCGTTCTCCCCTTCTCCCACCCCCTGGTAACCATTGTTCTACTTCCCATCTCTATGAATTTGACTACTCTAAGCTCCCCATAAAAGTAAAATTATACAGTATTTGTCCTTTTGTGACTGGCTTATTTCATTTAGCATAATGTCCTCTAGGTTCATCATGTTGTAGCAAGTGTCAGAATTTCTCTCCTATTTAAGGCAAAATAATATTCCATTTTATGTCTACAGTACATTTTCTTTATCCATTCATCTGTCAATGGACACTTGGGTTGTTTCTACCTTTTGGCTATTGCAAATGTTACTGTGAACATGAGTATACAAATATCTCCTCGAGACACTGCTTTCAATTCTTTTGGGTATATACCCAGAAGTGAAATTGCTGGATCATATGGTAGTTCTATTTTTAATTTTTAAGAAACCACAATGCTGTTTTCCATAGCAACTATACCACTTTATACTCCCACCAACAGTACACAAGGGTTCCAATTTCTCCATATTCTCACCAACATTTGTAATTTTCTATATTTTTTTATAGTAGTCATCCTAAGAGGTATGAGGTGGTATCTCATTGTGGTTTTAATTTTCATTTCCCTACTGATTAGTGATATTGAACATCTTTTCATGTGCTCATTGGCCATTTGTATATCTTCTTTGGAGAAATGTTTGTTTAAGGATATAGTTCCTCCTGTCCTCAGATTCAACCAACTGTGGATCATGTAGTACTGTAGTATTTACTATTGAAAAAAAAATCTGTATAAGTGGACCTATACACTTCAAGCCTGTGTTGTTCAAATGTCAACTATTTTAGTATGCTCAGACCATGATAACAAAATACCACAGACTGGCTGGCTTAAACAACAGAAATTTATTTTCTCACAGTTCTGGAGGCTGGAAGTCTAAGATCAAGGTGCTGGAAAATTTAGTTTCTGGTGAGGACTCTCTTCTTGACTTGTATACAGTCACCTTCTCACTGTGTCCTCACATGGCTTTTCCTCTGTGTATATCCTCTTCTTATGATACCAGTTATATTGGATCAAGACTCCACCTTATGACCTCATTTAACCTTAATTATTTCCATTTTCGAATATAATCACATTGGAGGTTAGGGCTTCACATATGAATTTTGAGAGGGCACAGTTCAGTCCATAACAAAGATTTTTGTTCATTTAAAAAAAATTTTTTTTAAACTGGAGTATAGCTGCTTTACAATATTGTGCTAGTTTATACTGCACAGCAAAGTTAATCAGCTATACATATACATATATCCCCTCTTTTTTGGATTTCCTTCTCATGTAGGTCACTACAGAGCACTGAGTAGAGTTCCCTGTGCTATACAGTAGGTTCTCATTAGTTATCTATTTTATACATAGTATCAATAGTGTATATATGTCAGTCCCAATCTCCCAATTCATCCCACCCCCCCCTTCCCCCTTGGTATCCATACGTTTGTTCTCTATGTCTGTGTCTATTTCTGCTTTGTAAATAACATCGTCTATATCAATTTTTTCAGATTCTGCCTATATGTGTTAATATATGATATTTGTTTTTCTCTTTCTGACTTACTTCACTTTGTATGACAGTCTCTAGGTCCATCATGTCTCTCCAAATGACCCAATTTCGTTCCTTTTAATGGCTGAGTAATATTCCATTGTATATATATATATATATATATATATA
>NC_041215.1:6749730-6843178 GCF_002837175.3 Physeter macrocephalus | reverse complement strand
TACCACAGCTTCTTTATCCATTCCTCTGTTGATGGACATTTATGTTGCTTCCATGACTTGGCTATCATAAATAGTGCTGCAATGAACATTGGAATGCATGTGTCTTTTTGAATTATGGCTTGGGTATATGGCTGGGTATATGACCAGTAGTGGGATTTCTGGGTCATATGGTATTTCTATTTTTAGTTTTTTAAGGAATCTCCATACTGTTCTTCATAGTGGCTGTATCAATTTATATTCCCACCAACAATGCATGAGGGTTCCCTTTTCTCCACACCCTCTCCAGCATTTATTGTTTGTAGATTTTTTGATGGTGGCCATTCTGACTGGTGTGAGGTGATACCTCATTGTAGTTTTGATTTGCATTTCTCTAATAATTAGTGATGTTGAGCATCTTTTCATGTTGGTCATCTGTGTGTCTTCTTTGGAGAAGTGTCTCTTTAGGTCTTCTGCCCATTTGTTGATTGGGTTGTTTGGTTTTTTGATATTGAGCTGCATGAGCTGTTTGTATATTTTGGAGATTAATCCTTTGTCAGTTGCTTCATTTACAAATATTTTCTCCCATTCTGAGGGTTGTCTTTTCATCTTGTTTATGGTTTCCTTTGCTGTGGAAAAGCTTTTAAGTTTAATTAGGTCCTATTTGTTTAGTTTTATTTTTATTCCCATTCCTCTAGGAAGTCGGTCAAAAAAGATCTTGCTGTGATTTATATTAAAGAGTGTTCTGCCAAAAATATGGAAAGCTTCACAAATTAGCATGTCAGCGTTGCACAGGGGCCATGCTAGTCTTCTCTGTATCATTCCAATTTTGGTATACGTGCTGCTGAAACAAACACTAAAATGCGTTGTTTTATTTTTTGTTGTTGACATGTAGGAGTTCTTTATATATTCCGGATATTAATGTCTTGTAATATATATGATTTACAAACATTTCCTCCCATTCTGTAGGTTGCCTTTCAGTCTGCTGATTGTGTCCTTTGATGCATAGAATTTTAAACTTTTGGTGTCATTCAGTTTACCTATTTTTACTTTTGTTGCCCGTGCTTTTGGTATTATATCCAAGAAATCATTGCCAAATCAAATGTCATTAAGCTTTCTCTCTATGTTTTCTTCTAAGAGTTTCTTCCTTTTTTTTTTTAAATGTGGCTATCCAATTTTACCATTTTTTGTTGAAAAGACTGTTATTTCCCCACTGAATGACCTTGGCACCCTTGTCAAAGATTATTTGACCATATATATGAGGATTTATTTCTGGACTCTCTATTCCATTGGTCTATATGTCTGTCTTTATGCCAGTACTACACTGTTTTGATTGATTTATATTTGTAGTAAGTTTTGAAATCAGGAAGTGTGAATTCTCCACCTTGTTCTTCCTTTTCAAGATTGTTTTGACTATTTGGAGCTCCTTGAGATTCTATATGGATTTTAGGATGGATTTTTCTGTTTCTACAAAAAAGTCTTTGGGATTTTGATAGAGAAGCATTGAATCTACAAATCACCATTGGTAGTATTCTTAACAATATTAAGTCTTCTAATCCATGAGCATGGGATGTCTTTACATTTTTTTGTGTCTTCTTTTGTTTCTTTGAGCAATATTTAATAGTTTTCAGTGTACCAGTCTTTTGCCTCCTTGGTTAAGTTTATTCCTATGTATTTTACTCTTCTTAATGCAATTATAAATGGAATTGTTTTTTAAATTTCCTTTTCAGAATGTTGATTGTTAATTTATTGAAATGCAACTGATTTTTGTGTGTTGATTTTGTATCCTACACCTTTGTTGAGTTCATTTACTTGTTTTGTTTACTAGTTTTCTTGTGGAATCTTTCGGCTTTTCTACATATAATATCATGTTGTCTGTGAACAGAGATGATTTTACTTCTTCCTTTCCAATTTGGACGCCTTTTGTTTCTTTTTCTTGCCTAATTGCTCTGGCTAGGATTTCTAGTACTGTGTTAGAAGTGGCAAAAGTGGGCATGCTTATCTTGTTCCTGATCTTAGAGGAAAATGTTTCATATATTTTTAATGTTTTTTGGGATTGTTTTTGTTGGGATGCCAGGCTGGGTCCTATTACTCCATCTTGTCCAGGAGCAGAAATTCTTGAAGTTTTTATTGTGAAAAATGTCAAAGATATAGAATAGTTGAAAGAATGATACAATGATTACTTATATACCTGCCATCTAGATTCAATAACTGTCAGTCTTTTTGTTGTATGTGTATATTTATGTGTATATATGCCATGTATGTATATTTTCTGAACAATTTGAAACCAAATTGTAGAGACATCATGACACATCACTCCTAAATACATTAGAATGCAACTCTTAAAAATAAAGAGATATTCTTGCATAATCACAGCACCATTATCACACCTAAGAATATTAAATCATTTTCTATTATCATCTGTATTAGTTATGCACTGCTGTATAACACATTACTCCAAATCATAGCAACTTAGAACAACAAACATTTATCTCACAGTTTCTGAATGTTAGAAATTTGAGAGCAGATTAGCTGGGTGGTTCTGGTTCAGAGTTTCTCATGAGGTTGTAGTAAATCTGTTGGTTGAAGCTGCAGTCATCTCAAGACTTGAATAAAGCTGAAGGATGCACTTTCAAGCTCATTCCATGGTCTGGATGCTTCAGGTCCTTGCTTCATTGCTCTACGCATAGGCTACCTGAATGTTCTCATGGCATGGTAATTAGCTTTGCCCAAAACAAAGGATCTTAGAGCGAGAGAGTGAAAGAGAGTGCCCAGGATGGAAGCTGTAATCTTTTATTTATTTATTTATTTATTTATTTATTTATTTATTTATTGCAGTACGTGGGCCTCTCACTGTTGTGGCTTCTCCCGTTGCGGAGCACAGGCTCCGGACACGCAGGCTCAGCGGCCACGGCTCACGGGCCTAGCCGCTCCATGGCATGTGGGATCTTCCCGGACTGAGGCATGAACCCGCGTCCCCTGCATTGGCAGGCGGACTCTCAACCACTGCACCACCAGGGAAGCCCGGAAGCTGTAATCTTTTATAACCTAATGGTGGCAGTGACATACCATCACTTCTGCAGTATGGTATTAGAGACCAGACCAACCCTAGCATAATGTAGAAGGGGACTTCATTAGGGCTCCCTAATTAGGGTATGGAGGCAGGGGTCACTGTGATCCATCTTGGAGGCTGGCTACCTTATCATCTAATATCCAATCTGTATTCAAACTTCTCCATATAGCTTATTTATTTATTTTTGGCTGCATTGGGTCTTTGTTGCTGTGCACAGGCTTTCTCTAGTTGCGGCGAGTGGGGGCTACTCTTTGTTGCGGTGCACGGGCTTCTCATTTTGGTGGCTTCTCTTGTTGTAGAGCACAGGCTCTAGGTGCACGGGCTTCAGTAATTGTGGCATGTGGGCTCAGTAGTTGTGGTTTGCAGGCTCTAGAGCACAGGCTCAGTAGTTGTGTCGCATGGGCTTAGTTGCTCCGCGGCATGTGGGATTTTCATGGAATAGGGCTCAAACCCGTGTCCCCTGCATTGGCAGGTGGATTCTTAACCACTGCGCCACAAGGGAAGCCCTAGACTATTTTTTAAAAAAACAGGATCCACTGCACTTGGTTGTCATATATCTTTAATTTTTTAAATCTAGAACATCAACTTTCTGAAGAGGCCAGGCTAGTTATCTGTCTTCCAGAATATCCCGCAATCTAGGTTTGCTGATTGTTTTCTTATTTGACTAGTTCCTATCTCTCCTGAATTCCCTACAGACTGGAAGATCAGTCTAAAGGCTTATTAGAGTCATGTTAAATAGTCTAGAAAGAAGACTTGATGGTTTAAGCTGTGCACTTCTTTCGAAAGTCCTATTATTATAATAATGGCAGGAAGTCCTACTATTATTGGTACTAAGTTTGATCGTTTGATTCCAACTTTGTCTTAAACTGACTTTCAACCAATCCACCTGTTGTAATTGCCACCTTTGCATCCCTGTCAGAGGTACTTGGTGCCTTTAATTCATGAGTCTTTCTGGAGAGTTACGGTTCTAACTGGCCACCTTCCTCCACAACTGAGGGGAAGCTGTTTCCTCTGGTCTGCTCAGACAGTTATCATCAATCCACTTTCTTTCCAGTATCCATAATTTTATTGCTGTTATTTCCTTTTCTGTTCTCTTAGTCATTGTGAGTGAATGCTCTTTAAAGCCTTCTTTATCAATCTACTATGTCAGACCAGAAGTTCATCTTTGCTCAACCTTGTCAGCTTAGGATTTTGTCACTTTAACTAGAGTTCTAACCAATAAAATTATCATTTCCCTTTGCAGACAAAGGATCTGAGGCCCAGAGTGGGTATTTCATATGCTCAAAGTCACACAGCTAGTGGTTGGGGTGATGTCAGGATTGGATCTCATATTTGCCTGATTCCACAGCCATTGTTCTTCCCCAGGCCCTTCTACATACCCCACACCCAGTCCTACTGCTTCTAGCAATTAGACATTTTAGTAAATAAAAAGTTAATAAAATTTGGGGGAACTGAATTCTGGTAGCTAAACATTTATACAAAAGTCTGACAAAAATCAGAAGTCAATCTATTTTGTCCAGTAGGGGTGGGAGGTAGATAGTCCTTTACACTGACTGGAAGGCTCCTGTCTGCATCTGAGGCCTCCCCTTTCCTAGAATGATGCAGTAAGTGAGCCATGGAGAATCATAGTGAAGTGTCTTAGTACCCAAAAATTCAATCTGGGAGGTTGTTATGGGCTGAATTGTGGCCTCCCCAAATCCATGTTTTGAAGCCCTAACTCCTAGTACCTCAGACTGGAGATAGGGCCTTTAAAGAGGTAATTAAGGTACAAAAAGATCATATGAGTGGACCTAATCCAATATGACTGGTATCCTTTTAAGAAAAGAAAATGAGAACACAGACAATGAGAAACACCAGACAACATGTGCACGCAGAGGGAAGACCTCACTGAGGGCTGCCGTCTGCAAGCCAAGGAGAGAGGCTCAGAGGAAACCAAACCTGATGGCACTTGATCTTGAACTTCTAGCTTCCAGAACTGTGAGGAAATAAATTTCTGTTGTTTAAGCCACACAGTCTGTGGTCTAACACAGCCGGGCAGTTGTTAATTTCTTAGCTTCCTCCTTTCATAACAGAAATATTGGTGCTGTGTTAGTCCAGGTCAATGCTATCTTCTGTAACAAACATCCCCCCAATATATAGTAGGTCACATAAAATCAAAGTTTATTTTTGTTCAAAATAGATATTTCTGATGGGTGTGCATTTCTCCTTCAATTGATGATTCAGGGACTCAGATTCCTGCCATTCTCTGACTCCACCATCTTTAAAGCTTGACCTCCAATATGCTCGTCTGCATCAGGCCACAGAAGAGGAAGAATGGAGGAGGATGCAGGGAAGGGTATTATGGGTGGTGCTGGAGGTGACATGCATCACTTCTGCTCACATTCCTTTCACCAGAACTCAGCCACTGGGCTGCATGGAGCTGCCTGGGACATGTAGCCTAGCTATGGGACCAGGAGGAAGAAGACAAGCCTTGGGGAAAACCAACAAGTTTTTGCCACAAGTATAAGTCATAAATAATGATCCTTCCCTCATCATATTATTCCAATCAGACAGGCTACTCTGAATAATTCTTTAAGCCCATATTTTCAAATATGACTACCTGGCTCCAAGTTTTTTAGGAAACTGCCTTTAGTTCTATGAGTTCTCAGAGACCCTCTACAGAATCAAAGCAAACCAAAACCTTACGTTGACTCTCATTCCGTTCTTGAGTCAGGGTGGCATTTTCTGGATTCATTGACCAAGATCTATGAAGGCTTAGTGAAAAGCCTGTGAGGAAGGTCTTCTAGGCAGGCTCCATTTTAGAGACGCGGAGACGCGGAGAGGAGGTGAAGTCATGTGTTTGCACACAGCAGAGTCCAGATTTGAAACCAGCTCTGGTTGGCTCAGAGTCTTTGTACCAGAGTGTAGTTGCAGTGACTCTTGCTTTCAATAAGTGGGAGCCATTGTTAGAGGTTTTAATCTATCTTCGGTTAACAGGAATTTTTCGTTGAGTCTCAATTTTGCTCTTATTATCTATCTTATTGTCTCTTTTCTCTTATCTAAGCTTTGTGGTCTTGGGTGGGTTTCTTTGTTGTTTGGAGACTTTTGCATGATATGGGAATGATAATACCTAACTCACAGAGCTTTCTTATGGGCTAAAGAAGATGGTACTTGTGAATGGGCTTTCTATAGTGCTCTGAGGATGTAAAATAGGGGACTTGGCTCACATGCCTGTTGATTTGAGGCTGGAGGTGGACATGTATGCAGTGTAAGAATAGGAACTGTGGGGACTGCAGGGACTGGAGGACAAGTGACAGGTACCATTGAAAGAGACAAGGGGCAGCTGCAATTCATCCCCAGCTGACTGTCTCCACATGTGGGAACTAGACCTCAGGGTGTAAATCATCTATTTTCCAAGAGACGCCCAAAACCTCAATTTGTTTATGAACTCTCTTGACTTTCAAATGTTGGCATCTTATTAAAAAAGAAACCCTGTGAACCAAACAAGTTCTTGACTTCAGGCGAGAGGAGATTTTGGTCATGGAGCTCCTACAGTGTGCCAGGCTCTGTGCAGGAGACTAAGCAAGTCAGCCTGACCCCCCCAGGGAGGCTGTAAACCAGCGGTGAGAGCAGCCTTCTGTATGGGAAGGTGGCACTATAATAGGATTTGGTGTAATGGGATTTGACCCACATTATCTTTGAACTCCGTAGCCCTAGGTCTGCAGAACACTCTTTGTAGCTGAAATTGAAACAGTATAGCAATTTGCAGCACTCGGAGGGAGTGTCTTGGGAAAAGTGTCCAGGGCTTTAGTGTTTCCTGAGGCTTTCATTATCTCACTTGATCCATTCTGTTAAATGAGCGATAATACAACTTTCCTGGTGGAGCAACCAAGGCTTATAGGAAATAAGGGTCTGAGAGTCACATGAGCTGGCCTGGCACCCAGGCCACACAGTGGCTCAGGTAGAGACTGGGGAAAGGAACGGACAAGATTTGAACACTGGGTGTTCGTACTGAGTTGACTGGATCTTCCCTCAACCCTGTGAGATCAGCCTCATTATCCCCACTTTAGAGCAGTGACTGAGGCTCAGAGGACTGAGGTGACTCATCCAGAGACACAAGCCAGGATGCTCAGGAAAGGTACGAGAGTGTCCATGAGCTCCTTGAAGTCATCTGCAAAATATTTCATGTTTGCACTTTTGTCTGTTTCTTAGGGAAAAGGGCTAAAACCTTCAATAGATATTTGAAGGGGTCAATGATTCCAAAATGAAAAAGAGCCACTAATTTAAGCCAAGGTCTTTCTGACTCCAAGGCCTGTACCCTGAGATCCCTCCGCAAGATACTGGTTAAAAGAATATTCTTTAAAGTCCAACTGAGGGACTTCCCTGGCGGCGCAGTGGATAAGAATCCGCCTGCCAATGCAGGGGACACGGGTTCGGTCCCTGGTCCGGGAAGATCCCACATGCCATGGAGCAACTAAGCCTGTGCACCACAACTACTGAGCCTGTGCTCTGGAGCCTGCAAACCACAACTACTGAAACCCACGTGCCACAACTACTGAGGCCCGAGCTCCACAACAAGAGAAGCCATCGCAGTGGGAAGCCTGTGCACCACAATAAAGAGTAGCCCTCGCTCTTCACAACTGGAGAAAGCCCATGCGCAGCAACAAAGACCCAATGCAGCCAAAAAAAAAATTTTTTTAATTAAAAAACTAATAAAGTCCAACTGATATAAGCTCTGGGTCTGGATCCCAGCTCTACCACTTACTAGCTACAAGACCTCATTTCCTCATCTGTAAAACTGGGATTCATTTATTCCACAAATATTTTATCAAGCTTCTGAGAACACAGCAGTGAACAATGTCCCTGCTGTCATTGATCTTATATTGTAGTGAGGGTATAAAAACAGCAAACAAATAGATATATGTGAGGTGGTGCTAAGTGCTATGGAGAAAAACGAAGTGGGGTAAGGGAGTCAGGTGTGCTGTGGGGTAGGGTTGGGTAGTGGTCAGGGAAGTTCCTCTGATGACCGTCTAAGCAGACACCTGAATGAAGGGAGTGTCACATGGCTATCGAGGGGAGAGCCTTCCATGCAAAGGGGGAAAGAATGAATTGCCACATGTGGGGGAAGATGAAGAAGTCTCTGTGGCCCACAGGATAAATGCTGAGATCCTTAAATTGGCATTCAAAGCTTTCCTCAATCTGGTCGCAGATAATTTTCTGATCCTCCTCTGGGTTTCCTTCCTCATCCCTCATGGGTTTGCTTGAGATTTTTTCTTATTAGCCAATTCATTAAACATACGTTCATTAATACCGACTCTGTGTCAGGACACTACGGACGCATAGGAGCTCCCTGTCTGGTGAGGGAGGACAATAAGGACATGGTTAATTCCTTATATGCCATGAGGCAGGGCCACCCAGGGGCTGAAGGAGCACAGGAGAAGGGGTAACTGGCTCTGACCAAGAGAGAGGGGCGGTCTGTATAAGACTTCAGTGCAGAGGTAACAAAAACCTATCTTCAGGGTGCAGACAGGTGAATGGGTCCAGCTAACTTGGTAGGAACTAGGGAGATCTGGACAAAAAATACACTACTTAAAGGGGGTTATTTATTGTGGCTTTTCAGGAGTGTGGGTTCAATGTTGATAGAAATTACTTTTTCTTTTTTTTCAATCGAAGCATAATTTACACACAGTAAAATTCATCCTTTTTAGTGTATAATTCAGTGAGTTTTGACAAAAATTATACAGTTATATATCCACCACCACCACAATCAAAATATAGAACAGTTCTGTCACCCCTCAGATGTTCTCCATGCCTTTTGTAATCAACCCTTCTCCCCACCCTTAGCGCCAAGAAACTACTGATCTGTTTTCTGTCCCTAAAATTTTGCCTTTGTGAGAATGCCATATAAATATAATCCTAACATTTAGCCTTTTGAGCCCAGCTTCTTTCATTTAGCATAGTGTATTTAAATTACATCTGTATGGAGAGGGAGATCAAGATGGTGGAGTAGGGGGATATTGAGCTCATATCCCCCTATGAACACATCAAAAATACATCTGTACATGGAGCAACTCTCACTGAAAACAACTTAGAGACTGGCAGAAAGGCTCTTCAACAACCAAAGCTGTAAAGAAGGATCCACAAAGAGTTGGGTAGGAAGGGAGAAGAAGTGATAGGATTAGGACCCGCACCCCTAGCAGGGAACCCAGAAGAGGAGGGGGATATCATGGACTTGGGGATCCTCCCTGGGGAGTGAGGAGTTCAAGCCACATATTGGGTATCCCAGTCCTGGAGTCTGACACCAGGAAGACGAGTCCCGTTAGCTGGTTTGAAATCAGTGGGACTTACTGGAGGGCTATACTCTGCTTGTGAAGAGCTCATGCACATGCTTGCTTACTCCAGGGAACAGTGCAGAGGAAGCAGATTGAAAACTGCCTGAGGCTCTGGCTGGTTTCCTGCAACCGCCCCAGCATGCACCCCAGCCTGCATCAGGCGTCTGCTCCTGCCACTCTTGCTCTGATGCTGCTCTCCACTGGGGCGGAGATGCTGTTGCCAAGGAGAGTGCACACTCTTAAACAGAATGGGTATAAAACTCTTAGAGGAAAGCATAGGCAGAACACTTTTTGACATAAATAGCAGCAAGATCTTTTTTGACTCACCTCCTAGAGGAATGGGAATAAAAACAAAAACAAACAAATAAGACCTAATTAAACTTAAAAGCTTTTCCACAGCAAAGGAAACCATAAACAAGATGAAAAGACAACCCTCAGAATGGGAGAAAATATTTACAAATGAAGCAACTGACAAAGGAATAATCTCCAAAATATACAAACAGCTCATGCAGCTCAATATCAAAAAACCAAACAACCCAATCAACAAATGGGCAGAAGACCTAAAGAGACACTTCTCCAAAGAAGACACACAGATGACCAACATGAAAAGATGCTCAACATCATTAATTATCAGAGAAATGCAAATCAAAATGGGAATGTAAATTGATACAGCCACTATGGAGAACAGTATGGAGGTTCCTTTAAAAATTAAAAATAAAAATACCATGTGACCCAGCAATCGCACTCCTGGGCATATACCCAGAGAAAACCATACTTCCAAAAGGTACATGCATCCCAGTGTTCATTGCAGCACTATTTATGATAGCCAAGTCATGGAAGCAACCTAAATGTCCATCAACAGAGGAATGGATAAAGAAGATGTGGTACATATATACAATGGAATATTACTCAGCCATAAAAAGGAACAAAATTGTGCAATTTGCAGAGACGTAGATGGACCTAGAGACTGTCACACGTAATGAAGTAAGTCAGAAAGAGAAAAACAAATATCGTATAATATCACTTATATGTGGAATCTAGAAAAATGATACAGATGAACTTATGTGCAAAGCAGAAATAGAGACAGAGACATAGAGAACGGATGTATGAATACCGGGGAGGGAGGATGAATTGGGAGATTGGGATTGACATATATACACTACTATGTATAAATAGATAACTAATGATAACCTACTGTATTGCACAGGGGACTCTACTCAATGCTCTGTGGTGACCTAAATGGGAAGGAAATAACAAAAAAGAGGGGATATATGTATATGTATAGCTGATTCACTTTGCTGTACAACAGAAACTAACTCAACATTGTGAAGCAACTATACTCCAATAAAAATTAAAAAAAAAAATAAAGAGAATGGAGCCACCAGGGACCTGACCCAGCCTCTGAACTGGGCAAAGGCAGCCATTACCAGCATGTGCATGGAAACAACAGATTGAAAACTGCCCGGGGCTCTGACTGGCTTGCTGGGACTGTCCCAGTGCATACGCCAGCCTGAATCAGGCACTGATTCCTGTCCCTCTTGCTCTGGCACTGATCTCCACTGTGGTGGAGGCTGCCATTGCCAAGGAGAATGTGCACACTTAGAGGAAACAGAAGCAGCTCAGACCTGACCCACAGGGCTTCTGCTCCAAAGCCTTGGGCCCTGAACCCCCCTCTGATAGGGAGGTGACTGCCATTGAGCAGAGGAGAAGCTCTGGCTCACACTTGGCTATGGCTCTAGCCCCTCCATCTCCAGCCCTACCTCCCACTAAGGTGTAGCATACTTACACCTGTAGCATACTCTCCAGCATACTCCAGGAGAAGATGTGACCCATGCTCACTTCAGATACAGCTCTCCCACCAAAGCCATTGGACACACACAGACTGCATAGGGATGCTCCCACACAAAGACACCCCAAGACAAGGACAGGTAATTGTTTCACCTAATTTCATAGAGCAGAGAGAAAGTCAAATGAGAAAACAGAGGAATATGTTTTCAAATGAAAGATCAGTAAAAACACCCTGAAAAAAATCCCTAATGAAACAGATAAATAACTTAGTAGATAAAGAGTTCAAAGCAATAGTAATAAGAAAGCTAACTGAACTTGGGAAAAGAATAGATGAACACAGTGAGAATTTTAACAAGGAACTAGAAAATATAAAGAAGAACCAGGGGCTT
Source organism: Physeter macrocephalus (assembly GCF_002837175.3). Taxonomy (NCBI): domain Eukaryota; kingdom Metazoa; phylum Chordata; class Mammalia; order Artiodactyla; family Physeteridae; genus Physeter; species Physeter macrocephalus. The sequence continues at coordinate 6,831,641 of NC_041215.1, read as the reverse complement.
CCCTGGTGGCGCAGTGGTTGCGCGTCCGCCTGCCGATGCAGGGGAACCAGGTTTGCGCGCCGGTCTGGGAGGATCCCACATGCCGCGGAGTGGCTGGGCCCGTGAGCCATGGCCGCTGAGCCTGTGCGTCCGGAGCTTGTGCTCCGCAACGGGAGAGGCCGCGGCAGAGGGAGGCCCGCATACCACAAAAAAAAAAAAAAGAAGAACCAGTCAAAGCTGAATCATACAATAACTGAGATGAAAAATACACTAGACGGAATTAACAGCAGACTAGGTGATACAGAAGAATGCGTAAGTGCCCTAGAAGATAGAATAATGGAAATCATCCAATCAGAACAGGAGAAAGAAAAACAAATTTTAAAAATGAGGAGAGTTTAAAGTACCTCTGAGACAACATCAAGCATGCTAACAGCATTATATGGGTCCCAGAAGGAGAGGAGAGAGAGGAAGGGGTAGAAAAAGTATTTGATGAAATTATGGCTGAAAACTTCCTGAAGCTGAAGAAAGAAAGAGATTTCCAGGTACAGGAATCACAGAGTCCCAGACAAGATGAACCCAGAGAGACTTGCACCAAGACATATCATAATTAAAATGGCAAAAGTTAAAGAGTGAATTTTAAAGACAACAAGAGAAAAACGAAGAGTCATATACAAGGGAACCCCCCATAAGGCTATCAGTTGATTTTTCTTCAGGAACTTTGCAGACCAGAAGGGAGTGGCATGATATATTGAAAGTGTGAAAGGGAAAAGCCTACAACCTAGGATACTGTATCCAGCAAAGTTATCATTTAGAATTAAAGGAGAGATAAGAGAACTTCTCAGACAAGCAAAAACTAAAAGAGTTCATCAATACTAAACTGACCTTACAAGATGTATTAAAGGGTATTCTTTAAGTGGAAAAGAAAAGGTTCAACAAGAAGTAAGAATTTATAGGAAATGAAAATTTCACTAGTCAAGGAAAATATATAGTAAAGGCTATGGATCAACCACTTAAATAAGCTAGTACAAAGATTAAAAGACAAGAATCATAAAATCAACTATAACTACAATAAACAGTTAAGGGATAGCCATGAAGATGTAAAATATGACATCAAAAACACAAAATATGGGTGAGGGGAGTAAAAAATGTAGATCTTTTAGAATGTGTTTGAACTTAAATGACTACCAGTTTAAAATAAGTAGATAGAGTTATAGGTCAACATACATGAACCCCATGGTAATCACAAATCAAAACCTGCAATAGATACACAAAACCTAGAGAGAAAGGAACACAAGCATAACACTAAAGAAATCATCAGACCACAAGGGAAGAGACTAAAAGAAGAAAAGAACAGAGAAGAACTACAAAGATAATCAGAAAACAAGTAACAAAATGGCAATAGATATATACCAATCAATAATCACTTTAAATGTCAGTGGAATAATGCTCCAATTAAAAGACATAGGGTGGCTGATTAGATTAAAAAACAAGATTCATCTATATGATGCTTACAAGAGACTTTCTTCAGAGCTAAAGACACGGAGAGACTGAAAGGGAGGGAATGGAAAAAGACATACCATGCAAATGAAAATGACAAGAAAGCAGGTGTAGCAATACTCTTATCAGACAAAGTAGACTTTAAAACAAAGTCTATAACAAAAGACTAAGAAGGGCATTATATAATGATAGATAGATCATTCCAAGAAGAGGATATAACATTCATTAACATATATGCATCTAATATAGGAGCACCTCAATATGTAAAGCAGATACTAACAGACATAAAGAGAGAAATTGACAATAATACAATAGTAGGGAATTTTAACACCCCACTTACATCAATGGACAGATATCCAGACAGAAAATAAACAAGGAAACAGGGGCCTTAATTGACACGTTAGATCAGTCGAACTTAATAGATATCTACAGAACTTTCCATCCAAAAACAGCAGAATACACATTCTTTCCAAGTGCACATGGTATGTTCTCCAGGAGAGGTCACATCGTAGGCCACAAAGCCAGTCTGAACAAAGTTAAGAAGATAAAAATCATATCAATGAAACTAGAAATTAATTACAGGAAGAAAAATGGGAAAAACACAAACCTGTGGAGACTAAACAACATGCTACTGAAAAACCAAAAGGTCAATGAAGAATTCAAAGAGGAAATCCAAAAATCTCTGGAGACAAAAGAAAGCAAAAACACAATGATCCAAAATCTATGGAACACAGCAAAAGAAGTTCTAAGAGGGTGGTTTATAGCGATATAGGCCTACCTCAAGAAACTAGAAAAATCTCAAATGACAAACCTTTCATCTAAAGGAATTAGAACAAGAACAAACAAAGCTCAAAGTCAGCAGAAGGAAGGAAATAATAATTATCAGTGTGGAAAAAAATAAAATAGAGACAAAAAATAGAAAATATCAGTGAAACCAAGAGCTATTTTTTTTAAAAAAGATAAACAAAATTGATGTCTTTAACCAGACTCATTAAGGAAAAAAGAGAGAGGACTCAAATAAATAAAATAAGAAATGAAAGAGGAGAAATTACAGCTGATATCACAGAGATATGAACAATCATAAGAGAATACTATGAACAGTTATATACCAAGAAATTGGACAACTTAGAAGAAATGGATAAATTCCTAGAAACATACAATCTTCCAACACTGAATCAGGAAGAAATAGATTATCTGAACAGACTGATCACTAGTAGTGAAATTGAATCAGTAATCAAAAAAACTCTCAGCAAATAGAAGTGCAGTAACAGATGGCTTCATAGTGGAATTCTACCAAACATATAAAGAAGAGTTAATATCTATCCTTCTCAAACTATTCCAAAAAATTGAAGAGGAAGGAACACTCCCAAATTCATTCTAGGAGGCCACTATTACCCTGATACCAAAACCAGACAAAGACACCACAAGAAAAAGAAAATTATAGGCCAATATTTCCAATGACTATATATGCAAACATCCTGAACAAAATATTAGCAAATCGAATTCAACAATATATAAAAAGCATCATACACCAATGCACCATGATCAAGTTGGGATTTATTCCAGGGATGCAAGGATGGTTCAATATCCACAGATCAATCAATGTGATACACCACATTAATAAAAAGAAGGATAAAAATCACATGATCGTCTCAATAGATGCAGAAAAAGCATTTGACAAAATTCAACATCATTCATGATAAAAACTCTCATCAAATTTGGTATAGAGGGAGCATATCTCAACATAATAAAGGCCATTTATGACAAACCCACATCTAACATCATACTCAATGGTGAAATGCTGAAAGCATTCTCTTTAAAATCAGGAATGAGACAAGGATGTCCACTCTCACCATTTCTATTTAGCATAGTACTCAAAGCTCTATCCACAGCAATCAGGTAAGAAAAAGAAATAGAGGCATCCAAATTGGAAAGAGGAAGTAAAACTGTCACTATTTGCAGATGATAATATATATGTAGAAAACCTTAGAGTCTCCACCAAAAAACTATTAGAACTAAAAAATGAATTCAGTAAATTTCAGGAAATGAGATTAATATACAAAAATCTGTTGCTTTTCTCTACATTAATAATGAACTATCAGAAAGAGAAAGCAAGAAAAAAATCCCATTTAAACTTGCATCAAAAAGAATAAAGTACCTAGAAATAAACTTAACCTAGGAGGTGAAAGACATATACTCTGAAAAAATATTAAAAAACTGATGAAGGAAATTTAAGATGATACAAAGAAGTAGAAACATATCATGTGTTCATGGATTGGAAGAATTAATATTGTTTAAATGTATATACTACCCAAAGGAGTCTGCAGTTTTAATGCAATCCCTATCAAAATACACATGACATTTTTCACATAACTAGAACAAATAATTCTAAAATTTATATGGAACCATAAAAGACTCTGAACAGCCAAAGCAATATTGAGAAAAAAGAACAAAGCTGGAGGTATCAGCAGACTTTAGACTATACTACAAAGCTACAGTAATCAAAACAGCATGGTACCAGCACAACATAGACATATAGGTCAATGGAAGAGAATAGAGAGCCCAGAAATAAACCCACACAAGTACGATCAATTAATCTATGATAAAGGCAAAAACATACAATGGGGAAAAGACAATCTCTTCAATACGTGGTGCTGGGAAAACTGGACAGCTACATGTAAAAGTATGAAATTAGAACATTTTCTCACACCATATACAAAATGAAACTCCAAATGGATTAAAGACCAAAATGAATTGAAGACCTAAACCATAAAACTCTTAGAAGAAAATGTTGGCAGAGCACTCTTTGACATAAATTGTAGCAATATATTTTGGATCTGTCTACTCAGGCAAAGAATACAAAAGCAAAAATAAACAAATGGGACTTTATTAAACTTAAAAGCTTTTACATAGCAAAGGAAACCGTCAACAAAACAAAAAGACAACCTACTGAAGGAGAAAATATTTGCAAATTATATGACTGATAAGGAGTTAATATCCAAAATATACAAACCACTTATATAACTCAATATCAAAAAAAAAACAACCTAATTAAGAATGGGCAGAAGATCTGACATTTTTCCAAAGAAGGTGACATACAGATAGCTAATGGGCACATGAAAAGATGCTCAACATTGCTAGTCATGAGAGAAATTCAAATCAAAATTACAATGAGATTTACCTCACACCAGTCAGAGTGGTCTGTGGGCTGTGGTCAAAAAGACCACAAATAACAAATGTTGGAGAGAATGTGGAGAGAAGGGAACCCTTACAGTACACTGTTGGTGGGAATGTAAATTGATGCAGCCACTATGGAAAACAGTATGGAGGTTACTCAAAAAACTAAAAGTAGAACTACCATATGATCCAGCAATTCCACAACTGGATATATATCCAAAGAAAATAAAAAAACTAATTTGGAAAGATATCTGCACCCCAATGTTCATAGCAGCATTATTTACAATAGGCAAGATATGGAAATAACCTAAGCATCCATCAACAGATGAATGGATAAAGGAGATGTGGTATACATATACAATGGAATATTACTCAGCCATAAAAAATAATAAATTTTGCCATTTGCAACAACGTGGATGAACCTGGAGGGTATTATGTTTAGTGAAATAAGTTAGACAGAGAAAGATAAGAACTGTATGTTAACACTTACATGTGGAATCTAAAAAATAAAACAAATGAACAACTGTAAGAAAATGGAAACAGACTCACACATATATAGAGAAAACTAGTGGTTGCCAGTGGGGAGAGGGTTCGGGAGAGGGGCAAGATAGGGGTTGGGGATTAAGAGGTACAAACTGCTATATATGAAATAAATAATATACAAGGATATATTGTTCAGGTCAGGGAATATAGCCAATATTTTATAACTTTAAATGGAATATAATCTATAAAAATATTGAATCACTATGTTGTACACCTGAAACTAGTAAATATTTTAAATCAACTATACTGCAATAAAAAGTTGATAAATCATTATTTCTAAAAGCTAAAATAAATGCTAATGTCTAAAAAAAATGAGTCCATTTAGTGAGCAAATAAGACTATCTCTGCTAAAAACTAATGTAAAAATATTTTAATTATTGCAGTAGCAAAGAGATTCAGGAATTTAGCCTATGGCTAATAGCTGTGGATTCAAGGAAAAATCTGTTTTGCCTTGCTGTACTAGGGTAAAAAATGATTATGCATGTGTATTTTTATATATAAAGTGTTATGTAACCAAAAAAATTATATCTCTGTGTATTACTCATTTCTTTTATTTCTGAGTAGTATCTCATTGAATGGATGTACCACAGTTTGTTTATCCATTCCCAAGTTGAGGGACATTAGGACTATTTTCCAGTTTTTGGTGATTACAAAAAAGGCCCTATAAATATTTGTGTGCAAGTTTTTATGTTTGAATATGGGTTTTCATTTCACTTGGGTAAATACGTAGAAGTGAGATTGCTGGGTCACATGATAAGTGTATGTTTAATATAAGAAACTTCCAAATTGTTTTCCAAAGTGGCTGTTTGTCTCATTTTGCATTCCCACCACCAGCAATGCCTGAGTCTTCCAGTTACTTGGTATCTTTGTCAGCACCTGATATTGTCACTACTAAAAAACAAACAAACATTCAAATAGGTGTGTAGTGGTATTTCACTGTGGTTTTTTTTTTTTTTTTTTTTTGCGGTACGCGGGCCTCTTACTGTTGTGGCCTCTCCCGTTGTGGAGCGCAGGCTCCGGACGCGCAGGCTCAGCGGCCATGGCTCACAGGCCCAGCCGCTCTGCGGCATGTGGGATCTTCCCGGACGGGGGGGACGAACCCGTGTCCCCTGCATCGGCAGGCGGACTCTCAACCACTACGCCACCAGGGAAGCCCCTCACTGTGGTTTTAATTTGCATTTTGTAATGACTAATTATGTTGAGCATCTTTTCATGTGCTTATTAACCATCTGTATATCTTCTTTGGTGAATTGTCTACTCAAATATTTTGTCCATTAAAAATTTTTTCTCATTGCTCTGTTTTTAGAGTTGCTTCTTTGAATAACTGTTCTATTTGAAATATAATTTGCACACCATAAATTCACTCATTTAAAGTATACAATTCAATGATTTTTAGTATATTCAAAGAACTGTGTAACCATCGACACAGTCAACTTTAAGACATTTTCATCACCTCAAAAAGAAACCTCATAACTTTATCTATCACTCCCTACCCCCCATCACCAATTCTCCCTTCCTGCCCTAAGAAATCCCTAACCTACTTTCTATCTGTGTGGATTTGCCTGTTCTGGACATTTCATATAAATGGAATCATATAATCTGTGGCCTTAAAGATTTCAGGGTTCTTTACATGGTCAAGATACAAACTGTTCTAAGTCAAATATTTGATTTGCAAATATGTTCTCTCAAGTATGCAGTCTTTTAATTCTCTTAACAGTATCTTTGAAGAGCAGAAATTCTTAATTTTGATGGTGTCCAGTTTATCAACTTTTTCTTGTATTGGTCAATCTTTTAGTGTTGTAGCTAAGACATCTTTGCCCAACCCATGATCACAAAGATTTTCTCATATGTTTTCTTGCAGGAATTTTTTCTTCTAAAGAGAGACTAGAAATCTGTTTTTTGTGTGAAATATCTCAATTTGTAAGTGTTTTTAAAATAAAATATGTTGGGTTTCCCTGGTGGGGCAGTGGTTGGGAGTCCGCCTGCCAATGCAGGGGACACGGGTTCGGGCCCTGGTCTGGGAGGATCCCACATGCCATGGAGCAGCTGGGCCCGTGAGCCACAGCTGCTGAGCCTGCGCTCTGGAGCCAATGAGCCACAGCTAATGAGCCCACGTGACACATCTGCTGAGGCCTGTGTTCCTGGAGCCCGTGCTCCACAATGGGAGAGGCCACTGCGGTGACAGGCCCACACACTGCAGCGAGGATTGGCCCCTTGCTCACCGCACCTGGAAAGGGCCTGCGTGCAGCAACGAAGACTCAATGCAGCCAAAAATAAATACATAAAATAAATACATTTATTTTAAAAATAAATAAATAATAAAATATGTCTATGGGCTAGAAAAGGACCACAGGCTTCCAGTTTTCATATATTGGGACCCTCTGCACAGTTGAAAATCAGCTTATAACTTATAGTCAACCCTATGTTTCTACAGTTCCTCTGTATCTGCAGTTTTCCATCTGTGGATTCACCCAGTGTGGATCAGGTAGTACTGTAGTATTTACTACTAAAAAAAGCCTACGTGTAAGTGGACCTCTGCAGTTCAAACCCATGTTGTTCAAGGGGCAACTGTATTGTACGCAAAATTGATTTCACTTGGCTTGTTTTTTTGTTTTTTTTTTTTTGCGGTACACGGGCCTCCCACCGCTGTGGCCTCCCCCATTGCGGAGCACAGGCTCCGGACGCGCAGGCTCAGCGGTCATGGCTCACGGGCCCAGCCGCTCCGCAGCATGTGGGATCCTCCCGGACCGGGGCACGAACCCCCCGTGTCCCCTGCATCGGCAGGCGGGCTCCCAACCACTGTGCCACCAGGGAAGCCCTCATTTGGCTATTTTTGATCTGTTAAAACAGGAGTTTCATATGTTTCAACTTAATGCAGTGACACATCTTGGTTTGTCCTTTCACTTTTTTTTTTTTTAATTTTTATTTCTCTAGCCAAGTGCCTTGATTAGCCAAGGCATCCCATGACAGATGAGAAAACCAAAGCCTAATGAAGTGAAGCATCTTGCCAGAGGACAGCCAGCAGGGCTCCACTTAGGTGCATGCATTATAAAGCTCACAGGTCACCTGGCACTGTGCTCTCCAAAGCAGAGGCCTCCACAAATATAATACTTGAACTTCACATTTTAAATATGTTTAATTATTTAAACATTGTAATCAATGCAACAAAACCCCTCAGATATGTTGCATGCTAAATATTAATATTTCAGAGACAACCAGCATAGTTTCTTATGCTCTCAGTTACCTGGGTTGTGTGCAAGCTTGACACTAAAGTTTCTCCTTCTGTCTCTGTTTGTGTAATTACAGAGAATACTGGAATTGCAAAGCAAACTTTTAAATGTCACTGGCATTTCCACCTCGTATTCCTTGCAACCTGGGATCGTCTTGATATTTACAATTTTAAAAAAGGATAGGACTTTAAAAAGTCAGTGCTGAGGGTGAAACATGACTGCATCTGTCATCCATATCAAATATCTAATTTCCTATTCTTTTTGATCCATTAAAACAACATCATTGTTCTCAGTGATTGACCTTATAATAAGTAAATGTTACAGTTTGTGGCAGAGGTACCAAAAGTTTTATCATTTTCCTTTTCTTGGTAAAGGAAGATTGCATTTCCCAGAGTTCCTTGCATCTGAATTGAGGCAGATGACTGGATGCTGAGGACCACTGGGGTGTGGGTGGAAGTGGTATACACTATTTCTTCCCCTTCCACAGAGGCCAGGGCTTTAGCATGGTGGAATCGTAAGATGGTGGTGGAGAGGGATATGAGTCACTGGCTCAGGGATATGGAAATATGCCAAGAGGCAGATTTTTGATCTATAAAAGATCAAAATCAGTGATTGAGTTTAATACCTAAATTTTACAGGTGAGGAACTAAAGGGCCAGAGAGAAGCAGTGACTTGTCCAGGGTCACACAGATGAGGCAAGGCTAGAATCCAGTGTAGTGACATCTGTAATTTTAGCCTGCCCTTTCTTTTAGTAATGGCAGTCAAATTTTCCCACTCTCATTCTCTGGCCATATGCTTCATACAGGACTCATCCCATCCCTCATCTTATGTAATCTATCACTCAGGCCTCCATGATTAACTTGATGAGGGACATATGACCCAGTCTGGACCAGTCAAAACTGACTCCTGGATTTTTGCTAGAGCTGCTGGAAAATAGTCACTCTTCATGGGTTGTTGAACCAACAGGGTATGTCTTGAGCTGCTGAGGGCCATCTTAGTATATCTAGGTTGAGAATGAAGGTAACACAGGGGAAAGCAGAACTGAAAGATGAAGAGAGAGAGATGAGGTTTGATGATGTTGTTTGAGCACCTGAATCCAGCCATGTCTGAAGCCCAAGCTTTTATTCATGAACCAATAAATGTCCTTTTTGTGTTTATGCCAGTTTTGATTGATTTTCTGTCAATTGCTCCTGAAATTACTATGACTTATACAAACTGTTTTGTGCTTTCTTCACTAACGAACAGGAATTACTGTATTTTTCTATTTTACTGATATGAAAATGGAGGCCCAGTCCATTTGTAATCAGGTGCTTCACGTCTCATAAGATTCAAAGCTTGTTTGCTCCCTTTTGTCTTGGGAATGCCACACACAGGCACTCTTTGTTGCTTCCAGCCCCTGCCTGGGCATGGACATACTTTATCCTGCTTCATGAGAGGTTGTTGAACACAATATCGACCACAGAGTAGGTGCCAAAACATTGTTGAACTGAAACAAAGAGAGAACACCCCCCACCAAAAAAGTCTACAAAGTGTATGAAGAGGGGGTTCACAGAAAAAACACAAATGACAAGCACACGCCTGAAAGATGTCTAACCTCACTAATAATTAAGAAATAGAAATAATAATGAGGTACCACTTTTCACCCATGAGTTTGTCAAAGAGCTAAAGGTTGCCTCATACCTGGGGATGGGCAAATAGGCACTTTCCTGAGCTGGTGATGGTTGGGTAGGACAGCACAGCCTTTTTGGAGGGTAATTTAGCAATTCTGTTAAATGTGAGCATGCACAAACCACTTGGTCTCCTGCTTGAAATTTATTCTACAAATCAGCTCCAGCAAGTATGCAAAGATGCAGGTAAAAGGACATTCCGTACAGTATTATCTGTACTAGCAACAAACTGGAAACAAATGCCCATCAAAAGGAGACTGTGTAATGAATCACAATATATCCAAACTACAGAATAAATTTCAGCAGCTGAGAAGCACAAGGTGGCCCTGGGTGTGTGGGTGTGGAAAGGTGTCCTGGGCATACATGTAGGCAGAGGTGAGCAGGATGTGCTGCATGATGCTATTTATGCTGAAACAAAGATGAAATCTTACCCAAGTTAAGATGAGGTTCAGTTGGCAAGCAGGATCGGAGGGTCAGGGGACTTTTAATTTCAACGGATTCACTCTTCTTTACAATTTGTGTTTTTTTTTTGTGTGTGTGTGGTACGCGGGCCTCTCACTGTTGTGGCCTCTCCCGTTGTGGAGCACAGGCTCCAGACGCGCAGGCTCAGCGGCCATGGCTCACGGGCCCAGCCACTCTGCGGCTTGTGGGATCCTCCCGGACAGGGACACGAACCCGTGTCCCCTGCATCGGCAGGCGGACTCTCAACCACTGTGCCACCAGGGAAGCCCCTACAATTTGGTTTTTTAAAAATTATGATCATCTAAAAAAATGATACAAATGAACTTATTTACAAAACAGAAACAGACTCAGACTTAGAGAATGAATTTATGGATAGACTGGGAGTTTGGGATTGACATATACACACTACTATATTTAAAATAGGTAAACAAGGACCTAGTGTAAAATAAACAAACAAATAAATAAATAACCAAAAAATTATGAACATGTATTTCCTTACAGTTTACTCATTTGAATACCTAATAATGCATGAGGTAAAAGCATTCAAAAGGCACAAAGAGGAGGGGTACAATTTTCTGGTTTCCCTCTCCCCTACCTGATGTAGAATTAATGTATCCGCAGCATTGTATTCAGAAGGAGGAGAGGGAGCGGAAATGAGTGAGAAGGGTGGAGGGCGTTGGCTGCTACTCTATGGCCAGAAGTAGCAGTGGGCTGCCCTTCCTGCAGTCTCTGTCCTTGGCTTCCTGGCATCAGGCTTCCTGAGTCCCCACTGAAGCACAGGCAAAGTCCTTCAGGGATGCCCCAGTTGTGGGTCTTCCAGGTCTGGGTCCTGCACCCCAGCGCCCCAGATAGTGAGACACTGGGGTCGCCTGATGCTGGCCCCTTTCCTGCCAGCTCCCTTCGGGCCAGGTCTGCCTGGCAGATGCCCAAATACTCATTAGGAGAGATGGGGCTGTAGGCAAATATTTATCCCTGTGCAGCTGCAGGCTGAGCCGAGGAGGCAGGTGTGGGGCAGAGTCCTGTTTACCCAGCGCTGAGCCGGGCAGGCGCTGCCTGTTTGCTGAGCTCCCTTCCTGGCCTAGTTCAGGTGCCCGGGAGGAAGCTGGGCAGCAGAGGACATGCCAGGCAGGGAGTTAGGGGAGACTTCTGGCCACCAAGCCCTGCACAGGCCTCAGTATAAAAGCCTGACTCCTGAACTGGTCCACCGGGTTGTATGAGGCTGGTCTCTTCCTCTCCCCTCTCCTCTGGCGGTTCTCTAGGGGTGGGTCCTTCTTACTCACCTCTGCCCCCGGCTGACTCTTGCTCATTCTTGGGTCTCCCTGGCCACCTTCCGCCCCAGAGTGGTGGCCCTGTTAGTAGTGGTTATGTTAGCCGTTGCCATGGCCCTGCAGCTCGTGTAAATCACATACTCATTTCCCCACACATTCCTGGTTAATGTTTGTCGTCTCTGCTAGATGCCAGAAGAGCAGGGGTGGGGACAAATGTTCCCATTTTCCCAGCACCTTCCATTGGGTCTGACACCTAGTAGGTGCTCACCAAATATTTGTTAAGTGTGAGCCTGAGTGAAGCCAGGCAGAGAGAACCGCACAGCCAAAGGCATAGAGGTGGGATGGAAGGTACGGAAGGGTTGAAAGGGGGGCATGAAGAGTGAAGAGACTGGAGGCTGGAAAGTTACATGGGGGACTCTGAAAGGTCTTGAATGCCATGCCAAAGCGTCTGGTTTTATCTAGTCAGAAATGGGAAATTGTTGGAAGGAAAAGGCAATGTAAATAATACAACAAATGAGGAAATGATAAACTATATCTTTCGAGTTGAGCGGTATTAATTCTGAAACTCTTATGATGGCCAACAAGGCCCTATATCCTCTGCATCACCACTGTACCCCCTTTCTTATCATTCTCCCCTCACTCACTCTAGCCACACTGGCCTTGCTATTTCTTGAACACCAAACATATACTGCTGCCCAGGGCCTTTGCACTTGCTGTTTCCTTGGTCTGGAATGCATTTCCTTTTGATATCATGATTTACGTTCAAATTTTGTTTAAAACTCAGCCTCCAAGTCACCTTACCAGAGAAGCCTTCCATGACACTATAGACAAGAGTCTCACTCCCCACTGCCCTTATCCTGCTTTGTTTTCCTCTGTAACACTTATATCTGTTTATCTATTGTCTTTCTCCTCTACAAGGATGTCAGCCCCAAGAAGGCAGGAGTGTCATCTCTTTTGTTCACTCCTGTATCTTCTAAGACTAGAACATGTACCTTTAGGCATTATGAATGCTTGTTGAATGAATGAATGAATGAATGAATGAATGTGTAATATTAAGCCAAGCCACCCGGGTCCTGTAATGATGCTGACCATTGCTTCCCTGCACCTATAGCCGTTTCCTGTTTCCAAAGCCCTCACACAGCCATTAACCATTAGCTCCTTTGATTTGCACATCAGCCAGGTGGGGAGCACTGGGCAGGGATTATTATCTGCCTCAAAAAATGATTATCTACAGCACAAAAATATCACAATCACATGGACAGAAACCAGAATGAAATGCCCACAGGCTCATGACTTAGATAAATCAATTTTTAAAATTTGATGTGCAGGAATTGTGGCAAAGAGGAAAGAGTCTTCATTTTGAGGCTGGTCTTCCTTGCCTTTGATTCCCAGCTCGGCTGTGTACTTACTCTGTGACCTGGGATGAATCAAGTCCCTTCTCTGAGGTTTGGCTACCCCTTCTGTGAAAGGGAGACAAGATAACCTCAAATAGGTATAGTGCAGAGGCATTTGAACATGGGCATTCCCTGGGCCACACTGTCCTCTGTGCATCCTTTTTGGTAGCTGTGTAATATTCCACTGAGTGGAGTCACAGGGCTTTGCTTCATCAGTTGACTATTGCTGTGCGTGGTGACAGTAGCTGCCGGTCATTGAGCGCTGGGTCCTGCTGGGTGCCAGGCTGAGCACTGCACCTTCATGAGCTCATTCACTCCTTGCAACTCAGGTAGCTGCTGTTTACTCTCCCATTATGCAGAGGTTAAGTGGCTTGCCTGAGGCCACCTGGCCCCGAAATGGGGGAATTGGAATTGGAAGCCAAGTTTTCAAATCTGAGACCTTTAAACTAACTGTGCTCTCCTGGGATCTTTGCTCCCATTTCTCAGATGAGGAAAATGAGACTCAGGGAGGCCAACACTTGCCCCCAGGCAACACTGGCCAGGGCTGGGATGAGGCAGAAGCCCAGTCTTCCGCTCCCACCGTGGGCTCCTTTGCATCCTGGGGCAGGGCCCACATGTCTCATTCCTCCTGAACTGGGGACATTAAGCACCCAGGGAGGGAGTAGCCTTCTAGTTTATGCCCCATAACTGGCTGCAGGCTTAAGAACCTGTCTCTGGAAACCTGTTTCTACTCTGGAAACCACACTTCTCTCCCTTCCCCTCTCCTTTCTTCCCTTTCCCCCTCCCCTCCCCTCCCCTCCCTCTGAGAGCTCTGAACAAATTAATCAGCAGACATCCGAGGCTCCAGCTGGGACAAAGTGGGCCGGATTCATTAGCATAGAATGATATTAATATCAAAAAAATGTTGACACAAATGTGGTGATTCAGGGCAGGCGCCTGCGTCGGCCTGGCTCTGAAGCTGGTGCGGCCCAAGGAACCATGGTAAGAAGCCGAAGGGAACCATGTAGACGTGGAAAGCCAGGCCAGGTCCCCTGGACGCCTGGTGGGAAGACCGGAGAAAAGCCACAGGGTCTGATCTCTCATGCAGTCTGACTTGACCTCCCTTCCTGCTCAGAGGGCCTCCGTGGATTGTGCAAAAACACGCATCCAGGGAACAGAACGCCCCTTCCCCGATGGTCATCGTAACCTGGGGCCAGTTGGCGAGGCAGAGCCGTGCATCCCAGACCCGTCTCCTCTCACCCCTCGCGGTGTGACCTTCTGCAAACGGATCCATCTCTTTGGGGCTCAGTCTCTCCATCTGGACCAAGAGGTCATAACAGCTGCCTCTCAGGGCTGCTGAGGGGATGGTGACATGGATGTGCTTTGTGGGATGCGAACCGGAGAGAGGAACGGCATATTCACCTCTTCCTCCTGCTCCTCCTTCATCCTTCTATCCTCAGCAGCGCTAAACAGCAGGACTCTTTACCTTTAGGGAGGATAGGGCTCAAAGCAGCCCCTACAGAGAGCCTTAGACTAGAATTCTCTTTGTTTCCTAAGCTATTTAATTCTTTACTCACTCACCAATGCACTTCATTCATTCATTCACATTTACTGAGCACCTCCCATGTGCTAGCCTCGACCAGGCACTGGGGATCAAAAGGGGAATGGGACACGATTCCCACCTTGGTGGGTTCCCTAGCTAGCGGGGATGCCTGTAAGGGGAGAGATAATGGCTCTAATATAAGGTAAGGAGAGCTGTTGATTTCAGGGACTCTGCAGCCTGGATTTTCTCCAGATATTTCAAATCTACTGTCTCATGGTCCTCATTACCATGTGGCTCACCCCGTCACATTTTTTTTAAAATTTAGGAAATGTGGCCAACATACCTGCAGTTCTTTGGAGCTGTGGGAATGTATCAACCAGGACGGGCTGGATTGTGCTGTGACAACGGGCAGCCCCGGCCGCTGGGAGCGCAGGGGAGGGGTGACACTCCCTGCCTGGAGCCTCCACGTGTGCTCAGGAGAGCCTGGCAGAGGAGAGGCCCAGCAGGTGTCCCTGCAGTTTGAGGAGGAGTCGCCAGGCCGCCTGGGGGTGGGACAGCAAGGACATCATTCATTCCAAAAATAGTTACTGAGGACCTACGATGTGCCAGGCACAGTGCTAAGTGTGGGGACATAGTTGTGCACAAAACAGACAAATCTTTGCCTTTGAGGAGATGACTTTCTGGTGGGAGGGGACACGGGCTGTGGAGAAAGATATAAGGCAGAGCACTTATGGTGCTCACTATTTGGTATCGGGTGGTCAGGCCAGGCCTTGGTGACAGGTTCCATCTGAGCAGGGACCAGAGGAGGCAGGGAGGTGGGCCAAAAGGTGATTTAGGGGAAAACTCTGTAGGCGGAGGGTACCGTCCCTGAGGCAGAAGAAACTCATGAGGGGCCCTGGGGAAAGCCAGCCAGAGCTACAGGGGAGGGTGGGGGTGATGCAGGGGGGAAGGGAGAGGGTGGCGGAGGGGCGTGGAGGTGGGCTCAGATCATTCCGGGCCTTTATGTCTGGCTGCTGGAAAAATACAGGACACCCAGTTAAATTTGAATTTCAGATAAACAATAAATAATTACAAAATTTTTTTTTTGGCTGCCTTTGGTCTTCGTAGCTGCGCGCGGGCTTTCTCTAGCTGCCGCGAGCGGGGGCTACTCTTCATTGCAGTGCGCGGGCTTCTCATTGCGGTGGATTCTCTTGTTGCGGAGCACGGGCTCTAGGCGCGTGGGCTTCAGTAGCTGTGGCGCACGGGCTTAGTTGCTCCGTGGCACGTGGGATCTTCCGGACCAGGGCTCGAACCCATGTCTCCTGCATTGGCAGGCAGATTCTTAACCACTGCACCACCAGGGCAGTCCCAGTAATTTTTTAATATAAGTATGTCCCAGGAAAATTTTTCCTTTCTCTGAAATTCAAATTTAACTGCGTGTCCTGTATGTTTTTTTTGCTAAATTTGGCCACCCTTACTGTGGGCCACTGTAAGACTTTAGCTTGACTCTGAGGTGGAACCCATGGGAACGTTTGGAACAGAGGAGGGACAGGACATGGCCAGTTTTAAAAGGATACCCTGGGGGCTATGTTGTGACCAGACTGAGGTGGACAGGTGTAGAAGCCAGGGGACCTGTCGAAGGTGAGATGGGACGGCAGTGTGGAGTTGCTGAGGGCGAGTCCGGATGGGTTTGGAAGATGGAGCTGGCCCATTTGCTGAAGGGTTGGTTGGGGGATGGGAGAGGAGGAGAGGAGTCAAAGGGGACTCCAGGGCTTTTGGCCTGAGCAACTGGAAACATTGAGATGATAGCAGGAGGAAGGTGGGTGCATGTGTGTGCATGTGTGTTTTGCATGCATGAGTGTGCATTTGTGTGCATATGTGTTGAGTGTGTGTGTGTGCATGTTTGGACACATTGTTGAGATGCCTACTTGACAACCAAGATGAGACATCGAGTTAAGAGTTTGGACTCATGGGCGTGGCATGCAGGAGAAGATGCCATTCATTTGTCACCAGCATAGGTGTCATTCAAGGCCATGCCCTTGACTGAAATCACTGAGGCATACTGTAGACAGAAGCGACCCTACAACAGGCACCTGCAAAGGCCTGGACGCTTGAGAGTCTGGGGTGCGCTCGGGGCACCGGGAGGGGTTGAGCACTGATGGCCGGGCCAAGTTGGGGAAAATGAGGTTGGCATGGTCTCGAGTACTGGAAGCCGGGGAGGGTTCTAATCAGGAGATCACTGTGGTCAGACCTGTGTGTTACAGGGAGGGACCCTTTCGGGGCAGGACAGAGCTGGACAGAGTGGGGCCAGAGGGCAGTGAGGAGACTGGGGTGCCAGCCCTGGCAAGAAGTGGTGAGACCTGACCCAGGAGAGCAGCTGGGGGGCTGCAGAAGGGAGGGCTGGCTTGTTGGGACTGAAGGGGCGGGGCGGCAGGCTGGATGTGGGGAGTAGGAAGATGTGTGTCCAGAGCCTTGGGGTGCTCTCACAGGGCTGTGGGGGACAGGAAGGGGAGCACAGAGCCTCCCCCCTCCCCAGCACCCCATGGCCCCTGTGCTTGTTAGCAAGGAACACTCCTCAGAGGGAACATGTGTGCTGTTATTTTTAGGTTGATTATCCACATGTCTTGAAGCGTTTGTTTGCCAGTCGTGGGTAAACAAAAGCCATTTGTCAAAATGAGATGTTCTAGCCTCTCCTCTCCCCTCCGCAGGCCAGTTGCCCGCTGTGAATTCCTGTTGCATCAGCAGTGAGGCTAATTAGCTCCTCCGCTTCACGGAGAGGTGTCTGCCTGCCAGGAGCCGTGCAAACCTGGAAGCTCCACAATATTGATGGTGCCTCCTTATTGGAGTTGAGGAAACTGAGCCTGAATGTCTGCCTTCCCCCAGCCCCTGAGTGGGACTCAGCAATACCACCAGTCACCATGCAGCAGCTTAGGTAATCAGACTGACATTCCTAGTATGGAGCCCAAATCTGGATGCTGTGAATTCCATGAAGAGGCCTACTCGGTGTCTCCCCTTCTGGCTGCTGCACGTGTGGACTTTTTGGGTCTCTGGGTAAAAGAGACCTGAGGCTCTAGAGGAAGGAGCACCGGCTTTGGGCCAGGACAGCCGTCCTGCCTTGTGTCTCTGCCGCTTGAGTTCAGGGAATGACCTTGGGCTGGTCTCTGTGATGCAGCATGCAGGGGGGTTGTTAGGCAACGCTCTTGAGATCAATGTCTTTGGAAGGGAGGACAGACACAGGACTGGGCAAAAGGGGACGCCGACCTATGATACCATCTCGATGGAAGCTCAGAGGGCCAAGCTCAGAGGGAGTTCTGAGGACAGGATGGAGTTTCAGGGGTCCTGAGTTGAGGCAAAAGTGCTGGGCCTTTGCACCTGTGTGTCGATCGGTCATTGCATGTAGGTCCCCCCACCCCGGGAATGAAGTGGGAGGGGCTGACCACCATCTGCCAGTGGCCGCCCACTGCCGGGTGATAAGTCCTCTATCCCTGCAGGGAGACCTCGGAGGTACCTGAAGGAGCCCGCTGCAGGCCAGTCCTGGACAACTTCTGGGAGATGCTCCTCTGGGGGGGAATTTGAAGGGAGAGGCTAGTAGGTGAACTACAGCTCCCTCGCTGAAGCTTTTGTGGTCTCAGGGCTGCAACTGACACTCCTCAGCAGCCCCCTCCACTAACCCTCACTCTCAGGTCTCATCTCTGCAGGGACTGAGACCCTGGTCACCCTGCTCTTTGCAGGCTGGGGTGGCTGCACCTGTCAACCTACTGTCCAAATGGACAAGGAAGCACCAAGGGGACCACCTAGGTGTCAACATATTCTTCCTTGTCCCCAAATGTGACTGCCTTCTGATGACCAAGGTCAGTTGCTCTGGCCAGGATGGAGACTCCTCTTCTTGCTTGCTGGTCACCTGACACAAGGAGCCTGAAGTGCCAAAGAGGCAGCTGTAGCTTACAGTTTATGGGACTCTTGCTGTGTCCACTGGCAGAAGTGTCCTCCCTTTGGAAACGAGGGTGTCTAAACCCACAGAACCCAGAGCTGAGGGATGGAGAGCACAGATTCCCTAAGTGGGTCACTGGGAGTGATGGGAAGCAGGGCCTCTTTGGCCTCCACCCCTTGGTTCTTAGACCCATGTGTCCTACCCACAGGGGACGCAGTATTATACAAGGGATTTGATTTAAAGTGATACTGCATCTCGGAGGATGGTGCCAAAGCCCCATGAAGTATTGTCTTTGAGTCGGCTTTTCCGCCGTGTCCACGCTGTTACACTGCTCCATCTGGCCGCAGCTTTTGGGTGGTGGTGTGTGTGATGTTACCTGTGGATCCATGGTCGTGGGCCAGCTCACTCCCACAACTCCCAGGTTATCGCTATTAAGGTGGGTTGTTTGGTCCGATGTGATGTAACGTGGGTTCACGTGCCACTGGATCAAATATTTCATAAGCCCTTGGGTAGAGAGCCGTGGGCAGGAAAGACAAGTCTATGCCTGAAACATATCTCTATTCCTGGTCTTTCCAGGGTGGAGGGGTCCAATGTAGTCATTTGCCACATACTGACCCAAACCAATCTAGGGTTTTGTCCTCCTCTTCAGCTGGTGGCACAAAATCCCTGATGTGGCGGTTTATGAGAACTGAGGGTGCTGGTGCAATAGTGGTGGGTGACAGGGGTCTTTCTACCTGCTGTATAGCTTGCCATGAACTCAAACCCTGCTCATGTTCAGTTCATTATGTGCCCACTTTCTGAGTTGGTGGGTGTTACAGCTCATGAGGGGCAGTTCTGGCCACATGATCACTTGGTGTCTCGTGATTGGGTGCCCTGTTTTTCGGGAGCACACTATGACCTGTTTTTCAAAAGGTGTATAAGTCTTTGCTGTAAATTATACACTTGCTTAAAAGTCCCCTGTGTCTCCATTGTGGTTCTCTCCTTGGAGTTTGCCATACTTCATGTGGCAGCCTTTCCTATATGCTAAGTTGGATGGCCCAAGCAATAAGGCTGAAGATACCAGCAGCTGGAACCTTCTGTGAAGTACTTTCTTGCTCTGGGCCTTGGCAGCCCTTCATGTCACTGGCATATAGGATTGGAGCAGTACTCCCAGCTAATGGAATATGCTGTTGCCTCCAGATACATCCATCAGGTGTTGTATTTTCTTCTTTATGATGGGAGACGAAAGGTGAAATAATTTGTCTTTATTGTGGAGGTATACCCCAGTATTTACCAGACCACTAGATTCCCAGAAATTTTACTGATGTGGTGGGCCCCTGGATCTTTATTAGTTTTCTTTCTCACCCTCTGGCCTCCAGTATGCTGGCACCTCTTGTTCATCAGCCCGATCAGCATGATGTGGTCCGTGTAATGGATCAATGTGACATTCTGCAGCATGGCTGAATGGTCCTGATCTCCTTGGACCACCAGGAGAGAGCCCTGGTGAAAGTAGTGAATGTATATTGTCATCTGTTCCTTGTAAATGTGTACTCTTTCTGACTCTCCTTCTTGATTGGGATAGAAGAGAATGCATTTAGCAGATGAATGGCTTCATAACCCGAACCCGAGTTCATATTAATCTGCTCTAGCAGCCGCGTCACACCTGGCAAGGCACCTGCAATTGGGAATGCCACTTCTTACATTTCTGGTAGTCTATGGTTTCCATGGGGGCCAGACCGGTGCGTTACATGGAATGAAGATAAGAATTACTACCCTGCATCCTTTAGATGTTTTTGAATGGCACTAATCTTTGTCGTCCCCTGGGGATGAGATACTGTTTTTGATTTACTATTTTAGCCAGAAGGGGCAGTTCCCATCATGACAGCTCTTACCTCATAGGATAAGAAGGGGGTGTGTGCCAATTACTAAATATGTCTGTTCTAATTTTGCATTTGGAGACCATTGCGGGGGGATGCAGTTGGACCCGTTGTGAGCTGGTCCTGGGCTAGAACTCCATTTATCACCTGGCCACCTTAGTAGGGAGCATGATGATGCTTAGTTTCCCAGGTATCAGTGTGAATTTCAGTTCGGTGTCCAACTGTCCTAGAAACGCTTGGGTAAACCTTTTCCCCAGCATTCAGTTATCTGAGTAACTTTGGGGAAGGACTGGGGTCCTTCCTCCTGGGGACATGGGCTTTCTTTCAGCTGATGGGTTCCAGGTCCAAAAATCTGCTCAGGTGTGAAACTGGGGAAGGGATTATTATTTTTTATTGGGGTGACTATTGTCAGCCTCCTGACCACCCATCCCTGATTTTTTTTGAAGTTGCAGATGTACCCTTGTTGGCTGCCCATCTGTGTTGCCCTAGGGATGCCGTGTTCTAGTAACGCCATAACTCTCTGCAGGCCGGGCTCCCCCGTCTGCCTCTCTACCTTACCACTCCTCACAAAATTGCCTCTTCCTGCCTTTGGATAGCTTCTGTTTTTGCAGGTTCCTATCATCCCCATCACTGTGAGCAAGCCCAGTTATGTAACAGCATCTCCTATCACCAGCCCCATCCTACACGGAAGAGCCATCATTGAACTTCCAAGTGATGCAGGGGGCCTCTCACCAGCACACTCCTCACAACCTGGCTGAGCAGTGTGTCCTCTGGGTACCCGGTGTAACACCAGCCTCTGGAGGTGGGGCGGGGTTTCCAGTCTTACATAGTACATCTCCTCTGGCGTGCCCACTTCTCTGAGCCTTTCAATCCCTTCTTCCCCCATCTGCCATGGCACTCCTCATGGCCACTACTTCTTCCGTGCTTCTAGGAGCCATCGCGGTAGTGAGCGTGTATCATCTTCTGGGGGACTTGTGAGGGTATTAAATCTGCGTCCTGGGAGAGGGCTCCCAAACTGATAAACACTCCCTTTATCCAACCTTACGGTCTGGCCCCTTTTCTTTTTTCTTTTTCTTTTTTTTTTTTTTGCGGGACGCGGCCTCTCACTGTTGTGGCCTCTCCCGTTGCGGAGCACAGGCTCCGGACGCGCAGGCTCAGCGGCCATGGCTCACGGGTCCAGCCGCTCCGCGGCATGTGGGATCTTCCCGGACCGGGGCACGAACCCGTGTCCCCTGCGTCAGCAGGGGAAGCCCAGGTCTGGCCCTCTTGATCAAACACCCTCTGTCCAAATCCTCCTTTGGGGTATAATGCCTATCTTTCCATATCAGGCCCAACATGCCCAGGGCTAGTTTCTGTTGTGACTTAACCCTAATTACTGGCCCAATGGCAGCAGGAGAAGTGGGGAGGATCCTGAGTGCAGACATGGCCTCTGCAGTCTTTGAGCAAGGAGGGAGTGCTAGCCCCCAGTGGGGTGTTGGATGGGAGCGGGTGGGAGGGGCAGGCCCTCTGCAGGCTTAGCGGGTTCAGGGGAATCTGAAGAACCAGTTCGGATGTCCCCATCGCATGTGTCATGGCTCCACTCTTTCCTAACTGGGACTCTGACTTTGGCATAGCAGACCTACCTTGGCTGAAGTCAAACATTCTTCGGAACCTGGGATAAGTTTTCACTTTCTCTGTTCTGCTGTGGAGGGAGATGACAGTCTTTCTAAATGCCAGTGGAAGGGCCTCTGGCTTTCCCATTTAGCTTAAAAAAAATTTTTTTTTAACATCTTTATTGGAGTATAATTGCTTTACAATGGTGTGTTAGTTTCTGCTTTATAACAAAGTGAATCAGCTATACATATACATATGTCCCCATATCCCTTCCCTCTTGCGTCTCCCTCCCTCCCTCCCTCCCTATCCCACCCCTCTAGGTGGTCACACAGCACCGAGCTGATCTCCCTGCGCTATGCGGCAGCTTCCCACTAGCTATCTATTTTACATCTAGTAGTGTATATATGGAATCTAAGAAAAAAAAAAAAAGGTCATGAAGAACCTAGGGGTAAGACAGGAATAAAGACACAGACCTACTAGAGCATGGACTTGAGGATATGGGGAGGGTGAAGGGTAAGCTGGGACAAAGTGAGAGAGTGGCATGGACATATATACACTCTCATTTAGCTTCTAATTTCTGATTAACCACACTCTGCTCTTTGTTATCTTTTTCCAGATCAATTGGGTTTAACAGCCACCCATTTCAATTGTCCTGATAATTACTGTTTCCACCATATTTCTCAAATGTATCACACCAGTTAATGAATTCTCTTTCCCAGGCTGCCATCTTAATTTATCACCCAGGCCAGAGGCTATCTGTGGGGCGGGTTGGCGCTGCCAGCTGGGTAGCAGGTGATTCAGCTCTGAACTCTCATCCCAGTGTCTGCTTTCCTGACCCACTTTTGGTACCAACTGTATGTAACAAGTTGGGCTCTCCAAAAGCAGATTCTGTGACAGAATTCAGTATGTAGGATATTTAATTAGAATTATTCTTAGAATCAACACCTGCGGAAGGGAAGGGATTGGGCAGAGAGGGAAGTCGGGTTGCCATACTCTGCCAATCGAAGCCTCAGCTGACCCTGGGGTGAGTTCTGTAGGTGGTATGTGCTGAATACCTTTAGAGCTGTCTTGAGTTGGGGCAAAAGGGCCTGGCTTTTATACCCCCATGTTGATCAGTCACTGGATGTGGGAAGCCCTGGGAACAGGGTGTCACCTTAGGTGAGAAAACCCTCTTCTGAAGCAATCCCTGAAGGTGCTGATAGCTGAAGGCTGTCTGATGGTAGCACTTTGTGCAGCTGGAGTAATAGGTCCTTTATTCTTAAAGGGGTACCTGAGTGGTGTATCACAGTATCCACCCCAAGGAGTTCACTTATTTGTAAAGTAAAGATGAAAAAGTCCTTAACTGGTGTTTGGCTAATTGATAAGGACTCCGTAAAATATCCCATACCTTATAGGTGGTTATTTGAGGATATTTACAAATGATAAAACTTCAACTCAAAATAATTTAAGTAATAAAAGACATGCACTGTTCACATAATTAGGAAGATGGCATAGACTTCAGGAATGGATGGATCCAGGAGCTCAAAGGATGTTATCAGGATGGGTCTTAATCTCTCTCTCCACACTCACATACCTGTCTCTCCATCTCAAAGTTCTGATTTCCTCTGTGTTGGCTTCAGTCTGAGGCAGTCTGGCCTTGTGGAGCTACAGATGGCCCCCAACAGCTCCAGGCCCATATCCTGCCAGTTCGGCAACATTGGCAGTCAAACACCGCCCCCCATCCCACCCAATGATGAATAGTTCTAGGGTAAATCCCAGAGCCGACACTCATTGGCCAGGCCTGGGTCATGTGCCCATCCCTAGAGCTAGGGGGATGAGGTCAGCCCCTCTCGATGGGAAGTTGGGGAGAGGAGGTTTCCCAAAGGAAAACTGAGAAACTGTGAGCAAAATAAAAGGGAGATGTTAGTTAAAAACAAAAGCACAAACAGGTATCCATGCCTTCTCCACCTGGGAAGATCTTTTTCATTCTGTCTAGAGGATGAAGGGCATCAGACTGGTCTTGCTTATGTAGGGGCATGTGCTGAGTCCAAGAATGTCTCACATGGGAAACGTGTGTGTGGCTGCCTGGCCCACCCGCCATGATTCTGGGAAACATCAGGCTGGATCCAGGGACTGAGGCTGAATGCGGGTGGATTGAGAGGCCATCTCCAACTCCAATTTGTCTCTAAATCATTCTTTCTGACAGTCTGGCATCCTATTCAGTACACATTTTTTAGCGTCTGCTTTTCCTAGCCCCAGTGCTGAGCCCTGGTGGGCGTGGCTGATGGCCCCTCTCCAGTGAGAGGCCACGGGTAGTTGAGGAGCCAGCCCCATTGTGTTCGCGGGACAAGGTAGCACAGAACTGGATGGCTGAGGGGAGTCAGGCCCAGGAGCCCCGAGCCTACCTGGCCCTCGGGTATGCTCTCTTTGGCTGGCAAATGTTTTAAAACATGTATTTACATTACCATTACTGTATTATTTCATCAAACGTACTATAATACTGATTGCAAGATGTGCTTCTATTTTATGTGCCATTAAGGAAGAAAAGCTCACAAACGCTGACATTCCAGAAATTGCAAGATGAACCCCAACTTCAGTGATTTTACCATGTGAAAATATGTGCTGTATTGATGAAATACAGTAATTACCAACATTTAAAAATGGGGCTATTTTGCATTAAACTCCTGTATTCTGTTTTCTTCTGAATAATTGCAAACTCCAGTAATGCAGGGCCCACATCTTTGCATGGCAACAGTCAGCTGGAGATGAGTGGGGCTTTCTTCTTTTGATATTTAACATTTTTTATTTGTTTATTTTAAATAGACAATACATTCTTAGAGTTCCGAAATCAAAACAGTACAAAACAGAATAGAATGAAAAGTCTAAACTCCCACACCTGTCACCATCCACTCTGTTCTCAACCCCTCACCACAAATAAACCCTTGTATTAGATTCTCGTGTATCCTTCCAGTTTTGTTAAAGGAATACATACAATAAGAATTAGATATTCTTTTGACTCTCATTTATAATAGGTCCTGCCTTTGCTTTGGATCACTTAATGATGTATCCAGCAGATATTTCCAAATCTGTAGAGAGACGCTGGCCACCCACAGGGGCCGGTTCTCCATTAACTGAAGTCTCCCTGCCACCAGCTTTCTTCTTTACATACCCAGTGGGCCCCTGGGGCATTAGAGTTCACTATCCTCAGTCTGTCCTGGGAGCACTCAGTGAATGTCAGGGCCAAGCAGGTTGGGAGAAAAATGGCTAGATAAACAGGAGTTTTTCTTGGTGGTCAGCGTGTGCATGGATGTTTCCGTCTGGTGTAGAGGCTCTAGAGTGAGTGGATAGGGATGCAGTGATGCACAAGGTCCAGGAGTTCAGAGTCTTGTTGGGGGTGGGGAGAGGAGAATAGCATGAAGCAAATTGGACAATGATACAACCAGAATGGAGGGTATG
Source organism: Physeter macrocephalus (assembly GCF_002837175.3). Lineage (NCBI taxonomy): Eukaryota > Metazoa > Chordata > Mammalia > Artiodactyla > Physeteridae > Physeter > Physeter macrocephalus. The sequence goes on along the minus strand of NC_041215.1, from coordinate 6,806,108 downwards.
ATCATGAGTAAGTTAATTAAACGCTGAATTTCTGATGTCTTATTTGCAAAATAGGGATATTTTAGTCCCCATCTTTTAGGATTATTGTGCAGGTTACATGCAACAGCACAATGCATGGCATATAGTAAGCACTCAATACGTATTATCTCTGTGCGGGCAGAGTGGAGGGAATGATAAGACTGCTTGGAGGTGACAATAAGTGGGGTTTTGAAGGCTAAGTAGGAGTTCATAAGGTGGACATAGTACATTCTAACCAAAGAAATAGTATGGGGTCTCCTGGCTTGCCTTCAGATATTAACTCCATTTCAAAGAGAATATAACTGCCTCTCATACGTGGCCTACCCGAGGTTAAGCACACAGGAATGCAGAGCTGGGTCCCACACCCAGATCTGTCTGACTCTGAGCCTGATGGTCAATGCTCATTTCAAAATGTGAGTGCTGTCACTCCCAAGACTCATTCATGTTGCAACTCAGAGTTTATAAGTTTGGTTGCTGTGGGATGTGGGGCGGCCTTGCTCTCTGAAGGAAGGGAGATTGCCTTAAGGGCTCAAACCAGTGTCTCTCACCTTAGCTCAGCTCTGAGCTCCTCTATGTGAGCTTCCCTCCCAGGTGGGTTTTCCTCAATAGGTGGTAAATGGCTGCTGGCAGCTCAAGGCTCTTACTGGGCCAGCTCAGCCACAGCACAGGAGAGATGGAGCCTCTTTCCTGGTGGTTCCAGGTAAAGCCCCAGGTAGGGTTCTCACTGGTCAGACCTGGGTCACAGGCCATTGCCAAGTCAATCATTGTGCCTAGGGGAATGGGGTCCTTTCACCGGTCAGACCCGGGTCACATGACCACCCCTGAACCAATCAAATGGCCAGAGGGTGTGGTGCTCTCACAGATCAGACCTGGGCATCCAGAACCACAGGAGCTGAGAGTGCAGGAGGAGTGGTTCTCCAAAGTAACATTGGGGTCCTGCACCCAGAGGAAGGGGAGATGACTTGCAGGCAAACTTAGTGGGAATTCCTCACAGAACCCCAGGGGAGCTCACAGACTGGTTTGTGGAGACACACCTGTCCATGGGTCTCGTATGACCCAGGCTGAGGGAAGTTGGGTGGTCAGGAAAGCCCTTGAAGTCCTTTAGGGAAGGTAATCAGGGTCCCGGCCGCACACCTGGGGGTACCATAGCCCTTGCTAGTGTACTGGCACGGTCACAGTCAGCCCCGTGGATGGGGTGGGTAGCATCCTATTTCCTCCCCACACTGTCCGGATTATAGTTTGGAGTAAGGAGGTTTACTGGAAGGATCTGAGCTTCTATGACCTATGGACCCAACCATTGACTCTGCCTGATGAAGCCCTCCAGGGATTTGCAGTGATTAAGCAAGAGGAGGAAAAGGGCTTTCCAAATTAGTACCAACCCCTAGAGGGACAGGAACCAGCCTAGGGGAAGCCAGAGAGGGGAGCCCAGTCCCGCAGCATCCACTGACCCTTTGTACAGAGAAACCTATGTTTCCAGGGCAACAGCCACATCCTGATTGGACAGCTGACCTTGCCACGGAGTGCAATTTGAAACATTCTGGCATATAATTTATTGCACACATTCTGTGCCCCAGGCCCTGTGTCAAGTGTTTTACATATATGACCTCCTTTCATCCGTCCTGCGTAGAGGGGTATCATTGTCCCCATTTTACGCACGAGAGATCCAAGGCTCCAAGAAGTTAGGAAGCTTCTCCCAAAGTCACACACTGGGAGGCAGAGACATCCATTTTATGTCCAACCCCTGGCTCTTCTAAGCTGGGACTCCTTAGGTGCTGGGGGCCAAAGACCCATTTATAGCCCAATGCCCCCAGAAACGTGGCAAGTGGGCTGTGCTGCCTGTTTCCTTAAGCCAGGCAGCAAATATTCTGAGGACACTCAAGCATGAGGCAGGGACTTTCTGGCTCCAGGATCCCCTGCCCCAGACAGTTTCCTCATTTTGAGGCCTCTCCTGGAGCCTGGAGCTCCCTTTGTCATCTAAAGCCTGGCAATTTGGGGCCCAGATGGAGACCCCCAGGCCTGAGTGCTTCAGTGGGGAAGTGGGAGGTTTGACAGGAGGGGTGGTAGTAGGCTGGGGCTCAGAGCCTCAGGCCAGGGAGGAGGCAGGAGGCAGCTTCATTAGTCTGTCCCCAGGGGACTTGGCAGCCACTGATTAAATGCTCGCTAAGATGGAGAGCTTGGCGGAGAAGAAGAAAGCATCCATGGGAGTTGTGGGAGGTAGGATGAGGTTGCCTCTGCCTCTGTCCAGACCAGGGAACCCCTTCTTCTCATTATATGAGGGGAAGGCTGAGGTTGGGGGTTCTCCAGCCTCTAAACCTGTCACCATGGTACCAGCACTTCCTTGGCAGCAGGGATGGTGTCCTGAGCATCCTTGGATGCAGGGCGGGAGGTGGATTGACCCCAGATCTGGACCCTAGGCCTCTCCAAGGTGCACTGCCATCCTGGGGGCTGCTTGGCTGCCATGATGGCTGGGCTGGGGGCTGTAGTGTCCACTGGACCCTCAGTCTCTGTCCCACCTGTCTCTGAGCATCCTGCCAATTCTCTTTGTAGTCTTGAGGCGTCTTCCTGCTCCCATATTGTAGAGAACTCTGTTAAGTGACTGAGCTGCCCAGGCCTCTGCTCGCTCCCTTGCCACAACCCCCTTGGGCTGTTGGCTTGTAGGGCCTTGAAGTTCTTCTGTGCTGACTCAAATGTCCCCCTCCCCCCTGCCACCTCAGACTCTGCTGAGCAGCTGCCTCCTGGACATCTCCTGGGGCTACTTCCAGGTTCCACTGACTCCACCTCTTCTCATCAACCCTTTCAAGCCTGCTCTGCCTCTGTGGCACCCCATCCTGGAGAAGGGCTCCCACTAGAGCAGACAAGGAAATGCAGTCATTCCGAACTCCATACCTTCCTGGACCTGCCATCAGCAAGCCACACATAGCCTGTTCCATTCTTCATTAGCTCTCCAGTGTCTCCTTCTCTGCTCCCTTCCCCATGGCCATGCCCTAGTTCACACACCCTTCCTTCTTTCCTGGAGTGTCCACGTTGGTCTCTGAGCCTCCGGTTGACCCTCCATGCCACCTGTCCATATCTGTCTCCTGCTTAAAATTCTCAGTGGCTCCCCACACTTGTGGATGAAGTCTATATTCATCCTGGCATTCTGGGCTCTATATGGCCCAGCCCCTAGTGCAGCCTCTGCTTCCATACCCCTCCAACCCTTTGAATGCTCCAGGTCCCACAATGTGCCATGTTTCCTCACACTCTGAGCCTTTGATTCTGCTGTTCCATCTGCCCAGAATGCCTTTTCCTGCTAAGCTTTTGACTCCTCCAGGAAATGCTCCCTGAGCATGTCCCTTCTCCCCATCTTCGGCAGGTTTAGGTGCCTCTACTGTGAGGTCTCGTAGCATCCACACACTTCTTCATCATGGCATTCAGCACTGCCCATCAGAGTTGAATACAGATCTGTCCCCCGCCCCCTGCTGGGCTGCGGGGGCCTGAAAGTCTGGGGTCAAGTGTCTGGTTGGTCTTGCTGTTCCCAGCATCCAGCTTAGAGTCAGGCATATGGTAAATGCTCAACCAGGGCTACAGGAAGACATGGAATGTTGACCAATCTCTCTAATGCAACATCAGGGTCCTTTGATGTGTGTATTAGTTTCCTATCACCCCAAACTTAGCGGCCTAAACATCACACATTTATTCTCCTACAGTTCTGGAGATCAGAAATCCAATGGGGCTCAGTCTCGCTGGGCCAACATCAAAATGTGGACAGGGCTAGGTTCCTTCTGGATGCCCTAGGGGAGAATCCATTTCCTTGCCTTTCCCAGAGTCTGGGACCTTTTCCGCTTTCCTTGGCTTGTGGTCACTTTCTTCATCTTCAAAGCCAGTAATGTTAGGCTGAGTCTCATGCCGCTATGTCTCTGGTTCTCCCTTCTGCCTCTCTCTTCTTTAAGGACCCCGGTGATTACATTGAGCCCAGGTGGAGATAATCCAGGATTATCTCCCATTTTTCAGGTCAGATGATTAGCAATCTTAATTTCATCTGCAGGATTAATTCCTCTTTGCTGTCTAAAGTAACAACATATTCACAGGTTCCAGAGGTTAGGATGTGGACATCTTTGTGGGGGGGACACTGTTCTCCCCCTCACAATGTGGAGGAAGGGAGAAGCAGTACCATGTGCATTTAGGGACCATGCTCTGTGGAACTCTAAGAGTTGGGGAGACCAAGAGCAAAGGGCAGGTGGGGTCAGAAAGCAGGTGATTTGATGCAGGTAAGAGAGTTGCTGGGAGAGCCAGAAAGGGATTCCTGTCTGTAGTGGTCAGGCTTGCAAGTAACAGAACCCCAACCCAAACTGGTTTTAAGCACAAGGGGGATTTATTGACTCATGAAGCTAAAAAGGAAGCATAGGTAGGAATTCCTCTAGGTATGGCTTGGTAGGGGGTCAGAGGATGTCCCCGCAACTCCGTTTCTCTTCATCTCTCAAATCTCCTCTCCATCCCAGGTTGGCTTAGGCCTCAGCCCACTTGAGATGACCACACGGCAGCAGCCACTCCCGCCCCATAGTCCCCAGGTTCAAGTGTACCAGAGAAGCTGCCGGGGCTCAGCCTTGCCTTGCCTGGCTCCTGAGTCTAGCCCACAACTGATCACAGGGCCATGGGAATACTTGGTACTTCGTGGATTGGATCTGACCAAAATCCTGGGTAGAGAACAGGGGAAAAGTGGGTTCCCAAAGGAAATTCTGGGAGCTGTTTTACCAGATGAGTGATGCTCCCTACTCTCTCTGAGGGAGGGAGGACAGAGAGAGCACTGGATTGAGAGGAGGCCTGGGTTCCCATTCTGGTTCTGCTGTGGGCTCACTGTGTGACCTTGAGCAAGTTACTTATTAACTTCTCTGGGCCTGGCTGTAAAATGAGGGGGTGAGGTGGGATACTCTCTAAGGGACCATCCAGCATCCACAACCTTACCACTCGGGGGCCTTTCCCATCTGTTTAGTCCATCTGTTTTCTTGTGTCTCTAGATTCTAGTAGTAAGAATCCTTAGAAAACCCGGTGGGTTTTTTGTAGGGAAAGTTTCGGAGAGTAGGGCTGAGTTTGGGGTCTGTAGCAGGGCTAGAGAGGCTTAATTGTCCACATGAAGTACTGGGTTCATGGGAGAATTTGGGGCCTGAGCAAATGGCCAGGAACTACTAAGATTTAGGGCTTGTCTGCCCCTGGGGTTAAACCTCACCCTGTGTCTGGTGTCAGGGCTTAGTGTGTGGCCAGGGTTGGGGTCATTGTGAGCGTTGGGGTCATTTATAGCTGAGGTGGAGACTCAGTCTGGGTTTGGCTGAGGGTCAGAAGCTGGTCAGCAGTAGACAGGGTAGCTGCTATAAGCTGGTGTGTGGGTCACCCAGGTGTCATACAAAGGTGACGTTGGCCACATGTCACCTTTCAAGCATTTATTCTCATCTAGCATATTATGTATTTTCCTTATTCTTTTGTTTCTTATCTGCCTCTTTGACCAGAATATCAACTCCATGAGGGCCGTAACTTTGTCCCTTGTGGTGTCTCCAGCTGCTAGAACAGTGCCTGGCACATTGTAGGTGCTCAATAAACAACTGGCGAGTGACTGAATGAATGTGGAGGGACATGCATCTAGGTGAAGCCACTGCTGTGTGCATGAGACTAGCAGTTCCCCCAACTCTGTTGCCCATTAGAACCACGAGGAGAACTTATAAGAACCCCAATGCCCAGGGTGCACCCCTTACCGATTGGATCAGAATGTCTGGAGGACTGAGCCAGGCATTGGCATTTTTTTAAGGATTCCCAGGTAGTTGCACTTTCTGCAAAATTTGAGCGCCACTCACTGCATTAGACCACAAGCAGCGCGGATGTGTGTGTGTGAGGGGGTGGGGCGGGGGGCACCTGCCTCCTTGTGAGGACACACACAAGCAGCCCGAACACAGGCAGGAGGAGGGAGGGGGACCAGAGGCGAGCTGCAGTGAGGCTCAGGTTCTGGGTGGTAGGACGGAGACTTTTTGTCCTAGATCTCTATCACAGTCTCCCGACACCCGCCTTGTAGGTGATTACTTTGCTATCACAGAATGGATTTTGGCTGCGAGTCAAGGAGACCTCTCGCTTCCCAGCTAAATGATGGCAAATCAATTTGAGGTCTCGGCTGGAGCTTCTGATTAGGGCTGGCACCAGGGAGCCTCTGGCTGTCAGAGCCACAGCAGGGCTCAGCTAGGCCTTTGGGAGGAGGTGACAGGCAAGACCCAGGGGGCAGCCTTGGGGTCCAAGAGCCCAATCTTCTCTTGGGGAGCAGGGGAAGCCTAGATGGGGCTGCTGTCCAGATCTGGGAGTGGAATCTCCATTTATTTAAAGTAATAATATTGGAAGTATTAGTCATCATTTATTGAGAACTTGTTATGTGCTGGGTATTTTAATACATTTGTTGCAATTGCTGGGCAGTGCAGATATTATTCTCTTTTTGTATGGAAGCCCTGAGGGGTAAAATAATGTGCTCAAGGTCAAATGACTTCAACATTACAAGCCAGGCTTGAAACCAGGACTGAAGGGAAAAATCCAAATGTTTGTTCACAGTGCTTTGCTGTGTGTTGGTGTGTGTCTGGACTCTGAGCTCCAGTGACCATGAAAGATTCAGGTTGGAAAAGCAGTGCCTAGTCCAGTGTTTGGCCATGGGGAGGCCCTTGGGATGAGTTTGCTGAGTGGATGGGTAAATGAAGGAGTGTTGGTTGACTGCTGGCTGAAGGTGGGCTGAGGTATGCATTGTGAAGTAAGCATCCTTCTAGATGCACACACTTCCTCCCCACCCCAACCTCCAATGATCTTTCCTCCTGGTACCCATGTCCTGTGTAGTGTCCTCCCACATTGAATCAGAGCTAGTTTGTGTGACCAACAGAATATTGAAGAAGTGATGGTGGGTGACTTCTGAGGCTAGGTCATGAAAGATGTTTCAGCTTCCACCTTGCTCTCATGGATTACTCACTCTGGGGGAGGCTAGCTGCCATATTGTGAAGACACTCAAGAAGCCCTCAGGAGAGGTCCACCTGGAAAGGGAGCCTCCTGCCAGCAGCCAGCACCAGCTTGCCAGCAATGTGACTGAGCCGTCTTGGAGGTGGCTCCTCCAGTCCCAGTCAAGACTTCAAATGAGACTGCAGCCCCAGCTGACATCTTGACTGCAGTTTCACTGGAGACCTCAATCCAGAACTACCCAGCCAAGCCACTCCAGAATTACTGACCCACAGAAACTGTGAGAGAAAAGAAATGTTCATTGCTTTAAGCCACTAAGTTTGGGGTAATTTGTTATGCAAATTACCCATATTGCTAAGTGTCTTTTGAGCTGAAGAGAGCTTCCTGGAAAAGGCAGTTACTCCCTTTTGCCTCCCTTCTCACTTGTGACCCTTGCCTCTCAGATTGTCTTGTGTTACAGTGAAAAGACATGAGACAGATTTGGTTTTAAATCCAGGCTTCCCAATTTACTCTTTGGATGACTTGAGGATTTTTATGGAATTAATTCTTCTCCTTCTCCTTTCCATGTCGTTCCCCTCCTTTCCTCTCCTTATTTCCTCTTCTTATTTGTCTTCATCAGTCTGCCCATAGTAGTAGTAGCATTTTGTAGTAATGGCTGTCACTTTTTAGGTACCTGCTACATGCCAGGCACTGTACCAGGGGACCTACAGACATTATTTTATTTAATTCCCTCAGAATTACCACCTGGTGGTGGTAGTGGGGTTAAGCATTATTATACTCAATATATATTTTTTTTTAAAAAAGATAAGGAAACCAAAGTTCAGACAAATTGAGCCATCTGCCCAAGACCAGACAGAAAGAATCAGGATTCAAAGCCATGTTTGTCTGAAAACCAAAGCCTATGCCTATTCCCATTATAAGCCTCTACTTCTGAGCCTCAGTGTTCTCATGAGTAAAATGGGCATAATCCTGACCTCAGAGATTCCTGTCAGGATGAGCAGAGGTGGTGCTTTTAAAGCAATCAGCCCTGTGGATGGCATGTAGCAGGGGCTTAGTAAGTGGAAACTCCCTCCCCAAGCCCCCTTGTACTTTAAGGTAGGCTGCCTTGACCCTCCTGTAGACAAGGTCATGTCAAGTGCCTCTTACAATGAGAGCAGCGGGGAGTTAATGTGGTTGGAGACCACTGGGCCTGTCCCAGGACAGGATGGATACCCTGGACCTGGTGTCCAAGGAGGTGGTAATATTAGCCCTAGCCCCACCCACTCAGCCTGTACCATGTGCCTGTACTACTCAGCTCTGTGCTTGGAGTGGGGAAGGGCCCTGCCCGAGCTCACACAGAAAGGAAGGAAGGGCAGGAGTCTGCATTCATAGCCAGGGTACTATGGAGAGGCCAATGTGTAGAGACAGCTCCAGCTGGAGGATACCAGCTAAGAAAACATTGCCCTTGGGGGGTATCGAATCACCTCTCAGATCAGGCAAGAAGCCCCAATTAATTACAAGTGCTAAGTGAGTGGTCTAGAAGCAGAGTTTTGCAGTCAATTAATGGGATGCCGAGGAGGCTTCATTAACCCCCTGTCTCCTGGCAGCTCTCAGTTTTGGAGAAAGAAGGGGCCTGTCCCACTGTAAGGAGCTCTCCCACACTACGGGAAATGCAAGCAGAGTGCCCTCTACCAGAGATGGCACAGGAGGGACTCCTGAGTTCCATGGGAGGATGGATTTGACTTTAAATCCTCTTCCCATTCCAGGTTTCTTGATTTCGTGTAACTTTGATCCCTGTGGTGAAGTAAATGGTCAAGACGTCACCCCATTCGAGGGCTATCCCACTGAGCACATGGTCTGTGCTTCTCCTGCCCTCCAGACTCCCTACTGGACTCTCCGCAGGTGCCTCAAACCCAGAAGCCCCAAACCAAAGTCATTATCTTCCTCCAAATCTATCTCCTACCAATGTTCTAGATCTTGGAGAATGGAACCACACAATATGGAGACACAGGCATTGGCTTACACCCCTCCTTCCTCCATACCCCTCACATCCAATCCTCAAGTCCTGATAATTTGCCCTCCTATATGGCCTTCTGATCTGCCCACTTCTCCGCCCTCCTTTGCCACTGTCTGAGGTCAGTCCTCACCATCTCTGACCTTGACATTGCACCAGCTCCTCCCTGGGCTCCCAGTTCATCCTCCTCACAGCCCGAATGACCTTCCTTGACCTGCACATCTGATCATGTCACACTTTGCTCAAGACCTGCAGGAAGAGCCCAAGCTCCACTGTGTGATGTCCCCCCCCGCCCCCGCTCCAGTGGACATCCCCAGGCTCTCAGCTTTTCACCAAGAACTCAAGTTCCTGCAGACATCCCCCACCTCTTCCTCCCCTACTCCCACCACCCATGTCAGACTATGCCAGCCCCTCTGCCTTGAGTGCCCTCCTTCTCCACCAGGTTGACTCCTCTTCATTTAAGACTCATCTCAGATGCCACCTCCTCCAGGGACCCTTCCTCAAGTGCCCCGAGTTTGCCTGTATCACTGCACATGGTGAGATGGGTAACTGGTCTGTTTACTTGCCTGGGTAGATTCCTGGATGGAAGGGGCTGTTGAGTGGTGTTCTTGGTGTCTAGTACAGTGCCTAGCAAGTGGTAGGAACTCAGTAAGTACGATTTAACTGACTTTTAGGAGAAGACATTCAGGACCCAAAGTGAGAGGATGCTGGCATTTCCCACTAGGGCACTTTGAGGTGCTACTGAGTGTAAAGGAGAGGAGACGGGGGCAGCAAGGAATCATCTGAGTGCCTGGGGCTCAGTTGTTTACCGAGGAGGGACATGGACCTTGGGAGGACAGTGGTTAGCATGCTGGTGGAGCACACAGATGGACTCCCAGGGAAGCCTGAAGCCCTCATCAGCCCTTTTTCTCCAATTCCCAGCCTAAGAAGGCCCTTGGAGCCCAAGCTCCAGCTCTGGGAATGGCCTCAGTCTTGCAGAAGCCCTAGGGGAGCCTGCCATTGGCCCCTGCCCAACTCAGAGACACTTCCGCCACCATCTGGGCCTGAAGAGGTTTGAGGTCTGGCTCCACTGAGGCCCTGCTCAACTCCTATTCCTTTGTAGGGAAGGAGTTGCCTCAGCCTCTCCGGGGGCAGACTCTAAGATGGCCCCAGCGATCCCTGTCCCAGTATTTGCATCCTCGTGTAATCCTCTCCCTGTAACTGTAGTCAGGGCCTGTGACTTTTAACCAATAGAATATGGCAAAGGTGACGGTCTTTCACTTCCAGGATCAGGTTACATAACACTTCTATCTTACTAGCCAATGCTCTCTATTGTCTTTTTGGTTTACACGCGTCGATGAAACAGGTGCGATGTTGTGAGCTGCCCTAATGGAGGGGCACACATGGCAAGGAATGGAGGACAGCCTCTGGACAGCAGCCAGCCAGGAGATGAGGCCCTCAATCCAACAGGAACTAAATCTAGCCAGCAAACACATGAGCTTGGAAGTGGTCCTTGCTCAGCTGAACCTTCAGATGAGACCTCAGCCCTGGCCTGCACCTTGACTGCAGCCTGGTGAGAGATCTTGAAGCAGAGAACCCAGCCCAACTGTTCCTGGACACCTGGCCCACAGAAACTGTGAGGTAATAAACATGTGTTGTTTTAAGCCACTAAGTTTGTGGTCATTTGTTATGCAGCAGTAGATAACGAATACAGCCTCCCATTGCACACTCCAAGAGTCCAGGGGACATGCTACCCATAGTGGACTAGCCCAGGATCCTGGGAGGATCTGGTAGAACAGGCAAGAGAGGTGATGTCAGTGCATAGAAGAGGGAGGGGTACGGTTTTCCTCTCTTGCACTGTCCAGGAAGTGCAGAGAGCTAAGGGAAAAGTGGCTGTGGCCACCAAGTAAAGGAGATGGAGATTGATCATGTGGCTGAGTCAGCACTGGGGTTCCTGAGCACCCAATGTAGGCTAGATTCTGTGGTAGATGCTGGGAGGCATTGGGGTACCAGCCAGCTCTGCCCTTATAGAGTTCCCAAGTTAGTGAGAGAGATGTGCAGGGACCTCAATTAGAGCAGAATTTGCACAGTGCCTCCATTCATTGAATGCTTGGCACATGGTGCTAAGAGCATGCGGGCAGCACCCCATTCATTCCTCACAACCACAGTGGAGGTCAGAGCAATTCTTATCCCATTTTGCTTACAAGAAAACACTCACAGGGTTTACATGGCTTCTTCAAGATCACTCTGCTAGGTGACAGAACCCAGCAGCAAACCCAGTGCTGTCTGAGCATTCAGCCATGATGCTCTGTGTTGTGCGAACACAGCAACAAACTCTGCTGTGGACAGGGGGACAGGGCTATGTCAGGGTGGGCTTCACACAGCAGGTGACATTGGAGCTGGATCTTGAGAAGTTGGGAGTACACCAGAAAGGGGAAGGGTACCTTTCATTTCAGGCAGGGAGGACAAAAATAGGCAAACACAAAACAGCATGGTATGTGTGGGGACTGGGGGAGCTTGGAGCAGAGTTAGGTGGGCTTGGACCTAGCCAACTGGGGTCATATCACACAGGCCCATTTTGACAATTTTGATGTTGTCCTATAAGCCATTGAAGGGTGTTGGGCAGGGAAGTGACAGGGTTAAGTTTGAATTTTAGATAAGTCTTTTAGGTGGGGTGGGGTGGTGAGGAGAGGGTGGGTGGAAGGAAAGAGATACAGGCTAGGAGAGCAGTGTGTGGGGAGTGAGAGGTGCCTATGCAAGCAGAGAGAAGAGGCCTAGCTTAAGGCATGGTGATGGTGGGGGGAAGCCGAGTGTGATCTATTCTTCTTTGCCTCCTCAACAAGGTCTGGGATGTGTCTGTGTCTAGGAGCAATGCATCCTCTCTCTGTGACCCCAGCCTCCTGCACACAGACTAGCAGAGGTAGGAACTCCATCAATGTTGGAGGGACAAGAAATGACAGACCTTTGCCTACCCATGTGACTTGACTCTGTGCCAGGATGCCACACCCACGGGGCTTGCGGGGAAGGGTGGCCAGAGACAGGGTGTGGGGTGTTACAATCAGGCTGGACTACCAGTTCCTGGGATTGTCAGTTGGTTTTGAAGGGCAGGACGTGAGTGGCCCTGAATCTCTGGGGCCAGTCTTAACTCTAGCCTTGGCTGGTTTCTGGGGTCATTGCCAGAGTGTCCTGGCCAGAAGCAAGGGTAAAACTGAAGGTTTTCTGGGACCTCTTGAGCTCTGCGGGTTGGCCCCCCTCCTCTCAGCTGGCATCCCATGTAGGCCTGGCAGTGCCGATGGACAGAAGAGGACAGACAGACCGAGAGCTGCTGTACAAGGTCTTTTCTTTGTTGTCATGGTTGGTTTGGTACATCTTAGCATCTGCGTCATACAAAGGGGGAGCAACAGCCATGGCTTTTGGTCAGGTGCAGGGGGGCATGGGGGTTGCCCCTCCCCTCCCCCCAGGCACTGACACATTTAAAGGAAGCAGAGCAACAAGGACACAGCACAGTGGGAAATGGATTCCCCCACGCAAGCAGGATGGTCGTCCTCACCTGGGTCTCACTAGGACCCCCATCCCCACCCGAGGGCCAACAGGAGCACCTCTCATTCTCTTTCCAGTGAAGAGGGTGGGGCACAGGAGTGGGGAGGAGAGCAGGGGACATGTGGGGGGAGTCATGTCCTCAGGCTTGAGAGATGTCCCATCATCTGAGCCAGTCTGACCCCCAGCCCCTTGTGCAGTCAAGGGTTTAAGGAACCTAGAAGGATGGAGCAGTTGGGTGGTAGTGGTGGGCAACCCTACTGGCTGGGTGCCAGGGGCTCCCGGGGCTGGTGGTTCACCCCATTTTACTCTATCTCTGAGGCTTTGGGGAGGTTGCTTTGTCCACCAGCTGTCCCACCTGAGAGGGTCCTGGGCTGAAGAACTTCTCTTCTGTTTCTATTTCCCTTTCTCTCTCTCTCTGACTCTCTCCCTCTCTCACAGCGGGGAGGGTCTCTTGACCTCCTGCTTGCTTTTGGAGGAGACCCCTTTGAAGTTAAGGACACTTTCTGGACCTGGAGCAGAGGATGTACCTGTGTGGAAATTCTGGACATTGCCAGTGCCCAGCACAGGAGATCCAGAGAAGCATTTCCCTTCTCTCTGGTGGTCAGCTCCCAGGCACACAGCACAGCAGTGGCCGTCCCTGGCAAGCAGGCATTTTGTTCTGTCTTCACCCACATGCAATGATTGTTTCTTCCTGTTCTCCTAGCTGGGGGATGTCTCCCTTGTATGTTGTGTGTGCGCATGCTGAATTCTGGGGCCACTCCCTCCCTGCCCCACCTCCTAAGTGTGTCACATGCACACTGCCCCATTTGTGTGTGACACATTCTTCCCCCTCCCATCAGTGGGCCTTATACACCTCCCACCCCAGGTACTTCATGTGACCATCCCTTCTCTGCTAGAGCACCTCACAAATATTTTGTGCTCCCACAAGTGTGTTTGCACATGACATCCTCTCTGGGCCACATATTAGCCTCTCTCCACAGTAAGGTCTGTGTCAGGAATGATGGTCATCGTGTTCCCCTGGACCCAAGACTTATGGTGGTATGCCCCAGGCAGAAATTCTCCCCCTGTCCCTGCCTCCAGGAAAACCTCCAGTCGTCCTGCTCAGAAGCAGGCTGGAGGAGTCTAAAGGAGTCCAGGATGTGCACCAGACTAAGTCAGCCAGCCTGGAAGGCACTCTCATACGGGAAAAGCCCTGAGCCTGCTCTGGGGGTGCAGAGAGGCTGTGAAGACTGTGAGGGACGCCACTTGGGGATCTGGGGTTCCTCAGGCCTGCCTGGGATGTCTTGCATGGCTAGGTTCCCCTGCTCATCTGAAGCTCCCTGGGCCTCGGTCTTCACTGTCCACCTGGCACTCTCTGTACCCTGGCACCACCTTTGAGGTCTGCGGGCCCCTGTCAAGAGGGAGACCTTTCTGAACACTTGGGATTCACCCCTGTGTCCAGGTAGGACATACACACAGGGTCTGGGGAGGCCTGGGGCCCAGGACTGGGCCCTGCCTGTTTCTGCCCCAGGACCCCGGGGCTCCTGAGAATGACCATCCTGCCCAGGATAACAGATACAAACAGACAAGCAGACAACAGGGGTGCAAGGTGGCTCCCCATCACAGAAACAGGCACAGACACAGACACAGGCCCCCTGGGGGGACGGGACACAGGGGCACAAGGGAGGGGGTGTGGGCGGGGGAGAAGGGCAAGTCCAGGGAGCTGGAGCCGCTGAGGCCCTGCTCCCCAGAGAAGGGACAGACCAGGGGACTTTTCTGGTTCCCTAAACATATGGATTGTTTTGTCTCAACTTTAAAGTATTGCAGTCTAACTGATATGGCTTTAACTATTGGAAACAGACAGAGAAGACCCATGTCTCTCTCTGAAATAAAAGCATAAATTCACTAAAATGGAAAACCTGCAGAATGCAAACTGGGGCCAATGGGGCAGGGGCTTCGGGGCAGGCAAGTCGCCCCCTCCCTGTCCCCTGCTTTTGGGGTAGGCCCTGGTGGGGGCCCAGCATGGCTTCTTGGTGCAATGCCTGGGTCTGTCCCAGCGGACCTCTGAGGACTTCAGGCAGGAACCCCCCCAAGGGCAGGAGGACTCTAGGCCAAGGACAAGGTCTCCTCTTGGATGTGGCCATCTGTGACTAGTGGTTTGGGGGCCAAGAGGGGTCATCTTACCTATGTTCCTTCTCCCCAAGCACACGTCCTGCACACAACTGCCTTTTCAGAGCCAAACACATGCACACAACAGTCTCAGCATATCTGACAACCCTCTCAAACACATACTTCTACAACATCTAACACATTCTCATCACTCCTGACATACATGCTATTTTTGAAAACAAATGCAGATACTAGCTAACACATGCAAGCTCTAACACACATATGAGATGGTTAGTACACGCATATGACACAATCTCAACTCATACATACCACCTCAAACAAGCATACATACACAATGCTGCCTAATATACATCACACAGGGATGATGACTAACACACACACACAATCTCAAGACACTCTAATCATAGGCTTATATGTATAATCTCTGGACATACAATTGCTGATGCAGTCTCTGCCATGCACATTCATGCATGCCTGGACAAACACTTTCCTCTCTCATTTGCTCCATGGCTTCCCAGTTCTCACACAACTTACTGAGAAGGAGACCTTGACAATTTGGGGTGGGGGGAACAAACGCCAGTCTCACACATCCCAGAGGAGAGTTTGGTCTTGGCCAATAAGATGAAAGAACAGATGCCTTCTGTCAACTGGGAACTGGCTTTTCCCAAAAAGTTTGGGGCTTTGGCCAGGAAGGGTCCTCCTGTGGACCGTGGGGCCCTGGAAGCACATGAACAGGACAAGGTGAGGAAGAGGGGTGGATAAGAATGGGGGCAGCTTGGCTGCACCAATGGGGGAGTCCCATGGCATGGGCCATCGCTGCCCAATGGCTCCAAGTATTTTCTGGGGGGCCTGGTCAGCCCCTTGGCTGGGCAAGCTGGGCCCAGCCTGGCAGTGGGGCTCCAGGACCTAAGTGGAGTGGAGGGGAGAAACAAGAGGCTGCCCTACCCTGGGGCCCCTCCATAGATGAGTTAAAGTCCATAGAGGATCCATTTGGAGGGACTGGCTTGGCAGGGGCTAGGCCTCTTCAGGTGGGGGTTGGGAGAGGAATGCTCCTAGACTGGGTGTCATCAGAGGGAGGAAAGAAGGAGAGCCCCAGCCTCCTGCCCAGACCCAGGCCTGGCCAGAACAGAACAGGCCAGCCTCAGGCTAGGCCCTAACAGGACAGACTTACCCTGACTCCCTTCCTCAGAGCCAGGCCACTCAACGCCCCTGCCCTGACCTGGAGGCCCACTGGGGTTTAGAGGCCAAAGGTCAGCATGCTGGGCAGGGCTGGAATGTATCATTACTTTGGCTGGCTGGGGACAGTGGTCCTCCTGGCAGTGGGGTGCATGAAGGAATGTATGGGGATTACCACACCAGCACAGACCTTAGGCTTCTGGAGGGGGCCCCCAGTGCTTCCTGCACTGGGTTCAATACCCGCTGCTGGAGAAAAGCTCTCTTCTTCATTTCAAGCAACTTGGGAGCGAGGTGGAGGCTGGATACCCTGGGATGAAGGGAGTGTGAAGAGTGCTGAGGGGGAGGAGCCCCTGGCCAGGGAAGGGGGACAGAGGCCAACTGAGGTTTTCCCCTTCAGAACTGAGACTTAAATGAATAAAAAGAAAAGAAAGAACCAAAAAAAAAAAAATAGTAACAAGTGGAGTGGGGATGCGGTGGGAGGGCCGGTTACTTCTTGAACATGTCCTGCAGTGGCCCGGGCAGGTATTTGAGCACCGTGTCCAGGATGCTCTCCTCCTCCTCCTCCTCCTCGTCCCCGCAGCCTGCCGGGATGGCCTTCTTGGGCCGGGTCAGGCTCCCTTCGCAGGGCTGCTCCAGGGCTGCCTTCTCCTCAGCCTCCTTCTCCTCCTTCTTCTTCAGCCCATACTGGGGAGGGGAAGGGTGGAGAGGAGCATGAACAGGGCAAGGAGAGAGCTGGATCTCAAGGTCATGCACATGTGGCTGAGGCAGCTCATGGGAACTCCCTGTGAGCCCATGGGTCCTCTCATCTACAAAATGGGGATAAGGGCACCTTCCTTGTGGGATTGTGCTCATCTTCAGTTGGTATTCAATAAAAGAGATGGTGCATGGGGTTTCCTTTAAAATTAATACCTGCCCACATAATTTCTTTGCTCTTTTGAAATCCTCCAAGATCTGAAAACTGAATGTTCTCCCACATGCTTTGGGCCAAATTTAGGTGACAAAACTTGACTTGAACTGATGGAAGGCTACTTATAGCCTTGATTTATTGCAGTGCGAGCAGACAAGTATTGAACTGTTTGGCATAGGGTGGCAGCTGGAAAATCACTGGGAGTGACACATAACAGTGCTCAGGGCACTATAGTACTTTCCAAAAATCCCCAAATTTTGGGTTCCAAACTTGTTTGGTCTCCAGGATTTCGGGTACAAGGTTGTGGACCTGTAGCAGCAAACATTACGGAGCACTTACTATATCCACTACCTTTTTAAATCCCCATAATGGTCCTTGAGGGAGGTTTTCCTTGACACGCATTTTTCTGATGAAAAGAGTGAGACTCAGAGAGAACTAGGTCTAAGGTGAGAGCTGGGGTTCAAGGGATCCCGAGGTTTTGGTAGACCCTTTTAACCCCCTACATTCCAGGATGGGCAAGAGGGTGGTGCTGACCTTGTCTCGTATCTGCTGCCGGACCTTCTCACGCTCAGCCTCCATGCGTGCGTGCTTGGCCTTGCGCTCCTCTTCTTGCTGCCGAAGTGCCTCCTGCCGCTCCTCCTCCTTCTTCTGTGCATCCGGGTCCTTCTCCTCCTCTCCGCCCAGCATCTTCCCCATGTCCTTGGTGGCCCCTGTGGGGGATGAGTTGGAGAGGAAGAGGACAGGGTCATGGAGGCAAGGCTGGAGATGGGGGGGCCTGGTGTGCTGAGGCCCCTCCCACCTGGGTCTGGACTGGGTAGTGGGCATGGGGTGCAGGGCTAGGGCCTCACCTCCAAGGGCCTGCTTCATGACGAAGTCCATGCCTACAGCTCTGTTTAGTGTGCCCTAGCCAGCAGCCAAATTTGCATGCAGCACTTCAGGCAGGCCTGGCTTGGGGAGATGTGGCAACCTGCAAAAAGAAGAGTTGGGGGTTAGATGGGAGAAGCTTCTGCACAGGCAGGGCAGTGGAGTTGGTCAAACGACCAGTCACCCTGGTTCAGGCAACAGGTACCATCAGCCAGAGGCCAAGACCCAGTGCCTGGTACCACACGGAAAGGGATGGAAAAGGGCTGTTTCCTAAGCACTTGCTATGTGCCAGGCACATATGTGCTGCCAAATGGCTTCTGATCCCTACTTTAAAACCTTCATCTTGACCATGTTGCTTTAATATGATCGAAGCCAGGAATATTGGAAAAAGCCCGGAATTTGGATAGAGGCAGAGCTGGGTTCTAATGCCACCCTAACTCCTTATTTGCCATGTGACTTCCACGCAAGTTATCCAATCTCCTTGATCCCCCGTTTTCTCCTCTATAAGATAGAGATGGCCGTGCCTCCTTTCTCAGGGATACTGTGGAGACTGGAGAGAATTCCAGCCTGGGCCACTGCATCAATCCCTAGAAGGAGTGAGCTTGCACTCGGGGCCCCAGCAAATAAGAGGTAGGTGAATAACTGAGAACAGCCAGCTTACATGAACATATCCAGACTTTTGAAATTAGACAAATGGAGAAATAAGTTATATTTATTGCATAATACATGTAAGTTTTATGTTTTATAGCTTAATATTGATTTTTATTTTGAATTACACAGAGGGGGTTGGAGACACAATAATCTTCTTGGGGCTAAGGGCCTTTAAAGTACCAAGCACTGGGCCTTATAACCACTCAGCTTATGTTTGTCCTCCTTTACCTCTCCCTAAATCACCGACTTTCAGTTTTTATTATATTTTTATTGTTATTTTTTTGCCTCAGAAGATTTTCTCCAAACCAAATCTTAATGGGAATCTCAATATGCAAAATATATAAAAATGGAACTATTCCAACCGTCGTGGGAGGGGAAGGGTAGTGGGCCTGGAGCCTCCCTCTATATTTGGCCTCCTTCTTACCCCATTCTTCTTGCCTCCCTGAGAATTTGAACCCAGATGCTCTAACTCTTAGAGACTTCCTTTTTATTTTAACCATTCAGTTTCACTGGTGCTTTCATAAGCAAAGCCACCGCAAATCCTTTTTCAGGTATGGAGGGGGATATCCATGGGGATGGGGATATAACAGCCAAAGTGTCATGTACCCTGATGGTCAACTTGGGCCAGGCCTACTCTCCCAGGCCCTTCATTCTACATAGGCTTGGGGTCTTTTTGATTTGGTAGGAGGATAAAGGGGTCCTGGGAAATGGTGACAGAGGAGTCAGGCTGGATATTGCAACCAAGTTGAGTTCAAGGTCACTGGCTGTTCATTGATGATGGATTTTCCTCATTTCTTTCAAAATGAGAAAACATATTGGCAGACTGAGATCTTTTCATACCATGGGGCCTGAGAGTTTGAGGACTTCCACGTGATCAGATCACCTGATAGGCTGTTTTGAGGAAAGTCATGATGGAGTAGAAGACCATCCACAGGGACTTTGGTATCAGACACACCTGGTTTGAAATCTTGGCCCCAATCCTCACTGGCTGTGGCTCCCTGGGAAAGTTTCAGTTTGCTCCCTGCAAAATGAGGGAGTATTAAGTCTACCTTGTACTGATGTTTGAAGGGGAAGAGAAGATACTGGTCAGGTGCCTGGTGTGTAGCAGGTGCTAGTTAATGTCAGCCATTGCTGACTGCATGTTTATGAGGACATGCCAGAAAGGAACAGGATTTCCAGGAAATGCAGAAGGAACAACCCTGATCTCGAATTCTGAGTTTGAAGGTGGCTCAGCTCAGTCAATCAAGATATTTTCATTTGACTAAAAACATTGTAAAGAGACAGCATTTCTAAGAACAGGAAAAGAATAATAACCAAATGATTTCAGGAACTCTTGTGTTCCTCCTCTGTGTTTACATTTAGCTCAAGAAATTACCAGGTGGTGGTGGAGGACTCAGGACTCTAATTTGAGATGCTTCAAATTGGTCCACAGGGCACCTAACTTACTGCTCTGGCAAGTGTCTCTCTTGAACCAGATGATCTTCTGGGCCCTTTTCCCAGCTCTTCTTCTGAAGCAGTTCTGCAGCATTTGAACTGCTAGCCACCCTACTGTATCCTCCAACCTCTCTCCTTTCTTGCTTCTGTGACTCAGTTCTTTCCTCTCCCCCATCTCCCACTGCTCCTTCTCCCCTCCCTTCCTTTGCTGCTGCTTTTTTTCCTCTTGCCTCTTCAGAAGTGTGTTCTCCAGGACTCTGACCTCAGTCCTTATCTCCTTTTCATCTCTAATCTTTCCCTGGGAGAACTCACCCTTTCCAGGGGTTTTATGACTGCTAACACTGATGACAGCTAGATGTCTTATCTGAGCACCAGACCCCTATATTCATTCATCTAATAAGTATTAGTTGAGCACCTACCATGTGTCAGGCAGTGTGTTAGGCACTGGGGATATAACAGTGAACATGACAGACAAAGTCCTGTGCTCGTCCAGATTACATTCTGGGAGTGTGTGTACTGTGAGTGTGTGTGTGAAACAGGCAATAAATAAGTCAAGAAATACACTTGCCTCCCTCTCGCCTGCCTCCCCCTGGATGTCCCACGGCACCACTCAAACTCAACATGCCACTAGCAATCTGTTTTACGTTTGGTAGTGTATATATGTCCATGCCACTCTCTCACTTTGTCCCAGCTTACCCTTCCCCCTCCCCATATCCTCAAGTCCATTCTCTAGTAGGTCTGTGTCTTTATTCCCATCTTACCCATAGGTTCTTCATGACCTTTTTTTCTTTTCTTAGATTCCATATATATGTGTTAGCATAAGAGGGAAGAGATATGGGAACATATGTATATATATATATCTGATCCACTTTGTTATAAAGCAGAAACTAACACACCATTGTAAAGCAATTATACTCCAATAAAGATGTTAAAAACAAAAACAAAAACAAAAACTCAACATGCCACCTCTCTGTCACCAAACCACCTCCTTCTCCAGACTCCTCTGCTTCCTGTATTCATTCAGAAAACTTTGATCACCAACCCCAAGCCCCCGCATGCAAAGTAATCTACTCAAGGGCTGAGTCTTCTTCATGTTCACATCCTGTCACTCCAGGTGCCTCTTACTCCCAGCCTGCTGGGATTACTTAGCCAAACTTCTTGGGTCCCCCAAGGTCCTGCTGCTGACTCCCAGCACGGCCCTTTTAGGTGTTAAGCAATTTCTTCACCCTGTCGAGAGATTCCCCTAACCGATTTCTTAAGGCCCAACCTACTCCTACCCCATCCCTCTCAGCAGGCGATTTCCTTCTCACTTTATGTAGCCTGGTGCAGCGAAGGCTCCTGAGCTCTGGTGTCAGGCACATCTGACTCAGATCCTGAATCTGCTGCTTTTTAGCTGCGTGATAGTGAGTAGTTGACTTAACCTCTCTGAGTCTTGTTCTTCTTTATAGAGCGAGGATTATAATACCATTTTGAAGCCTTAGAAATAATCTATGAAATGTATTTTCCATGTGATGCGGGCTCAGTAAATGGTTGTTATCATTATCAAAACAATGAACTCCCCTCCTAGCTCCCAAGGAAGAGGTCTCCCTCCTTCCGCCTGAAGCCAATCCATCTGCCTGAGCTCCAGATTTTCCCTCTTTACACCTTCTCCCTGATCCATTTTTTACTCCCTCTTTCTCACACCTTCAATCTCTTCTCCATACGTCTCTTTTACCCCCTTCCTTCTCCAGCTCCTGCTCTGAACCCTATCTTTCTCTTAATCTCTGCCCTCTAGCTTCATGATCAAGGAGTTTCCACTTGGTGTCATCACTTCCTCATCTCCCAGTCAAACCCTTTGGCTCTGTGAGATTGAGATCGGAGAGTTGCAGCCCCTGCACTGCTGCTGAAGCTTCCATAGTCAGAGCTGCCAGAGTCCTCCTAATCACCAGACCCAGGAATGTTTTCACAGCCCTCCTTCTCCTCCTTCTCCATCCCTCTGTAGTATCAGATGCTGAGGAAGACCCCTTACCTCCCTCTCACCCACCCTGCTTTTTTTCAGCCTTCTTCTTGAATTTCCTGAATTCCATGACACAGCACTCTTGTGGCCATCATCTTTCTTCTCAGATGGTCTTCTTTCTATCTTTTGCTGACTCCCCCTCCCACTGTCTACCTGGGAAATCTCACCTACCCTTATTGGTTTATGCATTTCTTCAGTCACAGACCTCTCACTCTCTCTCTCCCCAAACCTGCACATTTAACTCTTTGCTGGATATTCTTAAATTCATTCTATCCAAAGATCAATCTCATCCTTGCCTCCCCTCCCCACCAACCACCTTTTCCTTCAGCATTCCTTCTTCCAATTGCCTCAGTGGAAAACTCCACAGTCAGGGAATCCTTCATTCTTTCATTCATTCATTCACTCACACTGCAAATATTCTTTGGGCATCTACTCTCTGCCAGGCATTGTTCTGAGTGCTGGGGCTGTGGCAGGGAACAAGGGAGTCATAGCATTTGTTCTCACAGCATTCAGTCAGCTGGGGAGGTAGACGCTGGACAAAAACCACACAAGGAATAGGCAAGTTATAATTGGGATGGGGTGCTGAGGAAGAAGTCCAGAGACTATAGCTCCACATTGTTTCCTGCATCCACACATCCCCTCTCCTATGGCTGCTAATGCCTTGGTTCAGGGCCTCGAGGTTCTGAATTTTTGCATAACCTCTAACTCTGTCCCTCCCCTACCTTACATCTATCCTCCACAAGGCTGTCCGATTAATCTTCCTAAAGGGCAGATCTGCTCATGCAGACACATCCTGCAGTGGCTCCCCATGGCCTGGTTAAACCAACTAGAGTCCGTGTGCTGACCTTCAAGTCCTGCAGAGTCTAACATCTGCCTGCCTCACCATTCATTTCCCATCCCTTGTATGTGGCTCTTTATCAGCTATACCTCCACACATATTCTTTCCAAAAACTCCTGGGTATCTGTTCATGCTATTTCTACATCCTTGGAACCTCTTAACCTCATCTCTGCCAGTTCAGTTCCTGGCCCCACTACTTACTAAGTGACCTTGAGCAAATGACTTAATCTTTTCTCATCTGCAAGATGGAGACAATGACGTCTATACCCAATGCATGTTGTGAGCATTAAATGAAATAATGCAAATGTGATCAGCCCAGCATTTGGCACATAGTAGGTGCTCAGTACATACTCTCTGTCATCGTCATCACCATCATCATCATCATCATAATCAGCAGCAGTATTAATTTTCCAAGGTCCACTTCATACATCACTCCTCCCATGAAATCTCTCCTCGGTGATGTGTGATGGAGTCTTCCTTTTCTGAGACCCATGGCACTTTCTAGGGCAGCCCTGCCTGCCGCCAGCTCATGCACTCTGTCCAGCTATGTGTCTTTCCCTTCCCAGTCACTCTGAACTCTTCCCAGGGCAGGGCTTGTATCTTGTGCTTTTCTCCTGTCCCAGCATCTACAACATCTCTTAGCTCATGGTAGAGCCTCAGGACATATTTGTTGGATTGAATTTAATGTGTGTCAGCGAGTATGTGAGAGTGTATGCATTCAAGGTATGCTCCTGCGTGTCTAACTCTGAACTTAGGCATCGTTGTGATTCTGCGTGAGCGTGTGTGCAGGCGTGTGTGTAGATATTTTGCCATATGCCTGTAGGAGTGCTGAGGTCCAGCAGGTTGCGTGCAGTTGAGGATTTTGGCCAGACCGCCAGGAGGCGCTCCTCCGCGGGTCTGCGGGAAGACTTGGTCTGTCCCTGCACAGGAAGGGTGGTGGTGGTGCTGGTGGTAGTGGGGACGTTAGGCTGGGGGAGGGGACACGAGGAGGGGTGGGGGAGGGGTGCTGCTGCAGCACCAGGTTTCCTTGCCTTTAGCGTGCCCGGGATGCGCCTTCGGCTTCCCCTCTCAGGCTCCCTCCTAACCCATCCTAACCCGAAGGCAGCTGAGGCACCTCCTCAGGCTTGGCCATCAGAGCCCCAGGAGGTTTTCAGGACTGGACCCCGCCATCTGACAAGCAGAATCGGCACCTGCAGGGTTTGTCCTTGTGGCTGTTTATCTGTTGTCTTTTTTTTTTTTTTTTTTTATAGCTCATGTCCAGGCCATATTCACTGCAAGTCAGTTCAACACTCATTTGCCTTTTGAGGGGGACCCTACGCTAATGGCGGTGCAGTGACAGGGGATGTCCCTCTACTCCCCCCACCCCCAATGCCTCTAGAAGGGAGAAGCACTGGGGGAGGGAAAGGAGCAGTGGAGGATGGGAGTGGGTAAGGAACTGGCTCCTGCAGAAAAGCGGAAGCGGCGGGGTTTCGTATTCTCCCGGCAGAAGAGGGGGACAGGAATCCTAGCGTCCCTCTATCGGTCCCCCACCGAGATCAACGTAGCCGGCAGTTCTGCCTCGAGCTCACGGTTGGCCACTGAAAGTACCCCTCCCCCCCAACACTTAGAGCTCCAACCTTCAAGACCTGGCCTGGTCTCAAACTTTGCTGAGGGAGGGGGCAGAGCGGGGCCGGCGAGGGCGTAGAACTGATCGTTCCTAATGACCCCAGGCAGCTGACAGGTGCAGCCCAAACCTCGGCTTCTCCTCCTCTCATGACAAATAGAGTCCTCTTGGTCCCCCCACCCCCAGTCAACGTTTAGGTTCTCCTCCCCTGCACCTTCGGTTTGTCCGCCCCACTCCCGCCGCCCTCTGACTCACTCCGGTACCCGAACTGTACCCCTCAGGGGCGGCTCCCTCTCCCTAGGCGAAGAGGGCCCTGGCGGGCTCCAGGTTAACCACAACCTGAAGTAGCTTCGATCGACGTCCCCCCATCCCTACCCCAAGAGCTCGAAGTTGTTCTCTAGGTTCAGACTTGAGTCTCCCGCCGCCCTCGGGGCGGTCCTGGCTCCCCGGGAGCCGGGCAGCTTCGTTCGGGCTTCTGCCCGAGGGTCTCCAGCTCGGGGGCCCACCCCTCCTTCCCAGTTGGCTTCCGCTTCCCTCCCTCCCCTCCGCCCGCTCGCTTCCCCCTTGCGGGGAGCTGTCCTTTCAGCACCACGGCGAGCGCGCCCTGGAGAGTCCCCGCTGCCGCCGCGCAGCCTCCCTTTCTCGCGCCCGGGCAGTCTTGGGGAGCTGTGCCCCCGAAAACCATACCCTGCAGCTTTCCGGGCTGCGCGGCGGCCTGGAGGCGAGAGCCCAGACCCTGTTGCCCACAGCCCGGCTCCGCCCTCCCGGCCCGTGGCCAGCACCGACCTGGAGGTCCTCGCAACCGTCTGAGCCACTGCAGGGCTCCGGCCGAACTCCACGAGGCGGTTCCTCCTGCTATTCCAGCTTCCTCTGCCTCCTCGTGCAACTCCGCCCGGTGAGCTGGGGCCGCGGCTATTGCCTCGGGAGGCTGCCGGAGGCGCCCTCCAATCGCGCCCGTCAGCCAGACCCTGACGCGCTACCTCTCCCCTTCCAGATGGGAAATTCAAATCTCTCTCTCTCTCTCTCTCTCTCTCTCTCTCTCTCTCTCTCTCTCCCCCCCCCTCACTCCCCCCTCTCCTCTTCCTCCTCCTTTCTCCCCATCTCTCTCCTCCCTCTCCCTCCCTCCCTTTCTCCGTCTCTCCCTCCCTGCCTCCCTATTTCCCTCTCTCCCTCTTCCGCCTCCCCCCTCCGTTTCCCTTTCCCTTTCTCTCTCCTTTCCCCTCTCTTAAAAAAAAAAAAATCTCCACTCCCTTTCCTCCTCCACCTTTTCTTGTATCTTCTCCTCCAGACACCCCCAGCAATCCCCCCTGCAGCTGCATATCCTGGCCACAGCTCTTAGGACCGAAAGCTTGCTGCTTCAGTATTCCGAGGGGCAGTGCGGGTCAGAGGATGGAGGGAGGGTTTTTTTGTTTGTTTGTTTTGTTTTTTGTTTTTTTTTTTTTTTTAAAGCAGAAATACAAGATCGGCCGCTCAGGAAAGCCCACCTTGATTCCTCCAGGCAGAACTGGTCACACTCTCCTCAGAGCTCCTGCCACCCCCAGGCGCACCCCTGTTTCAGGGTCTCCTGTTCCTCTGTTTGCATGCCT
The DNA here is from genome assembly GCF_002837175.3 of Physeter macrocephalus. Taxonomy (NCBI): domain Eukaryota; kingdom Metazoa; phylum Chordata; class Mammalia; order Artiodactyla; family Physeteridae; genus Physeter; species Physeter macrocephalus. The sequence continues at coordinate 6,780,466 of NC_041215.1, read as the reverse complement.
CTTGCCTGTGAGCTCCTACAGGATGACAGGACCACCGTCAGATCATCTTTGCAGCCCCTCAGTATCCTGTCCTTCCACATGAGCACTCAGAAAACATTGATGCATCATGTGGGTAAGGCCTCCCTAGGGGGTAAGGAACATTCCACGTGGACCCAGAGGGAGAAAACTGCTGAAAAATTGCTGTGGACCTTGGGCAAGTCACTTGCAAGGCCCTTCTAGATCTGATATCCTGTGAAGAATAAGGAATTCTTTGGCAAAACTTATTCTAGAAGGCCATTTTTTCTCTCCTTTGCCCTGGGAAGAAAGGGGACCACCAAGAGGCAGGGCAACATCTGCCCCTCACCCCAGCCTTCCCTCCTCTGTTCACACTCATTTTTCATTTCATGACTCTCTCCTAATGAGCCTCTCCATTCTGATTGCCATCTTTTTGGCTCTAAAATTCTTCCTTTAATCCAGCCCAATGTGCAGGAAAATGGCTTCAGAGAGGAGGAGCCTTGCACCAGGCCTTTGAAAGATTTGCAGGAGTTTATGCATCAATCAGGGGTTATGTCAGAGTGGAGATGACTCCTGCTTCTGTAAGGCGATGGCTTCCTTCCAAGAAGGGAACGGCAAGAGCTGCAGGACAGGATCTGGGAAAGGAAGGAGGCATGATTTTATTCCAACAAGGGGGGACTATTCCTTTATACATGTTCACAGCAGACGTCTCAAAATGGGGGACTCCCCACAAATCAGAAGCCATTGGTGGACCCAACTTCCTCATCTAGAGAGTCACCTTCTGAAGCTCATCTCTGTTTTCCCCTTACAGGCTGTGGGGCTGGGTGTAGGGGAGTCCCTTCCTTTATGGCTGAGTTTTCCATTCTGTGTTGTGTTGGCCTGTCAGCTCATTTTTAATTTTCCTTCCCTTTCCAGAGGCAGACACTAATGGAAGGGGCAGAGGGGAGGCTGTTTGATTAGAGTGACTTAGAATTGCCACTAATGCCTGAGGGGAGTTCTGGGAAGGGAGATCTGACATCCCGTCATTTCAAGAGTCACAGTCCTCCTCTTTCCTCCTCCCTCCTCTTCCCTGTTCTCCTAGAACAGAAGCTCAGTGAGTGGGACCTGGCTGGCAGCACTCTAGTTACAATTGGGGTTTTTCCACAATGGGCATTGCCTTTGACATGGATGTTGACTAAGCTGGGCTAAAAATCCAACTTAGCCTTCAGAAAAATACTAAGCTCAGTTCTGGACACAACACTTTAAGATGGACTTTAGTAGGCTCAAGTATGGTTAGAAAAGAAGGAAGTGGTTTGGTGGTGGGTGTCTGGAAATCAAGTTCAATGAGGAATGCTTGAAGGATTTAAGGATGTTTTACCTGGAGGAGAGAATGCTGAAGGGGGATTAGACCTTGAAGGACTGACAAGACTTGTTCAATTTGTAATTCCAGCACTTAGCATGGTGCCTGGCAAAGCAGGAGCTAAAGAATGCTTGTTGAATGAATAAATGACCATTGCAAGGAAAGAAAAGTACTACTGTTTTTACTAGTGTTGAAGACAGAATTGGGGCAATGGAGGAAAGGTAAAGGAAGGCAGACAGAAGCTCTAAGAGAAAGAACCTTCTACCAGCTGGAGCTGTCCAACCATAGTATGGACTGCCTCATGTGAGGTGCTGAGTTCCCTACCCCTGGAAGATGGCAGTTGGGTGGTAAGTGACAGCTAAAGCACCCTTTGAACCCCAGTTTCTATGAGCCTATTAAGAACTGCATGAGCTGACATGAGTCATGTCTAGCTGCAGAAAATCTTACTGGTGAATAAAAGGACAGCTCAGTCATGTTTTGGTGGCTTTATCCTTTGAACACTTAGGGTATGACATGAGGCACTGATGCTTCCTGTCAAAAAAAGGTGGTGAAAAGATGAATACTTGTTCCTGTTCAGTGTTACCAGCCTGGACATGGTTCCCAAATACTGTTTTATAACTGCAGAAATGTTGCTAAATATTATAAACATTTCTTACTGATTATAATATTACTAATCATACTATCAGGCCCCCATTATGTCTCAGGTGCTCACTTTGGTGCTTTGCATAAATTACATTCCCTCCTTTAGTTCACATAAACCTCTATTTTCAAGATGGGGAAGGCAAGGCCCAGGGAGATACAGTGTGTCTTTGGCAGATCCAAAATTCCAGCCCATGTCTGCATGACACCGAGCTCTGGGGTCCTTCCACCAGGCTGGGCTGCTTCTCTTCTGACACATCCCACAGCCTATGGAAATGTAACTTTTACTCTGCTGATATTTTTTTTTACATTGACATTTATCGTCTTCCCTGTTCTCCAGTTTCTCACTTAAAAAAAAAAACCTGCCATGAATTCACACTCAGATTGGGGTCTTCATGTCATGTGGGTTGTCAGCATTTCCTTCGTCTCCTGCATCTCTAATCCAGCCTGCTGCAAGTCCCCACCTTCCACGCTGAGCCTTGGTCCTTGCAGACCCTGCTTTGTAGACAGCTTCTAAGAGTCACCTGGTAAAATATGAATGTGGCTCTGCTTAAGGTGTCTTACCCTGGCTGGTGCTGAATTTCCACTTTTATTGATGAGCCCTGTGGGCTGGGGCAGGAGGCCAGATTTGAACAGATTTTGAAAATGATACGTACATGCCTTGAATGTTCACTAAGAAGCCAGTCAAGAGAGCTAATGTCAGTACTTTGTGTGAGGATTGAGGAAGAGTGTGTGAGGAATGACAACTGTCACAGACTATAAATGTGATCAGTGAGCATGGCTCTTGTCCAAAGGTCAGCCCATTTCTTCCCTGCAGCTGCCTCCGTCCAAAGGGCACGCTGGCTGCCATGTGGGAGATGAGGAAGAGCTTGCTGGCTGGCCCTGACCTCAACTAGGAGTTGAGCCGGTTAGTGCAGAGAGACATCTGAATGCCCCAGATGCTGACTCCACATCCTGTCATTCTAGCTTGAGCCTGCAGGGGCAGAGTTGGTCTTGGTTTGTGGGGGTGGCCGTGTGCCAGAGGCAGAAACAGAACTATGGGGGTGGTGCAGAGGGAAGGGCTCTAGGCCACCTTGCTCATCTGATGGGTGCCTCCCCGCCTGTCACTAAAAAGGCTATGGTGCCATCACTGTCAGGTTGTGAGGTCAGGGTCCCAGTCTGTCTCCTTCAACAGGCAGTGACACAGTGTGAAGGCAAACCACTGGTGCTCAAAGGTGACTTTGTGTGTGTGCCCACCTCTGGGGGCCGTGCAGGTGGGAGTGGGCAGCATCCGCGTGGAGGGATACAGGTTCTAGTAGGGCAGGTGTGGGTGTGACACCATGTGACTCTCAGTGTGTGGTGGTGTATCCCTCCCGATATGAAGTGACTCTGGTGTGAGTGTGTTATTGGGTGTAGAGCTAAGTAGGTTGTGGTTACAGTGGAATATGTTAATGGCATTGCGTGATGGTTTGGGTGTAAGGCATGGGTACTATATGCAGCTCTGCAGGTTGCGCAGCGTACAACCACAGAGGGTGCCATTTACTTCGACTGTGCCAGATGCAAAAGTTCTGGGGACATATCACCATTTCTGTGTAATAGTGTATGTCCTAAGTGTTGCTGTCAATGAGAGATGACACATAGTGTGTTAGCATCAATTTGAAATGGTGCCATCATTAGTGGTAAGGGTGCAGGTATAAGTGTGTCACAATGGGCTGGCACATGTGTCACTGTCATTGTGTGGGGCAGAAGGGGTTTGTATGTGCAGCCAGGAGTGTGTCGTCACCACTGTGCAGACATACAGGCTAAAGGTATCACCAAGAGTTACTGATCCTTTCTTTTCCATTCTCCGCCCCCCCGCCCCCGCCAGAGAAATGCTTGGTAACCCAACCTGCCCCATCTGGGAAGCTGGAGAACTTTGGATTCTCCATTCTCCACTTTTGTTTTCAGAAAGAGGGTCCCAGGTTCCTCATCTGAATCCTGACTCATTGGTGGTACATGGAGTGTGTATGGGAACCTCCTGAGAAAACCCTCTCTATTCCAGACCCTGTGCCCAACTCAGAGCCCCTCCCCAGCCCAGCATCTGCCTACAAGCTCCTTAGAGGTCCTCTGCTACGCTTCATCCCATCCCTACCCTCCAAGATCCAAGCACTCGTTAGCATGTCAAGGCAGTCCTCTTTCAGCCCACACACTGTACCCTGCGATATCCCCACACAGTTAGCTCCCTCTCAGCCTGAGTTTTCCCGAAACCTTACATTTTCATGTCTGCCAAACCAGTGTGCAGCTCCACTACCATCCGACACAGGCATGGGGAGGATGTTTTGGGGATAAATCCTTCCTCCTTTGCCACTGGTTCTTTTTCGAGCTCTCTGCTGTGATTTCTGCCTCCCTCCTCCAACCTCAGCCCTTCCAACTCTCCAGGACATGGTTGGATCTCCCTGTCCATCTGGAATTCCTCCTAATGACCCCAGATGCTCATGTCACCCCAGAGCCAGCCAACGCACCTCACCAAGCCTCTTCATTTGAGTCCTAGCACTGGACTTGCTCAGGCAAATCAGTGCAGCATCAACGTTTGCTCTGTGCCTTCAGGAAGTCCCCCTTCTAGAATGTCCCTCCAACCTCGTGACACTTGGTCTCTTTTCCCCTCCCCCATGTGAAACCCTTGCTCAGAAAGATAGTCTTTACACCTTGGAATCTTGTCCTTAGGCATATGAAAACAGAATAAGAGTTCCAGAATGCTAGAATCATAAGCAAAAGGCCATTTTAGAATCATATTTAGAATCACAGAATCTAGAATGACAGGCTCTCTAAACACTGTATGTCCAAGAGTGGCCCCCTCCTACTCAGATCCACTGGGGTTGGGGTGACATGTTAAAAAGATTGCAGACTCTTGGGGCTCATCCCTCGTGGATAGACCAAAATCTTGGAGATGGGAGCCCAGAAATTTGCATTGGTTACCAAGACCCCAGGTGTTTTGGATACACCCACTAGTTGAAAAACCCTTGTCTTGGGTCAATAGAATCTGAGAATCATAGGACCCTGGTCTTGTAGGAAAAAATACTTAATCATGGAATCATATAATATTTTAGGACTAATAGAAGCTTAGATTCAACTAATTACACACATTCACTCACAACTTTAGAATCTTAATTCCTATGAATCTTAACGTCTAGAATTGTGGAGTTAGAAGTGATCATGCCTTGTAATTTTGTTCCTGTTCTAGGAAGAACTTTTCTTTTTTGGTCTTGCCACACCTTTTGGAATGGAAGGTTTTTTCCCTTGTCCCTTGCAGGGCTGCCTCCATGGTGTTGCCTACATTTGTGAAGATAAATGTTCTTTCCATCTCAGTGCAAAGGCAGCCAGCAGAACCCCTGCATTTATGGAGCAAGTGAGCTGGAAATGACTTCTACTTTCCATTTAGGACCAGCACACCCTGGCCCACAAAACCGATTTTGCTCTTTAATAAAGTGAATCTGAGGGGACATTATTGCTGTTTTACTAAAGCAGGCATAGCTGAGGAACATGGACAACAAAGTTTAATAAGCTCATGGAGCTTCCGGTCAAGGAAATGAAAGACAGAAAGTGCCAAGAGGCAGAAGAATTCTGTCTTGGAGATTGACAGGCATGCACGTGGGGTGCGTGCGTGCGTGTGTGTGTGTGTGTGTGTGTGTGTGTGTGTGTTTGTGTGTTTGGGGAGGAGTTGGAGTGAAGGGAGGAGATGAAACATGCATAAAAAGTCAGCACTGAAAAGGTATATTTCTGGTCATCTAATCCAGTGTCTTCAACTTACAAATGAAGAAACAGAAGCCCAGAAATGGGAAGGGACTTTCTCAATGCCACACAGCAAGTTAATGAAACTCCTAATTCCTGGGTAAGTATTCCTTTCCAGCATGTAACTCAGCATTACATTCTTAAAACACATCCAGTATGCCAAGCACTGTTCTAGGGATGCTATAGATCTCAGACCTTTCAGCTCATGACAACTTTATGTGGTAGGTCTCCTTTCACTCAAATCTTCATTTATCAAACATGTGTGGCAGGCCTATGACACACCAGGCACTGTCCTAGGCAGACAAAGATGTATAAGAACTTGCGGAGTTTCTCTTCCCCCTCTTTATTCCACAGTAAGAGAGGAGAATACTCCACAGAGAGATAACACATGGACCAATTCACACACTCAAGATCCTTTCAGATCAGAGCCTCTGATTTGAAGCACTCAGGAGCGAGTGGGGAGAGATACCCACCAACAGTCAATGATAATACAACACACTAAGTGCTATCCTAGTGAAGAGGCAGCTCTGAGGAGGAGAATCAAAAACACACAGCTTGTAAGCCAGATGGGATTGGAAGTCCAAAGCAGGGAAGGGACAGGGAGGTTGGCTCTGGGGCTGCCAGAGTCATCTCAGAGGCACTGTGGAGGAGACAGCAATGAGCTCTGGTCACATAGAGACATGGGTGAAATCTCAGCAGCTCTCTGCCCCTTCCAGATAGTGTGGTTTTTCTCTGAGACTCAGCTTCCTCCTCAGTGAAATGGGTCAATGGTCCCAGCCTACCAGGGTGATTGTGAGGCTCAGATAAAACAATGTTTAGGGAATCGCAGCACAATCTCAGCAAGTGTTAATCCTCTTTCCCTCCAACACCTGAGCAAGGCGGGGATTCTGGAGTTTGGGGCTGTGCGATCATTAGACAAAGCCTACTGTTATGATCTTCTTTGCCAGAGAACTCTGCCTCCTGAGTCCCCTGAGTTCATTTAAGTTGGAGTGAGAAAGGAGAATTTGAAGTTTAGAGGAAACTACGGGTGGGCGATATTTCTTCTACTTCTTTACCCCCTCTTTGGGCTTCCTTCCTTCCTCTCCACCACACAAGGGACTGGAGTATCATGTCCCCAAATGGGAATCGCCTGAAGGAAGTCCAGAGGGAGCTTAGATTCCGGCCTGAGAACAAGAGGACTTTTTTCTACCCACAAATCTAAAAATGGCTGGTCTGTGCCACTCAACCTCCAGTTGTTTCTTTCTGGCAGAAAAAAACAAAATAAAACAAAACCACCTTTTATTTGGCAAACAAACAAGGTGTTGGAGAGGTGCTGGGAAGATGAAACCAGGGAAAAGCTGAAAGGTTTGAAGAGGAAGGAATTTTCATCTACTGAGCCTCTTACTGTGGTAGGTGATTCATATCTTTATCTGATTTAATCCCTACACCAACTCGTCCCTTACCCTAAATGTCATCATCTCCACTTTATATTCAGATAGCGATATTCACACTCAGAGAGGTTAAGGGCCTTGTTCAGGGTAACACAGCTGAGAAGTGGCAGCATCAGCAGCTTTGGAACTTGGTATGTCTCTACAGGTGGCCACATTCTTAGAGGGGGATTAGGTGGGTTGCTGGCAGCCAAGCCGGGATCTGCAGCTTTGGGGCAACTGGTCCCAGAGTGTAGGTGACCCTGCTAGGGCACCTATATGGGGACCTTGCCACAAGCTGGTCCTTAATGGGGCTGGGTGTTCCAAGTCTGAGGTGGTCAAAAGTGATGGTGGCTGTAGGTCAGGGCCCTGGAACTCTGTCCTAAGGATTTAAATTTAAAAAATCCCTCTCTGTCACAGTCCTTTGCTCACTTCCGTTCAGTTCGCTTCAACTTGACTCTTTTTTTTTTTTTTTTTTTTTTTTTGCGGTACGCGGGCCTCTCACTGCTGCGGCCTCTCCGGTTGCGGAGCACAGGCTCCGGACGCGGCTCACGGGCCCAGCCGCTCCGCGGCATGTGGGATCTTCCCGGACCGGGGCACGAACCCGTGTCCCCTGCATCGGCAGGCGGGCTCTCAACCACTGCGCCACCAGGGAAGCCGTCAAGCTGGCTCTTAACACGAGCCATCTAACCATGGCTCCTGCTTCTGCTCTTGCCTTCGGATTGACTAACTGGTTTCCAAATCTCTAGGAGAATCATAGCTTTCTAAAACACGGGTCCAATTGCATCACTCTCCTCCTTGAAACACATGGTGGTCACAGCTTATTTTGCCACCTAGCACCCACTCCCTCCTGTGGCATCGGCTTTGGAGGAGCCAACCTGTGTATTTCATTTGGAGCCATGGATGGGGCACATGACCTGGGCTAAGCCAATCAGCACTTAGGTCTCCCTGGTTCCCCAGATCAGTTCAGGGGTAGTCACATGACCCAAATCAGACCAGTCAGGGCCAGAGAGACTCAATTCTGGGACTTCTGTTTGAGCTAAGGAAAATGGACTCTCTTTTTAGCTTCACTGGGCTATGAATTGGGTTTCCCAGGACCTACCATAGGGAGCCTCAGAATGGGGAGAGCAAGTAGAGCCAAGAAAAGGAGAGGGAGAAACCCTAGCCTGGTGACATTGTTTCCACCTTGGATCAAGCTGTGCCTACAGCTCTCCTAGGTCTTGTCATTTTTATGAGCCAATAACCACCCCTTCCATTTTGTTGTCCTTAAAGCTGCTTTAAGCGGCTTTAGTTTTGTCTTTTCTCACAAGCAAAAGGATCTTAACTGACACAAAAAGAAAGTGCAAATCCTTTATATTGGCCCTTAAGGCCCTCCAGGACCAGAACCGCTCTCTCCAATTCCATTAATAGCCACCTATGCTCCATCACTCCTGTACATGCTGCCACCTGGTGTTTCTGCACCTTTGCCCATACTGGTTGCTCCCAGAGGAGCTTTGCCTGCTCTGTTTTACTTTGACCATCATGGCTCAGCTAAAGTATAAAGGAATCCCTTCTGGGAAGCAGGGCTGAGTCAGGGGTGTCCTATATGCTCCCACATAGACCTCTCATTGTAGCACCATTGAAACGAAATTTTACACTTGACGTTGGCTTTGTTGTCTGACTTTCTCCCTAGATTTTGAACCCTTTGAGCAGGGGGACTCACTGAACATGAGGAATTCACTCACTCAGCAAATATGTTCTAAGCTTCTACTACAGGTCAGGGACTCCTCTAGGTCCTGGGGATACAGTGGAGAGAAAAACCCCTGCAAATTTCTGTCTTGTGTGATGGGGGAAGCAGATGCTGCTCCAGTAAACACACAGGGAGCTGGGTTGTTTCAGAAGGTGGTAGGGCTATGATGTAATAAGACAAGGGGAAGTCTGCTCCTGTCTCTGAGCTCAGAGCCTAGAGGAGGGCCAGGCTCAAAGCAGGCCCTCAGGAAGTGGTCTTTTCATGAATGAATACAGAACATCCTGAGACGCCCTGGTGCCCCTCAGTCTTCCTTTATGATGACCACTCAGAACGCTACCAGAACTTCTTTATTAGTGATTTATTCCCCACTTCCAGCCTATACCCTCTCTGGGGGTGTCGGTGGGGATCACAGCTATATAAATGACATTTTTTGTATGTGTGACACTCACTTTCCCAATGGGAGTTAAACAAAGCAACATTCTCAGTGACTTCATGGTGCGGCTCCATCCGTGTCTTGGTCTAGCGTCAGGAAGCAGTGTGCTCCTCTGCCTGACTTAGATCAAGGCTCTGCTTAGCCTTCATCTTTCCAGGCCTCACTCTGTCCTCTCCCTCCACGGGCCTGTCCCCAGCCCTTTGATCATCTCTGTGACTCTCCTCTGGGCTTTATCTGGCTCCATTAAGATGATGAAACTTCTTCCTGCTGTGTCACTCCTGTGCTCAGAAACCTTCAATGACTCACTATTGCCTACAGCAAGTCCAGACCCCTGAGGGCCTCCCTTGGTCTGCCTTCTACCTCCTCTGCCAGCCTGTTTACCGATTCCTCTCCTACAGAGCACTCACTGTTCTGGTGTACTCCACGCCTCTGATGTTCATTTTGTTCCTCTATTAATTTATACATCCTTGGTTGTCTCCTCCTACTGGAGTGTAAGCTGCTTGAGGGCGAGGACTGTGTCTGCTCATCCCTGAATCTCCAACATCAAACAGTGAACTTCCTCATTGTGGATGTTCAATGACTATTTCCAGAGGAAAACTTGTGCATTGCATAGCCCTACCTTCTGGGGGTTGAAATGGTTGTGGGCCTTAAAGTCCCCATCTCAGGTCCGGGAACTTGGAGACCTAGGCTCCTTGCTGGGCCACAGACCACAATTATAGTGCTGGCATCCTCCTTTAAATCTTGTACTTGCGTCCCCTTTTTTTTGCATTTCTTTGTCCATACCCCAAGATTTCCTTCCATGCTTTGGCCCCATCACTATGGTATTTTGTCATTGGGATGTTTTTGGTGTTATTTGCTGTGCTGACACACATTTTGGCCTGTTTAGTAACTCTTTGGCATCTCTTTCTCCCCCGCTTTCAGGCTTTATGGTCTGGGTGGGGCTGACTCCACATCCCACTTCCATGGGTGAGCATTAGACCCACAGCTGGCCAATCAGATGACTATTAGCTCTGGACACTGTGATTGGCTCAGGGTTGGCACGAGACACAAGTTAAGCCAATGAGAGTCAGCCCTAGGACTTTAGCTGAAACCAATGAGAAATAAGCTTTCTATTTCTATGGGATTTGTAAGGCTGGCAGAAAGTGGGACTGAGCCGCTGGACCTTTTTGTCACCACCCAGAGAGAGCCTGCCTGAGGGTGATGCCAACACAGGGTAGAGCAGAGCCAAGAGAAGGGAAGGAGACAAATTCCTGATGACAGTGTTTGAGTGTCCGGATCCCAATGTGCCTTTAAGCATCATCTGCTCATGTACTTTTCCATTATGAGACCAGTAAATACCATCTTTCTACTTAAGTTGCTTTGAATGAGGTGTCTACCTTTGTCAACTGCGAGAGACCTGCTGGAATCTGTAACGTTGGAGCTGTATGCCCCTCCTTCAGAAAACTTCTAATCAAGCAGGCTCTGACTCTGAAAGGACCCTCTGTTTAATATTCTCACCTTCCAAAAAGGAGCGGATCATCCTGGTTCCAGTTTTCTGTCTCTATGACACCTCCTCACCTGTGCAACAAGGTCCCCACGGTAATGTTGACTTAAGTGAGAGATGGAGCTCACATTGTGGGTCCTTGCTCAAAGCTTTGCCAAAGCTCAAACTTCATATCCACAGATCCCAGTTCATATATCCACATCCCCTCAAACATGCACATATTTTTGGCCAAGAGCTCTGCAATTTCACCCCTGAGTGGCATCAGCATTCTTGGGCGGGTGCCATCCCTTTCTGGTGATTTGTCTGCATCTCGTTTGTCAATTGGAGTTGGAACGTTTGTCCGACAGAGCAGTGCCTTTGGCACCTCTACTTCCAAAAAGCAATTTGGGAGCAAGAATTTCCCTGAGGTTCTCCTTAGTCAAGGCTGAGGCCGAGGCTCTCTCAGATGTTCCGGATTTCTCCTTTTCATCTCTGAGCTCTCTTCCAGAGCTGTGATCATTGAGCATCTTGCCGGTCTTTTATCTGACCTCTTTCCATTTGATGGATTTGAAAGACCTCTGATTCTTGTTCGCACAGTCCTTCTCAGGGTGACTTTTGGGGTGTCTTTGGACTGCATCATTTCAAGGCCTCGCTGCCCTGGGTAGGCTTCCTGATTCTAAGTCATCAGTTTTGAAAGGTTTTCCAAAAGATGCCCTTTTCCTTGCAATGCCTCTAGGACATCTCTCTTTGGCTTGTTGTTTTATTTTGTTTTGTTTCTGACTGAAATGGTCAGACCACACTGGGCTGTGGCTGGAAGAGGAAGATTCTACGCAAGGTTGATGAGGCTTATGGAGGGTTCTACCATCTTGATGATGCCACCAACTGAATATGCGGCTTCCAGGGTCACTGTGGCAGGAAGGGAGAGCTGGAGTATCACAGAGGTCCCCACGGCCCCAGCTGGGAAGTGATCTTGTGGGCTAGCTCCCGGTTGCTCCTCTAGATCCATTCTTCCCCTCCCCACCCAGCTCTGGGCCCAGGAGGCTCATTGATATGGACCAATCAACAGGCTCCCTTTGCCCTTGGGCTTCTGGTTGGGTTTTATCAATGGGAGTTACTGGCAGGGATTAGAGGCGGGAGAAGAGCAAAATGAGAGTGTCCCTTGGCTGAAGGCCACTGCTTCTGTTAAGCGGTCCTTTCCACATATGTACCCTCTCTAGGCTTGGCAACTACTCCCTCCTTGCCCTTCAGGCTTAGAGGTGGTGATGGCTCCCCATCAAAGCTGGCCCCGGGGGGTTGCACTGTCCCTGTGGGACCTTCCTGTCCTCCCCGCACCTTCATGAAGCTCTCCTCAAATGGCCCACGTGAAGTGTTCCATGTTTCTGGCCAGTATTCTCACTGCTATCAACACTTCTGCTCACCATTCGTTGGCCAAACCCAGTACCTTGGACTCACTTCAAGGAACTGGGAAGTGTGGTGCTACTTGTGCTTGCGGAGAGAGGTAAGCAGGGTGTGGGTGTGCTCTGGCCACCTCCAACTCAGGTACACAGCTCCCAGGCCTTGGCATGGAGCATTCCGGAATCCTGGTAAGTGAGTTCCCAAGCCTCTTAGGGAGTACTGCCTTTCACATCGTCTCTCCCGGGGCACGGCAGCATGGAAGGAACGGGGTTCTTATCCCGACTGTGGACTTTGGGCAAGTCAACCTCAGTCAACCTCCCTCTCTCCTGCAGCAACCCACACTGCATCCTGTAAATAACTGCATGTTCCCAACACCTCTCCTCCTTCTCCTTGGAAACCTGCTCTCTCTTTGGGTTTGGGCTGCCGCTTGCTAGATTCCCGGCATGGTTCCGTGCTGAGCGTGGCGGAAGCTGCGACGTTGCGTCTAAAGGCCTGGAGCAGGGCCCCCGGTTTCTTCCTTCACTAGCTGTGTGACCTTGGGCAGGTTACTTCACCTCTCTGAGCCTCAGTTTCCTCACCTGAAGCTTGGGGCAGGGGATGGTAACTAATGTCGTGATGGAGGTTAATTGAGGACCTTGTAAACAAGGGTCCAGCTGAGTGTGGGACATGCTCAGCGTGCTTCGTGAAAGTGAGTTTCCTCTTTTCTTCCTACTCTCATCAGTTTTTCCTCCTAGATGTTTCAGGGAGGGGATGGCAGGGTCCTTACACTGGGACACCTGCAGGATCAGGCAGGTGACAGACAGGGGATGCTGCTAAACCCCTTGGAAATGGGCTGGGAAGAAGCTGGCTTCCTGAGCAGACCTCCACAGAGACTGAAACCTGGGGGTAGGCTGGTCACTGGGAGGACATGGGTGGTCCAGGGGTCTCTGATGCCTCCTCCTAAGAGCTCCCTCCAACTCAGGGCTGGCCGCAGACCCCACCAGACTGCAGGATCTACTCAGATTTCCTGCTGCCCCAAAGTTTCATATTTCCATCTAATTTCACCAAGTGGAAGGGAGAAGTTGAATGTGGCCTTTCACTGTCTTTTGGTGGATGTTCTGGAAGAGGTGAGAAGGGGCTTTACCTGTGGAGAGGTATAAATCAACATGACCCCTGAGGTTCAGACCCTGTGGAATGATGGTAATAATAGGAGCTAACCTGACTGAGCTACGGTGTGCTAGCCGCCGTTCCACATACTTTATACATACTACCTTGTTTACGCTGCACAACAACCTTATGAGGTATTACTGTTATGCCCGTTTCACAGAAGAGGAAAGAGGCAGAGAGAGGACACGAAACTCGTCAAGGTCATGCAGATGGAAGGTGCCATTCAGGATGTGCATCCAACCTATCTGGTCCTGGAGTCTGCACTCCCCTCTCTGCTCTTCTGGGACCAGGATGTCTGCCTGGGAGATTGCGCTCATTCTATGGCTGGTTCAGGCTGAGGAGACACTGAGAGATTATTGAGCACTGTCAGTGTGTCACCGACTGCTGCAGCATGGCCACCCTGTGTCTCTGTTTATTTGCTACGGTAGACGTGGGCTATCTTAGCTTGTCCTGTAGCTTTAATTACGTTCAGCATCTTAGCATTCCTTTGAGGATCCACCCTTCTCTTGTTCTCTGGCCATGTGGTTTGAATGGAGTCCTCCAGTCCTCTTTCCCTCAAGCTCTAGGGATTGGTACATAACCCAAGCATAGGATTTAGGGATGGATATGTGACTCAAGATGGTCCAGGGACACTCAGTCCTGAAGCTGGTTTTGGAAATATTAGAAAAATTCTCCTCCGTTGGAGTTACGGAGCTGAGAAAATATAAGCCTGGAGCTTCAGGGTCATGGTGCGGAAAGAGCCTGCCTAAGGGAGAAGCCAAGCCAGAGAGAAACAGAACTGACAGAGAGAGAGAGAGAGAGAGAGAGAGAGAGAGAGAGAGCTCTCATGATATTGCATGACTCCTGGATCAAGCCCTTCCTGAAACCCGAAAACCGCCCTTGAATTGTTCAGTTACACGAACTAATACAGTCCTTTTTTGCCCTTAAACAACTTTAATTTTTCTATCATTTTCTGTCTCTAAAATTGGATTGACTGGCATTGTGCTAACTACTCCATGTATGTTATTACATTTAAATCCAATGATGTAGTTGGCATGGTGCCCATTATGCAGATGAAGGAACTGAGGCTCAGGGAGATTTATTTTATTGGCTTAGGTGTCACAGCTAGTACGTGGCAGAGCTGGGATTAGGCCCCAGGCATTTCGACTCTAAACTGCACCTTCATCACTTTGCCTTATGGTAGAAGGCTGGTTTTACCGCCTAAATATCTCGTGTAATCTCTACTCTCCAGATCTCATCCAACTGCCCTCTCCACTTCTCCTCTGATCCCCTTTAATCCCCACTTCCTCTGGGAAAGAAGCCTTCCCCATCTACACCCTCAGACTAAGCTCTGTTTCCTGGTAGAAATTTTTATGGCACAATGTACTTTTTCTTCTTAGCTCCACTGAACTTCAATAATGATTTGTTCCAGTTTTATCTCTTCTACTGGGTGGGGGGTCCCACGGGGGCAGAGGTGATGTCTGTTTGGCCGTTGCCGCAGTGCCGATGCCTGGCACAGTGCCTGGCCCGTGGTGGGCGCCTGGTAAATGTTTGCGGAATAAATGAATTGTGCCATTTTTTTCACTCTCACTGTGGCCGTGGATCATTGTGCACCTGTTTGACTGCAGTGATGTATCATTCTGACACTGCAAAATTCACTCGCTCTGCTCTATTATAGGGTACCTGTGATTTTGGATGCTTACTTATCTTTGTGTACATACTAGACAGTGCGTTCTTTGAAAACTGGGGCAGTGTCTCTGACCATCATCCCTCGAGTAGTAGCAATAATAATAACAACAACAATACAAGGAATAATACTAATAATGAGCACTTACTATCTACCAGGCACAGCCCTGAGGCTTTAACATGCATTGTCTCATTTAATCCTTACATCAACCGTATGTGTATACTATTATGACCCCACTACACTTAAGGGCAAACTAAAGCTCAGAGAAGTTATACGGCCTCTTTTGCTTCTCTAGTTTGAGTTGAGGTTAGGTCTCATGCAATCAAAAGAGCACTTGCTCTCCTAGTGATTTTAATGGGGGATTGTGGGCTGGGTTGGAAAACAGCAAGAGTAGCAGAAAGGCTGAAGTGGAGCTAAAAGGTCGACCCAGCAGATGGAGACCTGGCTGTGCCCTCTTGAAAGGAAAAGCATCTTCACTGTGAAGGTCTAGGGAGGGATGAGCAGTGAAGTGAGAGCGGGACTCTTGAGCGCAGGGAAGTGAGGGTCGGGGGAAGGCTCAGGTGGGCCGTAGTAAGGGCACCAGGCTAAGCTGGAGAACCTGGATTCCTCCCCTGGCCCCAGCACTTCCTGGCTGTGTGACCTGGGGCAAGGCACTGCACCTCTCTGAGCCCACATTGCAGGGCTGATGCCAGCCTTGACATAACATCTGGAAATTGCCTAGCCAGTGCCTAACACAGAATAACAGAATAACCATGTATGGGGTGCAAGCCACGTGCCAGGGCTTCTATAAATTCTTCACCTGGCTGAATTCAGGTAACCCTCCCAAGAACCCTAGGAAGTGGACCCTGTGACGATCCCATTCTGCAGAGGAGGGGCTTGGCCGGCAGTGCAGCCACTTGCTCAGGGTCACCCAGCACGGGCGAGTCAGCTGGACCTGAGCTCTGGCTGTGTGTTTCCAGAACCTCTCTTTACCACTCTGCTCTCTTCATGAAGGTTGAACTTGGATCTCGGTGGGAGAAGGGGTCAGGTGGACAGTTGCTTGCTTTGTACTTTTGCCTCTTTGAAGTTCCAAGTTTCTCTTTTCATGGTTCTTCCCTTGAGGGCCAATTTCCCTTCTCCCCAGTGCATCTCAGGGGGGCAGCAGACAGACATCTGTCAGCAAACCTGCGCTGGCCTGTGCTGGCACTGGGGCCCAGGACAAAGAAGGACAAAGAAGACCTCATGCTCAGCGGGAGGAGGGGTGCTGGAGCCGGTTTCTCAAGGGTCCCACCAGTGAGTTCTGGCGACACCGTGTAGAGCTGGTGCCAGGCCCGGCCCAGAGGTGAGGAGCCCGCCTGTGCCAGCCTTTCTCCCTGGAGTAGAACCTTCACGGGTTAGTCACATCTATATACCACCTCTGCTATTTACTTAACATCACTCTCTAATTCCACTCACTTGCAAAAATAAAACCCTTCATTACATTTATTTAAAAAGGAAACCTCATCTTGCCTCTTCACACCGGAAAACCAGTGCCACTTGCAGAGGGGTAATAGTACACATACACGCAACGAAAAGGAACCATGTGTGGTCGTCCAGCTCTGTCCAGCTCTGTGCTCTGGGGGCCTGGAGCTGCCTGAGTCTGAGGTCAATGAAAGGGAGGGGCTGATATTGGAGAGCTGTAAAGACTCAGCCCGAGACTGTCTCACAGGCTCAATGGAAACATTCAAAGAGAACTGCAAAGGAGAAATAAACTCAGTGAAGGACTTGCTCTATAAACTGGTACCTACCGAAGTACCTGCAGTCACTGAGGGACCCAGGCTTCTGTGCCACGGAAAACGCCGGCAGACACCTTAACCACCCACCCTGCTTCCTCTGGAACACCCTCACTTCCCCTCCGTCCTGAGCCCTCCTTGGCCTCAGCTCCTGCAGCACCAAGGAAGCAAAGACCTTGCAGCATGGCTGCCGGATGCAAGACCCCAGGCTGAAACTGCTTTCCCTATAGCCAAGCAGGAAGGCACTTTGTCTCTCTGATCCTCAGTTTCCCCATCCAGAAAATGGGGATAACAATTCCTATTTCCAGGACTGTTTGGGTGATTAAAATGAGATGCTCTCTGTTGGAGTGACTTTGCATGGTACCCATCACAGTGAACAGGGACTCAGGTGACTTGCCTTCCTGCCCTTTGATCCTGATCCAGTGAAATTTAGAAACTCTGCAGCCACCTTTGCCTCAGTTCCTCTCCCAGGCTCTTTCTTTTCACCAGAGACTCTGACAGCCTTGGACTCAGATCTTCTCTCCTTCATCCCCTGCAGGGTCAGGTCACCTCTCTGAGCCTCAGTTTGCTCATCTTTAAAATGGGAACAAGAGCAGCCACCTCATCAAGTTGCTGTATGGGCAAGAAAACGCTGTCACTGGCAAAGTTTTGTACACGTGGAAAGAATTATTTTTGTGATTTGGGACCCCCTGGGATGGGAGCGTTGTTGGAGTGTTCCTGAGGTTAGACTGCCCATACCCTCGGGGGAAATCATCTGAGTTTGATCCCACACAAAAGACTTCCTGAGTTCACGACAGGCAGAGAGCTGATGCCTCTGTTGAGGGGAATGTCGTGAGCTCCAGCTGAGGCAGCTTCTGTTTTTAGCTGGAACCGTAGCTGCTGAGTTCCCACCCCCATCCCCCCATGTGGGAAAAAGGAACGTGGTGCAGAAATAGCCCGTCCCAGGGGCTGCCCATGAGAAGGGCTTATTTTGACTCAGGATGCTGTCGAAGCTGTGGCAGTCTTGTCAGAATACATCTGCCTCTTCCCGAGCGGCCCATGGATCCTCAGACTTGTGCCAGGACCGAAGCGCGGCTGCCAGACGGGCACATCTGGAACCGGGCCCCTGGGAGCTAAGGACAGGCCTTGCTCTGTTCTTAATAATAACCACCTCCCAAGCACCAGAAGTAAAAAATAGATATCTGTCAGTGGCGTGAAGGAACCCGCCTGGGTCTCGAGGTTTATTCATCTCAGTGACCCCCGTGGCTTGTACAGGGCCTGGCAGGGCCTGGGAAGTGGATGAAGGAGAGTCAACAGGCTTTCCTCTGTGGACCTCGCAGAGGAAGCTAAAATGGGGGTTGTTATACCCGTTTCACAGGTGGGAAACCTGAGGCCTAGGCCATGAAGTGTCTTCTTGTGATGAGATCTCACTCCAGCCCTGTGTTTCCTCTTCTCCAAGCCTTCCTCTGCACCTTGAACTGCTGTTGTCTCTGCCAAGGGTGCCCTTCCTCCTCTTACGATTGTTCATGACCCAGGACACATGCCTCTTTCTCTGGGCAGAGTTGGTCCCTGCCCCATCGGGACTTTGTGCAGGCTGCCAGGTAGCTCTTATTCGCCTGTCTGGTGACTCTGCACAGCCACTCATCTCAGAGAGCGCAGAGTCACCTCTGCGGCACTGGGCTGAGCCTGACCTGCCCAGGGTGGGCTGAAAAATGTTTACTGAGGGAATGAATGGCGTTGGAGTGTTTCATCCAGGGGCTCCCACTTAAACCACAGGGGGTTGACTGAGTGCTCAGTTATGGAAGAGAGGATGTAGGACCTCCTTCCTGCTCCCTAACCTAAGGGCAGCTTCAGGGAGACAAGAAAACAGGCTCATGGCTTTAGAGTGGTACAGCCACCAGCCCACAGGCTCTTCGCATGCAAGGTGCCTCAAACTGGACTCCTTCATCTCCCGTCAGAACTGTCTTAGGTGGCAGCTCTGCCATCTCCCTGGTTCCTCAAGCCCAAAGCCTTGGTCAGCGTGAATGTCCAGGTCCAAGTCCGGACTACTCACCCCATGCCATCTCTTGCCTCCCTCCCTCCATCCATCCCTCCCTGTGAATTCCTCAGGCCTTATCAGCTCCCCCTGCACCACGGCCCAGCCTCCTAAAGTGTTTCCCCACCTCTGCCTGACTCCCTCAGCATCATTTTCATTCACATCCCTTTCGTGAGGCTGACTTATAGCTCCTCTGTGGGCTCAGCTCTGACCACGTAGCGCTGACCCTGCTCGAAACAGTTGGCAACTCACTGCTTTCTCCACTGGCATTTTTCAAGTGGATTGTGCAGGTGTTAACAGGGGTTCTGTGATTAAGGCAGCCCTTGGGCAAGTGGGTGGGGACTGCTGGGCTAAATGAAGTCAAACAGACTTTTCCCTGCAGGAATTTTCAGGGCCTTTGAGGTGCTATTTGGATTATGATTCTCAGAGAGGTGGCATAGCGAGTGGCATTTCTAGAGCTTATTTGATCATGGACCTTTTCAGGGTGGAACATCAAGGCAAGGGGTGTTTTGAGGCACGTCCTTTGGGAAATGCTGCTGTGTTGGCTGGAGCCTAAGTGCCTTGCCTTGCTGGTCAAGGTCCTCCACAGCACAACCCAAGCCTACCTTTCCAACTGCTGCTCTGGCCCAGTCCACTAACATCCAGAAAATTCCAGCCAAAGAGAACCTCCGGATGCTCCTTGTGCCTCTGCTGTGGCTTCCTTGCCTCTGTCTGCCACCCACTCATCCACCTGCTGGGTCACTCTTTCCATCCATCCAGACCCGCCTTTTCTTCAAGGCCCAGCCCAAATGTCAGCTCTGCCCGAGTCTTCCCGAGTGATGCAGCATGGGAGATCTCTCGCCCACCTCTGGCCCCATGGCAGCAAATCTTTCTGCCCTTATCATTCTGAGTGTGACGTTATTATAGGGAAATCTTTGGATCCCCTCTAATTTTTGCTTAAAAAATATGTAAACTTGAGTTTTTTATTCAGCATCAGTGCAGTTCTCTCACGATGAGTTTCTGATGGATCTTTTTTTTTTTTTTTTTTTTTTTTTGGTGGTACGCGGGCCTCTCACTGTTGTGGCCTCTCCCGTTGCGGGGCACAGGCTCCGGACGCGCAGGCTCAGCGGCCATGGCTCACGGGGATAGCTGCTCCGCGGCATGTGGGATCCTCCCGGATCCGGGCACGAACCCGTGTCCCCTGCATCAGCAGGCGGACTCTCAACCACTGCGCCACCAGGGAAGCCCTCTGACGTATCTTGCTGCAGTGGTTGTGGCCGCTGCATAGACAGCGCATCCCCCAAGGGTAACGTGTGTATGTGGGGCGCTGGGAATCCCTGATTCATGTGGCAAATGGAAGACATGCAAAGCCACGCTTCTGGTGCTCAGAGTCACAGGTTCATGCCCCCTAAAGGGATGATTTTATTAATAGTCCAGGAGGGGCTAACGTTTACTGAGAGGGCACTACAGGGCACTGTAGTTGGTGCTTTACACATGTCACGTCACCTAATCACCAGAATGGTGCCAGGAGGGAGCTCCCAGGAGGAGCGGAGCCGTTGAGTGGTTGAGGGACCTGCACGAGGTACACAGTCGGAAAGAGATAACGCGGAGACGTGAACCCGGCCCAGGGCAGCACCAAAGCCTGGCTTCTCCTATAAGGTCTCCAATCGGGACCCACATCACAGGACTCCTCCTCCAGGAGCCTTCCCTCATCTCACAGACCAGGCTCCCCACACTCAGCCAGAGCCTCTGCTCATGTGTTATCTCCCACACCGGGCTGGGAGCCCCTCAAGGTCAAGTCTTATTTGTCTTTGCACCTCCAACCTCTAGAATGGGGTTAGTCTGCATTGCATGAGGTCGTGTGCATGAGGTGAGGGATAAATATGTCCAGGCCTAAGGAAGATTCTGGGCTTTTGTGGGAATAGTCCTAGGAAGATATAGCCTGAGGTCCAGTGCTCTGAAACTCACCATCATGCATTCCTATGGAATCAGCAAGTCCATCCCTCTCCTCTGGCTCAAGGGTGGCTGGCCTGCCCGATGACTAAGAACATCACCTCGAGCTGCATACAGCCAACTGGAGGTGGCTAGTGGCATCGGACAGCTCAGCCCTATCCAAACGAGCAAACTGACTAACTGGTATTCTCTGTTGGTACCTGCTGAAACGTGGATGTGGTTACAGCATGCACAGCAACACCGATTGGCATTAAAACACACCAACACAGTCTTCCTGGTATGCGGAGGAATCCTGAGAAAATGCAAATTAGATCATTGCCTGCCTCTGTTTAAAACCTTCCATTAGCAGCCGCATGGCACAGGGAGATCAGCTCGGTGCTTTGTGACCACCTAGAGGGCGGGATAGGGAGGGTGGGAGGGAGGCAGACGCAAGAGGGAAGAGATATGGGAACATATGTCTATGTATAACTGATTCACTTTGTTGTAAAGCAGAAGCTAACACACCATTGTAAAGCAATTATACTCCAATAAAGATGTTCAAACAAACAAACAAACAACAAAAAAACCCTCCATTAGCTTGGAACAAAACCACCGCACTTAGAATGAAATTCGAAGCCGTTTCCCCGGCTCTCCAAGGCCCCATGTGAGTGGGCCCTCTTCTCTCTGACTGCTTGCCACCACTCTCCCCTCGCTAGCTCCACTGCAGTCATACAGACTCTTTGTCTTCCTTGGGCTGCCAAGCTTGTTGCTGCCCCAGGACTTTTGCACTTGCTGTTCCTTCTGCCTAGGACACCTTTCCCCCACATCCTTACCCGGTTGCCTCCTTCTAGGTATTCATATTTGTCTCAAACATCCCCTCCTTAAAGAGACTACCCCTCTTTTACTCTATCTAAATTCTATTTAAATGAGAATGTCACTTCCTATCTCTGTTTAATGGTCTTCATGGCACCTGCCAGTGTCTGAAATGATTTTATCTTTATTTGTTTAAGTACACTTGTTTATGTGTTTATTGCTTGTCTCTCCAGCTAGAATAAAATCTCCACGAGGGCAGGAACCTCATCTGTTCTGTTCGCTGCTGTGTCCCGCCGCCTGTATCACCCACCGTCAACACGAGGACAATCGGGAGACAGCGGGGCGGTTTAGAATGTGGACTCTGGGGCTGACAGCCAGGGTGCAAATCCCAGCCCTGCCATTTACTGGCAGATGACATCCCCACTTTACAGATGAGGAAACTGAGGCATGAGGAGGTTAAGTAACCTGTACACAAAGCACCCAGGTAGCCCTGGGTAGGGGTCATGGGCCCCATTAGCTGAGGGGCCTGGACAGCATGAGGTAGAAGCTGGTGGTCTGGGGAGTTTGAAGCCTGTGTCCTTACCCTGCTGCCTGTGGCCCCCTTGAGTCACAGCCTCCTTTACCCACCGTCCACCTTGTCACCAGGCCACTACTAAGTGACCAGACCCTCTGCACCATGCTGGACTGTTGTCCCAGCTCCCTAGCTGGACTTTGGTCCCTCTAGTACCCTCACGCCCAGCCCCAGATCTGATCAGTGGCACCCCACTGCACAGAAGCTCTCAGGAGCTCCTCCCTACTTTCCACATAAAACCCTACCTCTTCCACACGGTGGACAAGGATCTCTGCCATCTGGTCCCTGTGACCCTCTAGGATCTTACTCCACACCCCACCACCTCTCCTTTAGTTACACTGAACTACCTACACTTTCCTGAAAACACCCCATTCGTTCTTGCCTCTGTGTCTGGGCACCTGCCTCTCCCTTTGCCTGGGACGCCTTTGTTTGTCACCTGGCTCTTACATCTCTGGCCGACTCAGCTCAGCACCGCTTCATCGGGGCACACTTCCTGACCAATGGGCATATCAGCCCATCAACAGCAATCTGTCCATTCTGTCTTTGGGCCCTGACACTCCTCCCTCTTCCTTGCCCGTCTCTGTACCTGGCTCCTGTGGCCCCCAGCTCTCCGAGCAGGCTTGGTGGGCTCTGGGGAGCCTTCCTGAGTTCGCCGGCTGGATGCGGCACCCCTGTCTCTTGCAGCCGGCTGTGTGCCTCCATTGCACACTTACTATCCTGCAACTTCCTACATCCACCACCAGCCTATGGGTTGTTTGAGGGCAGGGATCTGTCTAAATGTCGCTTGGCCTCCAGGACCATACCCAGGACCTGGCACTAAACAAGCACTGAAGACAGTCTGTTGAATGAATAAGCAGTGATCATTAGATCATCAGCCCTGTGAGGCAGCTGCCAGGTGGGGGCTGGAAGCAGCACTGACAGCACCACTGGCCAGAAAGCTCATTGACAGCAAGAAGACCTCAGCCTCCCAGGGCACCGCCATCCACGGGGATGGGGGGGGGGTGGTCCCAGGCAGGGCCAGCAGCACCCTGTCCTCCACGGTGGTTGCCTGTGCCCTTCTCTTTCCCCCGCTGACGAGCGGGACCTGGGGAGGCCAGGCTTAACTCCGTCATGATTGGTACCAAGCAATGGGGCCCGTCTGGGTCTGGGCAACTTTTGTATCTGCTGGCTTGTGCTCTTCCTGGGGTGGAGGGCCTCAGGGTGAGCAAGGCTTCCCACTCTGTCTAGTCCTGCCCTGGACTGAGGTGAGGGCAGAGAATGCCTATCTGAGGCTCAGACAGGTTTCCAGGGACTAGCCCATTTCCCCCCGGAGTCTAGTCTCTGTGACTCTGCGTGGAGGGGCACTGGACTCGGTGTCCTATTGCCCTGCGTTCAAATCCGAGCTCCCCAGCTTCAGCTGCAGCTCTGAGCTGGACCGACATGGCAAAAGGTGACGTGAAAGAAAGTGCTTTATCATTGCCAAGGGGCTAATGCAGCTCAGAAGCGGAGCCAGTTGGAGTTTCCGTGGAGCATGCCCTCGGCCCTGGGGCCATAAATGCAATCTGGGTGGGGGAAGAGGAAGCCCCCTGCCCTAGCCCCGCTTCTCAAACTGCCTCGGATGCTGGAGGGCTGCGAGAGAGGGGGGCCTCGTTTATACGCACTTTCCAGGCACAAACGCCGCTCACACTCCTCCACGCAGCTCTTCCAATCCAACCTGTGCTGTGTTGCCAGAAGAATCTTCCTAAAATACTCACATCATATCACTCCCCTGCTCAGAAGCTTCCTGCGGTGGTCCCACGTTGCCTGGGATGAGCCCATCTCCTCCGCCGGCACCCAAAGCCCCCTCCAGCCCCGCGTCTCTCTGTTTCCGTACTCAGGGTCCTGTCTGGAGTCTCCTGTTGTGTCCTTGGCATCGTTGCCTCCTAGATTCATCTCAATGTCCCCCAAGATAAGAAGTACCCTCCCCATGTTGTACACAAGGAAGATGAGGCTCAGAGAGGTGGACTGATTTGCTTTGCCCTTTCTATCTCTTGGGAACTGGAAGATCCCTCAGAGATCATTAAATCCACTCTGTTTTCCTTTTGCAGATGAGGGAGTTGAGCTTCAGAGGAGGGGATGCCCTGCCCAAGGTCACACAGTTAGAGGGGGGCAGGGGAGCCTGGAGCTTGAGTCCTCGGGCTCCTCACGCAGCCCTGTGGCCTGGTTACACCATCGCAGGGCTGACCGATGCTCCCTTGAGCCCCTGGGAACCCAAGGGGTGGAGAATTGGTGTGTCGTGCTTGTCCTGTAGAGTCGCAGATTGGGATTCTGGGGGCACAGAATGGCTGGTGCTGGGCCCTGTACCCACCCCTGTGGAGGACTGGCCTGGCACCAGGCTGAGGTGTGCGTGGGGCGTGGTCAGCAGTGAGTAGCTGCAAGGCAAGCCTCAAAGCGGAGGAGAAAGACACGGGAGCCACGTGGCAGGAGGACTGCTGTCCAGGATTAAGGTCTGGTCCCAGTGATTTTAGGAGGGGGAGGGGTGGGCGAGGAGACGGGCCATTGTATCACTCAGACTGAAGAGGATGAAGCCACAGGTGGCTCCCTTCACCTGCGACTAGGACCACCCATCCCGAGTTCCCTCCCCGTCCTGGGGCCCTGAGAGGATCTCTGGCCTTAGAGGGTCAAAGTCACCCCTCTGTCGGTGCAAGTCATGCCTCTGTCACTTGACAACCATGTATGGTCACATGGTCATACAACCATGTGACCTTGGACAGACATCTATCCATTCATCCCACAAATATTTCCTGGGCTCTCATTCTGTGCCAGGCAGTGTGTCAGGCCCTATCAGTGAGAGCCTTGCCCTTAGGAGTCTCTCAGTCTAGCAGGGGCAACAGAAAATGCCTAAACAAACAAAAGCCAAGGTAATTTCAGACAGTGATATATGCTCTGAAGAAAATTAACACAGGGGTGTGGGGAGGAGCCATGAGAAGGGTTATTCTAGAGAGATCAGCCCTCCTTGAGGAGGTGACATTTGCACGATGGGATAATCTGCCAAGAGGAGGAAAAGGCAGGTGCAAAGGCCCTGGGGCAGGAATGAGCTTGTTGCTTTGGAGCAGTAGACAGAAGGCCAGTGTGGCTGGAGCTGGGATAGTAGGGGGAGAGTTGGGGAAACAAGCCATGAGAAGCCAGCAAGGGCCTGGCCATGCAAGACCAGGAGGGTCCCAGAGAGGACTGTGGATTTTAGTGTGAGAGTAGTGGATCCCTGTAGGGTTATAAGCAGGGGAGGGACAGGTTTGATTGCCTTTTAAGGAGAATTCTCTGGCTTCTGTGTGGAGAACAGTTCCGGGCAGGGGCCTGAAAGCGAGGAGGTGGGTTAGAAGGCTGTTGCTGTTTCCTGGGAGAGACAGACAGTGAAGGTGTTGAGAAATGTTTGGCCTCTTAAGATTTATGGTCCAGAAAAGGAATCTGCTATTGCCTCTTGCATGGGGTGGTTAACAAGTTAAAATGAGAAAACATTCAGGAGAGTGAGCCACTGGCCGTGGAATCTGCAGCCACACCCAGTCATGGGCGCTGGCAAGGCCTCCGGGAGTCACAGGTCAGGTTTGCCTGGGGTTTCCCTCTCTAAGAACTGATCATTTTAGGGGATGTTTTAGGCAGAAGGGTGTCTGGAAGCTCACCACAGACACAAGCTCACCTTGTCTCTGTGTCTGTGCCAGTCTCTTCCATCTTTCCTCAGGGGGTCCTGCATTGAAACAATGTTTAGGGTATAATCCAGCCCCCAAACAGAGACTCATCTTCTCAGCACCTGCAGCTGACAAACACCCCATTTGGTTGTCCTCAATGTCCTATATAATGTGGTCCCTTCTGTCCTCTGTAAATGCACTTTTCTACTCCCCCTTTTATATTCATTCACTTTATTTCAGCCTCATGGGGTATCATTCCATTTCTCCAAGTATGACAAGTTCATTCTTGCCTCAGGGCCTTTGCATTTGCTGTTCTCTCTGCTTGGGCTGTTCTCTTTTTTCTTCACATGGCTGGTGGCTTCTCATTCAGCTGGCAAGACAATTTCAGGCCAACCCCTCAGAAGCCGTCTCTGATTTTTCCTACCAAACAAGCTACCCTCCTAGTCTTGGGTGATAATTTGTCTATTTTATTTTTCAAGAAGCACTTATTGTCAAATGGGACCATCATCTACGTGCTTGTGGACAGTTTTCTTCCACTAGACAGGAGCCCCTTGAGGCAGGCCTTTGTCTGGCTCTGGTGGCCTCCGTAACCCCAGTGCCTAGTACGTAACAGCAGCTCAATAAAGGTTTGTTGAATGAATAAATGACCAATTCTGTGAGATAGACACTCACTTTCCTGATGAAGAAAACAGAAGCTTCTTGCCTTTCTGAGCACCCCATTTCTTTCTTTTTTTTTTTGAGCAGCAGATATTTTATTTCATGTTAAAGAAAATTCAGAATAAGAAATCGTTTTTTATATAACCCAGGATTATCTGAGTACCCATATAATCTGATTTTTTAAAAAAAATTACAGGAATTTTTTGTTTGGTTATTGTTAATTCACTGTTCTCTTTTTTTAAAATTGAAGTATATTTACAATGTTGTGTTAGTTTCTGGTGTACAATAAAGTAATTGAGTTATACATATATAAATATTCTTTTTTAAAAAATTAATTAATTAATTAATTTTTATCTTTGGCTGCGTTGGGTCTCCGTTGCTGCACGTGGGCTTTCTCTAGTAGAGTGGCGAGCCGGGGCTACTCTTCGTCGTGGTGCGTGGGCTTCTCACTGCAGTGGCTTCTCTTGTTGCAGAGCACGGGCTCTAGGCACGCGGGCTTCAGTAGTTGTGGCTCGCGGGCTCTAGAGCGCAGGCTCAGTAGTTGTGGCGCACGGGCTTAGTTGCTCCGCGGCAAGTGGGATCTTCCCGGACCAGGGATGGAACCCACGTGCCCTGCGTTGGCAGGTGGATTCTTAACCACTGCTCCACCAGGGAAGTCCCTATATATACATATTCTTTTCCATACTCTTTTCCATTATGGTTTATTACAGGATAGCAAATATAGTTGCCTGTGCCTGGACCTTGTTATTTATCTTGGGCACCCCCATTTCTATTGGTGCTCCTTCCCCACCCCCACTGCCGCCTTCCCACTAAGATTTAAAATTGTGACACCACCATTGGCTACGTTGTTGCTCCTTGCCCCACCCCGACCTCCGGCTGGCCACTAATAACTGCCATTTGGACAGTGCTTTCAGTCTGCAAAACTCTCCCAAGATAGCACCGCATGTAAACCCACACCTCCTTTTAACAAGCCTCATTAACCTTGTCCTACAGACAAGGAAACCGAGGGCAAGAGCGATGCTTACCGTGCCACACCAGGCAAGACCTCAAGGGAGGACGCGGTAAAACAGACCTCTTGTGTGAGGAGCAGTGAATGGAGATCTCAGGGATAGAGGGCGGGTGGAGCCCTCTGTTGCTCTGTGTTTCCTGCAAACCCTCTCATTGCTGGTTTGCCCAGAGGAGCCCTATAATTTTGAATGGTTATTGCTGGGCCCTGCAGAGGCAGCCCCCACCCCCATCTTGCTCTCTTGATCTCTCATGAACCCCTTGCTGGTGAGGAGTGACCTCCTTCTTTCCCTAAAAGCCTTCTTCAATTCTTTAGGTGACAGATGTAGGCAGGGAAACCTGAGTGCCTTCATTGCAAAAATGTGAACAGACAGGAGGTGGCATGTGTGCTGTGGTGAGGATGTGTGTGCACACGCATGTGTGTGCCTCGGTGTGTGCTTGTGTAGGTGCGCATGACTCTGTAAGTGCATGTGTGTGACAGTACACAGTAAGCACGTGTGTGTGTGTGTGTGTGTGTGTGTGTGAGAGAGAGAGAGAGAGAGAGGGCAGGACAGAGAGAGAGAACACAGTGTGTGCTCCTGGGGGCCACTGTTTACAGCTCAGGGCTTATCTGGCTGATACTCTAGGGCCTCATCAGGAGCCGAGGAAGGTCAGGTTGTCATAGAGATACGTACCTCTGAGCTTGGTGCCTCCTCCCAAAGTTCCTGAGAAAGGCAGAGATGGAGAGGGAGACTTGGAGGAGGCTGTGAGCCAGGGCTGGCTTGTCGTCCGTCTGACCAGCTGCCCCTGCCCGACTGACTCAGAGACTGCCTGCCAGACAGTGATGCTATCTGCCCAGCCCATTGACCTCCCCGGTCGCTGGCTGGCTGACCCTGCTGGGCTGGCAACTCGCCTCTCTCAGCAGCCCATTCTCTGGGAAGCCCGGTTCAGTCATAGCTCAGCCTGTGGGCCATTTGCTGTTCGTAGCTATGACTCCTGATTCCCTGAATGCAATAAGGAGAAGGGTCTTCAGACCTTCAGACCCACTGTTTCCCCAGGGCCTCTGGCCCTCATTTCTGGGGTCTCTGGTCTTACCTTCCTCAGTTTCCTCCTCTGTGAAATGGTTGTCACAAGTCAGATGTACAGTGAGAGAGTCTAAGAAAGGCAGAGCTAGCAGATGCCCGGGGTCGGAAAGGCTGCCTCAATCCCCAGAAGGCCAGAGCCACGCTGGGGCCACTGCAGAGCCGTCTGGCAATTGCAGGTGGGCAAGCAGGGCCACTGAGGCCAAGGGCCAAGAGGGGCCAGAGGAGCAGGGCTGGGGAACGAGGGAGCACCGACCCCACGGCCATCCTTCCGTATGCACTGAGTGTTGGAAGAGATGTCAGGTCGGCAGGATGCCTTGTGGCTTCCCGTGAACTTGGGGAGGAAGACAGTCAGGTCGTGGGGGTCCCTTTGTGACAGCAGCTGAGAGGGGAACGTAGAGGAAGAGCTTAAGGTTTGGAGTCAGGCTTGGCCCAGATCTCTGTGACCTTGAGAAGGTCCCATCCCTTCTCTTGGTTTCCTTTTCTGTAAGCTGAGGTAATAACAGCTTCTTGGCTGTATTGTTGGGAGCATTGATTCATTGAACAGGGATATGTATGTGAAGTGCCTAGCACATATAGGTGCTACATAAGCAGCAACTGTGGGGGTGGTCGAGGAATGATGACGAGGGGCACAGGAGGCCTGCTTCTCTCGATTGTAATGTGGCCCTGTGGTGCCATCCTGCAAGGCAGCCCCAGCATCGCCCCCTTTGGGCAGCCTGCACGGCCACTTCTCCCTCCCAGCTCCCAGAATGCCCCGTGTCCCCTCCTTCCCACCACTTCCTGTTGGACAATTATCATCAGTTTGGACCCCTATCTCCTCCATAATGCCCCGAGCCCCTGGAAAGGGGAGACAAGTGGAGGAATGCCTGCTCTGTGTGTCACTGTGTTTGTAGCAACATAAGCACGTGGGTAAGCCTATGTGCACCTGCTGGGGGTTTCCACAAGGCACGCACCTGTGTAGCCATGGGTTCTGACTGTACGTCTGAGTGTTTGTATCCGTGTAAAAGTTTGCAGTTTGGGGGTTATGTTTGGCCATGTGGGGGGCTGGGGTATAGGGTGAGAAGCTTTCCAAGGCATGGGGACTCCCAGCAGCCACTGTCTGAGTCTCATCGGCCCCCTCAAGCTCTCTGCTTCTTGAATCATTCACGTGATAAAATGCAATACTTTCCTCATCTCTACCTTCAAACAACCTCTCTAGTTAGAGAGTCCTCAGTTCGAGTCCCAGCTCTACCATCTGCAGTGCGGGAGGCTGGTAAGTTACCCACTTTCCCAGGCCCTGGTTTCCTCTGTCAAACTGTAGTGACGACCAGAGATGACACCCTTGTGTCTAGAGCAGAGGAGGTTCTTTGAGCTCAACGTGCTATAGAAAGAAGTCTTGTCACACCACATGTGTGGAAGCAGGGGATATTTCCGAGACATCATTGCAAGATAATCTCCTTGCTTCCTGGCCACGCTCAACCCTTTCTCTGGCACCAACTAGAAAGAAGTGGCGAGACCCTCTCAGCCCTGCTGTGTCTCGGAATAACTGCACACCTTGTCATTGGGACAGCATGGCTTGTGCGGGCTTTCTCAATTTAGCCCTGCCATGAATTGTGCTGATTTTTCACCCTGCATGGAAGGTTAGACATTAAGCTCTTAAACTAAAGAGAGAGGCATCTCCTATTTTTAAATGAATGGAATACACAGAATTTTTGAAGTTACAGCCTTGATAAATTAAGGTGTGAGTTTGTTTTGCGGATCTTATGACCTTCTCAAGTAGGGTTCACCTGGTGGTGAAGTTGGACATTGTAACCCAGCTCTATTCTATCTTGTTAAATACTCAGGGGAAAAGATTCAACTAAAATATGTTTTTTGTGTGCCTCCACTGAGCCAAGCACTGCTCTGGGTTTGTCTCCATGTGGTATCATTCTTCTGGTCAGATGGCAACCCCATTTTATAGACGAAGCAACCAGCCTGCTAGGGGTCATTTGCTGTTAAGCGATAGAGTCTGAATTTAAGTCCTGGTCTCCTGACTCCAAGTCATCTCCACAAAGATGGCTATTTTTCAACCTCTTTTAAAGAAATGGAATCCTTTTTTCAGATAAATTTGAAAATAGATAAGAAGTTTGGAATGCAGCTGTGCTGGCTGGGGTGATGGGGGGCCTGGAGACCCCTGCATGGGTGCCTTCTCACCCCTGAGTTAGCCCCCAAGGCCTCTTGTGGAATATTGGGGTTTCAAAGAACACAGCTGGGGCTTCCCTGGTGGCGCAGTGGTTGAGAATCCGCCTGCCGATGCAGGGGACACGGGTTCATGCCCCGGTCCGGGAAGATCCCACACGCCGCGGAGCGGCTGGGCCCGTGAGCCATGGCCGCTGAG
>NC_041215.1:6744039-6748731 GCF_002837175.3 Physeter macrocephalus | reverse complement strand
AGGCACGCGGGCTTCAGTAGTTGTGGCTCGCGGGCTCTAGAGCGCAGGCTCAGTAGTTGTGGCGCACGGGCTTAGTTGCTCCGCGGCAAGTGGGATCTTCCCGGACCAGGGATGGAACCCACGTGCCCTGCGTTGGCAGGTGGATTCTTAACCACTGCTCCACCAGGGAAGTCCCTATATATACATATTCTTTTCCATACTCTTTTCCATTATGGTTTATTACAGGATAGCAAATATAGTTGCCTGTGCCTGGACCTTGTTATTTATCTTGGGCACCCCCATTTCTATTGGTGCTCCTTCCCCACCCCCACTGCCGCCTTCCCACTAAGATTTAAAATTGTGACACCACCATTGGCTACGTTGTTGCTCCTTGCCCCACCCCGACCTCCGGCTGGCCACTAATAACTGCCATTTGGACAGTGCTTTCAGTCTGCAAAACTCTCCCAAGATAGCACCGCATGTAAACCCACACCTCCTTTTAACAAGCCTCATTAACCTTGTCCTACAGACAAGGAAACCGAGGGCAAGAGCGATGCTTACCGTGCCACACCAGGCAAGACCTCAAGGGAGGACGCGGTAAAACAGACCTCTTGTGTGAGGAGCAGTGAATGGAGATCTCAGGGATAGAGGGCGGGTGGAGCCCTCTGTTGCTCTGTGTTTCCTGCAAACCCTCTCATTGCTGGTTTGCCCAGAGGAGCCCTATAATTTTGAATGGTTATTGCTGGGCCCTGCAGAGGCAGCCCCCACCCCCGTCTTGCTCTCTTGATCTCTCATGGACCCCTTGCTGGTGAGGAGTGACCTCCTTCTTTCCCTAAAAGCCTTCTTCAATTCTTTAGGTGACAGATGTAGGCAGGGAAACCTGAGTGCCTTCATTGCAAAAATGTGAACAGACAGGAGGTGGCATGTGTGCTGTGGTGAGGATGTGTGTGCACACGCATGTGTGTGCCTCGGTGTGTGCTTGTGTAGGTGCGCATGACTCTGTAAGTGCATGTGTGTGACAGTACACAGTAAGCACGTGTGTGTGTGTGTGTGTGTGTGTGTGAGAGAGAGAGAGAGAGAGAGAGAGGGCAGGACAGAGAGAGAGAACACAGTGTGTGCTCCTGGGGGCCACTGTTTACAGCTCAGGGCTTATCTGGCTGATACTCTAGGGCCTCATCAGGAGCCGAGGAAGGTCAGGTTGTCATAGAGATACGTACCTCTGAGCTTGGTGCCTCCTCCCAAAGTTCCTGAGAAAGGCAGAGATGGAGAGGGAGACTTGGAGGAGGCTGTGAGCCAGGGCTGGCTTGTCGTCCGTCTGACCAGCTGCCCCTGCCCGACTGACTCAGAGACTGCCTGCCAGACAGTGATGCTATCTGCCCAGCCCATTGACCTCCCCGGTCGCTGGCTGGCTGACCCTGCTGGGCTGGCAACTCGCCTCTCTCAGCAGCCCATTCTCTGGGAAGCCCGGTTCAGTCATAGCTCAGCCTGTGGGCCATTTGCTGTTCGTAGCTATGACTCCTGATTCCCTGAATGCAATAAGGAGAAGGGTCTTCAGACCTTCAGACCCACTGTTTCCCCAGGGCCTCTGGCCCTCATTTCTGGGGTCTCTGGTCTTACCTTCCTCAGTTTCCTCCTCTGTGAAATGGTTGTCACAAGTCAGATGTACAGTGAGAGAGTCTAAGAAAGGCAGAGCTAGCAGATGCCCGGGGTCGGAAAGGCTGCCTCAATCCCCAGAAGGCCAGAGCCACGCTGGGGCCACTGCAGAGCCGTCTGGCAATTGCAGGTGGGCAAGCAGGGCCACTGAGGCCAAGGGCCAAGAGGGGCCAGAGGAGCAGGGCTGGGGAACGAGGGAGCACCGACCCCACGGCCATCCTTCCGTATGCACTGAGTGTTGGAAGAGATGTCAGGTCGGCAGGATGCCTTGTGGCTTCCCGTGAACTTGGGGAGGAAGACAGTCAGGTCGTGGGGGTCCCTTTGTGACAGCAGCTGAGAGAGGAACGTAGAGGAAGAGCTTAAGGTTTGGAGTCAGGCTTGGCCCAGATCTCTGTGACCTTGAGAAGGTCCCATCCCTTCTCTTGGTTTCCTTTTCTGTAAGCTGAGGTAATAACAGCTTCTTGGCTGTATTGTTGGGAGCATTGATTCATTGAACAGGGATATGTATGTGAAGTGCCTAGCACATATAGGTGCTACATAAGCAGCAACTGTGGGGGTGGTCGAGGAATGATGACGAGGGGCACAGGAGGCCTGCTTCTCTCGATTGTAATGTGGCCCTGTGGTGCCATCCTGCAAGGCAGCCCCAGCATCGCCCCCTTTGGGCAGCCTGCACGGCCACTTCTCCCTCCCAGCTCCCAGAATGCCCCGTGTCCCCTCCTTCCCACCACTTCCTGTTGGACAATTATTATCAGTTTGGACCCCTATCTTCTCCATAATTCCCCGAGCTCCTGGAAAGGGGAGACAAGTGGAGGAATGCCTGTGGCTGACTGAAAGGTGTGGATCTGTCTGCTGCACTGAGCAGTGAGCACCGGAAGAGCAAGGTCAAGGGGAAGGTCATCAAATTTATTCAGCTCCTACTAGGTGTTCTACATACTTCATCTCATTTCTCACTAAAACCTTGCAAGGTAGGTATCATACCCCCATTTTGCTGATGAGAAAGTTGAGGCTCAGAGAGAAGGGAGACTAGTCTGAGGTCACTCACAGCTGGGCAGGAGGGGACCTGGATTCTCACTCAGTCTGTGCTTCTAATCACCATGCCATTCAGGTCTAAGGCAAAGAAGGGAGACCCCTTGACAGCCCACACCATGCCCCTGAGGCACCATGGCTCTTGGACGTGTCTGAGAGCCACCTCTGCAGTAGAGGTGCCCTTGTGTCCCTGCTGAGCCAGGACCTCAATCCTCTGGTGCTGCAAGGGGCAGAGGTGGGGTGGGGAGGAGGAGGCTTGGAGTACCTGGAATCTAGGGATCAGAAGTCGGGGTTTTGTCTGAAGCAGGAACAGACAGGCACGCAGCGTTTCCATGCCCCAGCTGTTTCCAACTGTAGGTTCAGGCTGTGTGTTCCTGGTGTTTGTCTCCTGTGTGTATGTGCTGTCTACATGCACGTATGTGACTGCTCCCTGGGCGGTCTTCTGTGTGTCACTGTGTTTGTACCAACATAAGCACGTGGGTAAGCCTATGTGCACCTGCTGGGGGTTTCCACAAGGCACGCACCTGTGTAGCCATGGGTTCTGACTGTACGTCTGAGTGTTTGTATCCGTGTAAAGGTTTGCAGTTTGGGGGTGATGTTTGGTGTGTCACTGTGTTTGTACCAACATAAGCACGTGGGTAAGCCTATGTGCACCTGCTGGGGGTTTCCACAAGGCACGCACCTGTGTAGCCATGGGTTCTGACTGTACGTCTGAGTGTTTGTATCCGTGTAAAAGTTTGCAGTTTGGGGGTTATGTTTGGCCATGTGGGGGGCTGGGGTATAGGGTGAGAAGCTTTCCAAGGCATGGGGACTCCCAGCAGCCACTGTCTGAGTCTCATCGGCCCCCTCAAGCTCTCTGCTTCTTGAATCATTCACATGATAAAATGCAATACTTTCCTCATCTCTACCTTCAAACAACCTCTCTAGTTAAAGAGTCCTCAGTTCGAGTCCCAGCTCTACTATCTGCAGTGCGGGAGGCTGGTAAGTTACCCACTTTCCCAGGCCCTGGTTTCCTCTGTCAAACTGTAGTGACGACCAGAGATGACACCCTTGTGTCTAGAGCAGAGGAGGTTCTTTGAGCTCAACGTGCTATAGAAAGAAGTCTTGTCACACCACATGTGTGGAAGCAGGGGATATTTCCGAGACATCATTGCAAGATAATCTCCTTGCTTCCTGGCCACGCTCAACCCTTTCTCTGGCACCAACTAGAAAGAAGTGGCGAGACCCTCTCAGCCCTGCTGTGTCTCGGAATAACTGCACACCTTGTCATTGGGACAGCATGGCTTGTGCGGGCTTTCTCAATTTAGCCCTGCCATGAATTGTGCTGATTTTTCACCCTGCATGGAAGGTTAGACATTAAGCTCTTAAACTAAAGAGAGAGGCATCTCCTATTTTTAAATGAATGGAATACACAGAATTTTTGAAGTTACAGCCTTGATAAATTAAGGTGTGAGTTTGTTTTGCGGATCTTATGACCTTCTCAAGTAGGGTTCACCTGGTGGTGAAGTTGGACATTGTAACCCAGCTCTATTCTATCTTGTTAAATACTCAGGGGAAAAGATTCAACTAAAATATGTTTTTTGTGTGCCTCCACTGAGCCAAGCACTGCTCTGGGTTTGTCTCCATGTGGTATCATTCTTCTGGTCAGATGGCAACCCCATTTTATAGACGAAGCAACCAGCCTGCTAGGGGTCATTTGCTGTTAAGCGATAGAGTCTGAATTTAAGTCCTGGTCTCCTGACTCCAAGTCATCTCCACAAAGATGGCTATTTTTCAACCTCTTTTAAAGAAATGGAATCCTTTTTTCAGATAAATTTGAAAATAGATAAGAAGTTTGGAATGCAGCTGTGCTGGCTGGGGTGATGGGGGGCCTGGAGACCCCTGCATGGGTGCCTTCTCACCCCTGAGTTAGCCCCCAAGGCCTCTTGTGGAATATTGGGGTTTCAAAGAACACAGCTGGGGCTTCCCTGGTGGCGCAGTGGTTGAGAATCCGCCTGCCGATGCAGGGGACACGGGTCCGTGCCCGGGTCCGGG
>NC_041215.1:6740112-6743603 GCF_002837175.3 Physeter macrocephalus | reverse complement strand
AAAAAAAAAAAAAAAAAAAAAAAAAAGAACACAGCTGGAAAACCACGTGGCTCCAGCCTCCGACTCCACAAGAAAGGCCTGGCTCTGGAATCCCTGGGGAAGTGTAAAGGTGAGTGATAAAAGAGGGGAGATGTAGAAAATGCTAGAAGCAGCCATCTCCTACCTGGGAACGTAAGGGTGGAGAGCTGCTGTTGCCCTGGATTTGCCAGGATATGTTAGGGTGTTCTCAACCACAACAAAATTCCTGGGCCCATGATTCTGTCCACTGTGGCCACTCCCTCCAGTTTGGGAACATATCTCTGATTTCTAGATGAACGTTGCAAGAAAAATAGGAGTCACTTTGAAACAGGAGGGAAAGGGACAAGGCACAGTATTTAAAAGAATGACATAGCCCTTGAGGATACGACATAAAACTGGTTAGAACAAACTAGGTCCAAGATGGTGGAAGATTCAACTTCCAGTGGACCTTGAGCCCCACTATATGCTCATTGTAATACATTAGCATATGCAAAATGACACACCCACCGGCATCAAGACAGTTCTGGGGCCAACCATAAAAGGCCAAAAAGTGGACGGTGGCCCAATTCCTGGAAATCTCCACCCCTTCTCCAAAACTGTTGGAACAATCCTCCCACTTAGCCTATGAAATTACCCAGCCCATAAAAACTAACCACCCTGTAGTTCAGGGCCGCTATCGCCTTTGGAGAGGGACGGCAGTCTGTCCATGGAATGTGTATCTCTAAATAAATCCACTTCTGGGCTTCCCTGGTGGCGCAGTGGTTGCGCGTCCGCCTGCCGATGCAGGGAAACCGGGTTCGCGCCCTTGTCTGGGAAGATCCCACATGCCGCGGAGCGGCTGGGCCCGTGAGCCACGGCCACTGAGCCTGCGCGTCCGGAGCCTGTGCTCCGCAACGGGAGGGGCCACAACAGAGGGAGGCCCGCATACCACACGCAAAAAAAAAAAATCCACTTCTTACCTATCACTTTGTCTCTCACTAACTTTTCTGTGACAAGACATAAAGAACCTGAGCTTCAGTATGTTCTGACACCAGGTGAGCAATTTTAATTAAAAAACAGTGGGTTCAAGTCCCAGACTGAGTTTTGGCTGGGTTCAAATCCCACCTGAGTTGTGCAGTTTCAACTTTATCACCCAGAAAAATTTTGAGGTGTATCATGGTTTTAAAAATGCATTGACAAATTGTTTCCTAACAACTTCACTATCACCAGCTATAATCATCTTGCTTGATCTGTCTCCCCAGCCAGACTGTGGGCCTTGAGGGAGCAGGAACCTGTCTGTCACGTTCAGCGTGCACTCCCAGGGCCTGGCCTGTGGCCGGCATTTGGTGGGTGCTCACTAAACATTGGTGAATGACTGACTGAAACAAAAGGGAACATTATTCCCATTTTACAGATAAAGAAACCAAAGCTCAGAGAGGTTAATGGGCTGCCCGTGATTAAGCAGCTGGTAGACAGCCAAGCCAATTTGGATCCAGCTTTGGCTTTATTGCTAGCTGTGGAGCAACAATGAATTGGATGAATTTATTCACCCACCCCCGTCCTGCTGAGTAGAGATGGAGGTTCACTCTTGCCCAGTGAGCCCTGAAGCCACCCTCCAGCCTCCTGGTCCAGGTCCCATCAGCCTGTCTGACGAATGGGGACATACAGACAGAATCTCTCTGGGGCCTAGGGCGGATTAATCAGCAATTAGCGTGCAGAACATTTTCCAGACAAATGTTAAGTATTATTAGTATTTAAATTTAGTTTCATCTTCCCCTGCATCCCGACAAAAGGGAACAGATGGCCCTGCCTCCAGGTGGAGAGGGGGAGGGCGGGGCTGCTCTGCGCCAAGCGAGAAGTTTTCAGCTCTCTGCCTTCCAATTAGCCCCTGCCTGATGTGGGAGCCCAGGGCATCGCGCTGTGGGTAGCAGGGAGGTCTTTCTTCTAAAAGCTGAGCGAAGGTCATGGGAAAGCAGGGCTTGGGGTCTGAATTTCCCCTCCTGGCTGCCTGACCTTGGCCAGGTCAAAGCTCCTCTCCAAGCCTCAGAACAATGCTATCTGCTTTGCAGGTTTGGAGTGGGGAGTGAATGAGACCCAACGTGAAAAAGCGCTGGCTCTGGCACCTGGGCCCTGTAGGCACACAATGAACCATGGTCCCCTTCTCCTCGGCTCCTTTAGGACCCCAAGCTTGGATCTGGTTTCCTCTGGAGAGGTTTTCTGAGAATTGAAAAACCCTGGGACATGAGATCTTGGAGATCTGAACACAAGCTATGGCTCCACAACTTTTGGGTTCTCCTCCAGGCTGGACCATGTTCCTTATCTGTAAAATGGGCATGACGCTGGCATCTGCTCTTCTGCCTTGCAGGATGGAGATCAGCTGAGACAGTGGCTTCGTAAACTCTAAAGGGCGGTACATATGGGAATGATTGCTACTGTTTGCTTCCTGTTTTCTGCCCCAGGTCTCTGTCTTTCGGGCTGTGGGACTGTAGTAGGAGGTAGGAGGCTTGGACAAAATCCACGTGCAACTCACCCTGGCTGAATCCCACTTCTGGGCTCCATCTCTCTATCTGCTCTATTCATTTAGGAGAACAGAACCCAGAACACAAGTGTTCACAAGTGGGCTCTGGATTCCAAGTTGCAGGGGAATGATCTGAGCAGGAAAACCAGTGCAGCCAAGAAGGCTGTACCATTCAAGTTTTCCTCGGGGCTAGAAAAGATGCCTGAAATATCTGGGGTGCAGAGGGACCAACAGGGCAGCCTGGTGATGTGCAGTGAGAATGGGCTTTGGAGATACCAGCCTCAAATCTAGAATCTTCCCCTTCTAATATCTGGGCCCCTAGGTATGGGGTCTCTAAGCCTCCATTTCGTGATCTGTAAAATGGGAATGATAATACCTTCCTAGAAGGGCCACAGCAAGGATCAAATTAAATGAGAGAAAATATGGAACCCAAAGCTGGAATGCCTCCTGGGATGACTCTGAGCTTTCTCAAAAAAGAATAGAAAGGGAAAGAACTTCTAATTTGGTACATTGTCTTTACTTACCATTATCTTTACCTCCCTATCTCCTGTGCCCCTTCTGATAACAGCCCCTTGCTATATTGTCTAGGCAACTACCATAGCCCTGCTGTCCATCCAAGTCTAGCCCATCAGATCACTGCATCCCTCTAGTTTAGGGAGGCCATGTGACCTAAACCAAGCCAATCTGAATGAAACCTAGGACTTTTGTGGACGCTACGAGGAAAGAGGTCCTGCCTTTCCAGCTGACTTGGAGATGACGGACAAACACTTGGTATTAATGGCAATATTTTGCAACCTGAATTCTTGTTTTGGGCTGCACCAGGCTCTGACAATTGTTATATGATCTAAACTTATGTGTCATGGTTTTGTGTTTTTACTTTTTAAAAAAATCAACAGGGCTTCCCTGGTGGCGCAGTGGTTGAGAGTCCGCCTGCCGATGCAGGGGACACGGGTTCGCGCCCCGGTCTGGGAGGATC
>NC_041215.1:6738445-6740011 GCF_002837175.3 Physeter macrocephalus | reverse complement strand
GAGCGGCTGGGCCCGTGAGCCATGGCCGCTGAGCCTGCGCGCCTGGAGCCTGTGCTCCGCAACGGGAGAGGCCACAACAGCGAGAGGCCCGCGTACCGCAAAAAAAAAAAAAAAAAAAAAAAAAAAAATCAACAAATTGTTTGCAATCTGCTTAAAAGACATCAACATAATATAGTTAACTTCGATCTTATCTCAAAGCAGATATGCCCTGCTTAATTTTCAACTTCTTCTTTTGCTCTGTGGTGTCCCAAATTGACCCCTTGGTCCTGCCTCCCGGCCTTTGCCTATGTTGTTGCCTCTATCTGGAGCTCTCTTCCCAGACCCTGCCCTAGCTTATGTACTGGGATGTCACCTCTGCAAAACTTTTTTTGATTTCCCAGGCTGAGCTAGCTGACTGTCCTGGCTACCCTCAACCCCTGTGCCTTCCCCCACCCAAGCACAAATAATATTATTTTGAACTTGGTGAAGTCCTTGAGGGCAGACTCCGCATATACTCAGTTCATTGTTAGGTTCCAGCTCTGAGCACAGAGGCTGGCACATGGGCCCTTGATAAATACTTGTTGAATGAATGAACATTTATCTCTATTCATGACCACAATCACGGCAATAATAACACCTACATGTGCATACCTCTGAACAGTTTACAAGCAGTTTTCACGTGCATTGTCTCATCTGACTCTTCAGAGAATTCTGTGTAGTTGATGTCATTGCCTGATTTTATATTTGTGTGGACACTGGGGCCCAGAGAGGTGTAATGACTTGCCAAGCAATGTAAGTAGCAAAACTGCCTTTCGAAGGCGGGTCTTCCTGACTCCAGACCCAGCGATTCCCCCTCCATCTCAGTTACATGCCAAGATGCTGTTGGTTTGGAAAATGTTTTAGGCTTTCCCCCTAAGCGAAATCTTGTGCTGAAACTGTGGCCAGTGAGGGTGCTCCAGGGAGGAGTGCTGATCTGTGATGGGGGCTGGAGCCAGGTACACTGCAGAAGCCTGGGCTTCTAGGTTTGATGAGTCCACAGCTCACCAGGAAAGGAGACGTGATACAGGAAAACTGGAGCAGGCACCAGAAGGCAGGCAGCAGCCCAGCCCAGGGTCTGAGTAGCGTTTCCAAAGAAGGGGACGGCTATGACAGGGCAGGGTAGAGAGAGTCCCCTCCAGTATGGGGACCAACTGACTTTGGAGGTAGAATCAGCTATCCCCTCTTTGGTCTCCCATCCCCACCTCAGATTCTTGTTGCCAAACCTTTTCAGACCACACCCATCTAAGGAATGTTAAACCAAGGCTTCTAAGAGACCACGGGGTTGAACTTGGGCTTTTGGGCTAGAAGCTTTGTTCTATCGCTTACCATTCCTTCCTATTCCCATTTGCCTGCCTCACTTTGACTCATCCTCAGGTCTCAGTTTAGATGTCCCCTCCTCCAGGAAGCCTTCCCTAATTCTTCATGTTGGAAAAGGAGTCCCTCATGTGCTCCTCTGCTTCCCCCTCCATGCTTATTTTTAGCACAGGCTTGAGCACCCTAGAGTCTCATTGTGTCTTCATGTTTCTTGCCTGTGATCTTTTTTTTTTT
>NC_041215.1:6615466-6738194 GCF_002837175.3 Physeter macrocephalus | reverse complement strand
TGGTATGCGGGCCTCCCCCTGCCGTGGCCTCTCCCGTTGCGGAGCACAGGCTCCGGACGCGCAGGCCCAGCGGCCACGGCCCACGGGCCCCGCCGCTCCGCGGCATGCGGGACCCCCCCAGACCGGGGCGCGAACCCGGTTCCCCTGCATCGGCAGGCGGACGCGCAACCACTGCGCCACCAGGGAAGCCCGCCTGTGATCTTTGAGGGTGAGGGCTGTGTTGTGTTCACCTCCACATAGGCAGAGCTTCTCATCTATGAAATGGAGGTGGCAAATCCTAATCACAGGGCAGATTGTGAAGTTTCAGTCATAAAAAAGATTTTGAAAACCTGCAAAGCGTTATGGCTGACATGCAGTCTAGTCATTTTTTTCTTAGCTAATGTTATGGAGAGCTTACTCCAAGTAAGCAGAATGCTGAGAGTTTCTTGTGTGTGGCCTTACTGGGTCCTCTCAGTGCATACTTCCTTTCTTGGTCTGAGAAGTGAAGAGTTCTGGGCAGAGATGCTTTCTTAGAAGGCACGGAAGACTAGGAGGTCCAGCCATGTCCCCTGAGTCGTCCCCCTGTACTCTGACTTCAAAACTGCTGGGCCCACGTTGGCTCCTTGGAGGGGGCATGTTCAATCCCACTTTCTTTGAGCCCAAGGGCAAGCAACCCCCCTACTGCCTGGGGCCCTACTGCTGACTTAGCTGGCACTTCCAAAAGTGAAACAGGAGGGAAGGGGGCAGGGCACAGCCTTTAAAAGAATAACATTGCTATAGGACATGACAAAAACTGGTTAGAACTAACTAGATCCAAGATGGCGGAAGATTTGACTTCCAGTGGGCCTTGAGCCTCATTATATGCTCATTGTAATACATTAGCATCAGCTAAGTGACACACCCACCATGTGTGACACTGCCATGACAGTTCTGAGGTCGACCATCAGAGATCAAAAAGTAGGTGGTGGTCCAATTCCTAGAACTCTCTGCCCCATCCCCCAAATAGCTGGAATACTCCTCCCACTCATTAGCATATGAAATTATCCACCCCTATAAAAACTGACAACCCCATACCCTGGTGCCACTCTCGCCTTCTGAGATGG
The DNA here is from genome assembly GCF_002837175.3 of Physeter macrocephalus. Taxonomy (NCBI): domain Eukaryota; kingdom Metazoa; phylum Chordata; class Mammalia; order Artiodactyla; family Physeteridae; genus Physeter; species Physeter macrocephalus. The sequence continues at coordinate 6,737,112 of NC_041215.1, read as the reverse complement.
CCCACACTCTGTCTGTGGAGTCTGTTTCTCTCTAAATAAATCCACTTCTTACCTATCACTTTGTCTCTCACTGAATTCTTTCTGCGACGAGATGTCAAGAACCTGAGCTTCATTAAGTCCTGAGACCAGGTGCATGATGTCAATTAAAAGACCGTGGGTTCAAGTCCCAATCTGGGTTTAGGCTGGGTTCGAGTCCTGGTGCGTGGGCTCAAGTCCCAGTCTGAGTTGCACAGTTTCAAAAGGAACATAGCTGAAAGCTTACGGGACCCAGTAAAGAGATGGCTACAAATGAAAGAACAGCAGAAACAGCAGTTTCCAAAGCCCATGTTCCTCGCTATGCAGGCAGTCAGCTGGGCCTGGCAGAAAGAGCCCAGACTCTAGAGTCCCACAGACCTGGCTTGACTTTGCACACTGTGTGCAACCTCAAATAAGTCATTTCATCTCTCTGAGCCTCAACTTTCTTTTCCAGAAATGGGGCCATCGGGACCTAAGTTTCTGTGTTGGTGTGGGGACTCAACAACACAGCATAGCGAGGCCCTCAGTGAGCTTCCTTCCTTTTCCCCATGGTCTTCTCATCCCTTACCGCACTGAGCACAGGACCAAGCACATAGAAAATAAGGAGCTGTGGTTGGTTGACTGTTAACTACTCCCATCTCCTGCTCTTAGAGACTGAGACTGTGCTCAATTCCCATCTGTATCTCCCATACCACTTTCAGGGCCAGGTACTTTTTGGTGCCCAGGACACGTTTGCTGAAGGAATGAGTAAGTTCCAGATGGTGGAGATAACAGGAACAGAGACAAGAGACATGGAGGGCAGACTAATCAGATGGTTAGCATAGACCAGGAAGGAGCTGGATCCTGCTAGAATAAAGTATCAGGAAGTAGATAAGATACCTGTGCGTAAGCTGTGCCCCAAGCTTGGAATGCCCATTCTCTTCAATGTCTGACATACTTGCTGACATACCACATTGTCCCAATGTCACCTCCTCACTAGCTTTGTTCAACCCTCTGGGCTGAATCACTTGCCCCTGTCTCTGCAGAATCCTTCAGGGATCTGTTCATGCCTCAAGTAAGCACTTGTAACTCCAGGTCATAGTTTTGGGTTTACCTGCCTGACCTCCTGCAGACTCCTTGAGGGCAGGCCCCATCCAGCCTCTCTTGGCATTTCTCAGGGTTCAGTAGCCAGTCGCTCAGCTCAAGCTCTTTCCCCACAGCAAAGGTGTATTATACTAGTGAATGTTCTACTCAGAGCCCGGAATAGATGTACTTGTGTCTGGGTACTTCTTCCTTCTCAGCAGCCAATTCAAAGCCCAGTGGAGATGATGGACTCAGTTGGCCTTTACTTGCATGGAAGCAGGGAGGGAGGAGCTGTTGACCTTGGAAATGAAGCTTGTATGGAGTGTCTGGGTAGATGGGTTTTGACAGCCAAGAAGGCACCCGGGTTCCAGTCCTCTCTGCTGCTGCCTGACCTCAGGAAAGTCCCTTCCCTTCTCTGAGCTTTGAATTCTCCTTTTGTGACTTGAAGAGTGGGGGAGAAGGGACTGAGCTCTAGAGATAGCTTATGTTCCTCCGGCACCTAAAGTTATATATATTTACCTCCTGGGCTTCCTGGAGATTGACAGACACACATAAGCACTCATGTGTATACACACCTACACACAGAAACAAACAGACACAGCCTACTCAGACACACATACACACAGTGACTTCAACATACTGATCTTCAGAAGCACAGAGACACCCATGTGCCTAAATGTCACACTTGCACAGGACACAGAGACACCACCCTCAGAGACACAAGACTTGACTTTACAGTACTCAACAGACACAAAACCTCATTGACACCTACGAGTGTGTGAACACATGCACACTCCCTTTGGGGAATCTAAGGCCCCTTCCAGCTGGTAGGGTGGGGGTGATTTGAATTTGACACACATCTCTTCCCCTGGCAGGTGACATGTCCCCCTTCCCTCTCTCCCAGGCCTGGGCCAGGTGGAGGAGCTGCCGGCCTCTTGGCTGATCAGTGAGCAGGATAAATGTCGCTCCTGGCCAACAGGAGTGAGGATTGGGTTGGGGACCCCTCTCCCAGGTTACTGCCTATGGATGCTGCTTTTAAAAATAGCTTCCTGCTCTTTCCAGGAAAGCTCTGGGGCATAAGGACTCTCCAGAGATTGGATTTTATTTGTTCCTCGCCTGCCTGTGGCGCTGTGTACAAAGGTACACCCAAGAGACCTCCAGCATGTCTGCCCAGTCTCCCTGGTCACGCCCTGTGGCAAAGAGGCAAAGGCTGAGGGTGTTTGGATGGCTGGGGGGTAGGGTGTGCTTCACGGCTAAACTTCCCCTTCCTGGAGGAAGGCCACTGACTCAGCAACCCTGGGTGGGCCGTCACGCACCTCCTGGAGGCGGTATGAAGTAGTGGTTTATACCTGGGTTCTGCCACTCCCTGGCTTTGTGACCTGGGGCAAATCGCTTAATGTCTCTGAGCATCAGTGTTTTCAACTGAAAAATGGGACAAATCACCTCTCTCTCTCTCATGAGTTGTGAAAATTAAGCAACAGCATATAGGTCCAGTCCTCTCTCCCTTGCTTGGTTGCTTCCCTCCCCACTTTACTCCCCCGCTGAGGCTCTGAATTGTCTCTGTGTGTTCTGGGCAGGCAACATCAGAGCGTTAAGGGTCTGGGCCTCATTCGCAGCACTGTGCCTTCCTGCCTGTGTGCCCTTGGGAATAAGATGCAGCCTCTCGTTTCTTCATCTGTACAGAGGGACCTCTATTGTCCACGTCTCAGGGTCATCTCAGGGTGGACAGGCCTTGGAAAATACTCTGTCAGCCTGTATATGGCCAGAAGACATCATCCCCACCCAGATGGAGACCTGGGAGTGAGGAGACTTTGGACCATGGAATCCTAGATTGTTAGTGTTGGAGGGACTAAGTCGGCCCAGAGAAGGCAAGTGGCCTCTCCAAAAGGCCCAGCAGAATTCAGAGGGTAGGTGTTGCTCCAGGCCCAACTAATCCTCACCATCCTTTGGCAAATGCTGACAGTGGGATTTGAGGTTCTGATCTGTCTCTTACCAACTTTCCTGGCAAAGGGGCACTTTCCTAGGAGGAGCTGATGCCTCCTTCTGGAAGGTGAGCTTATGAGCATCCTTGGGGAGGGAACATGGTGCGGGGACATGTGGGCCTCGTCCGGTGCCCTCTCCACTGCTTATTTGCTGGCTGGCCTCTGACAGTTGGCAGCTTTTCTGAGCTTCAGATCCCCAACAAACTGGGGAGAGTAATGCCTCCCTTGCAGGGCTGTCGTAAAAATCAAATGAGAGAAGACTTAAGACCGCTCACGAAAAGATAGAATGAACGTTCCACCTCCATGATGTTGATTTCTACATCAGCCTCTGCTGTCCTTTACCTGACCGGGTGGGGCAAGGCCAATGCCCAAGATTGTCTGTGGATTGAGGGTCAATTCTGGGACAGAGAGATGATGCAGTGCTAGAGGCCAAGTCAGGTGTTTGGGGATGCATCCTGCCCCAGTGGCTGGTTTCCTTCCCCAGACCTGCCTGTCCCCATGGCTATGAATCACAGCATTTCTAGGAACAGAAGCTGCCTCACACCAGTAGGTTTGCTGGCCTGCTTTTCTCAGGCACTAGGAGCCTTGGAATATACATGGAACAGAAATTGCCTGAGTGTGCAGAGGCAGGTGTGAAGATAGGGGGTTACCTAGGTCGCTGAATCTCAGAGAGGGGCAGGGCCTCACCCAAGGCCACACAGCAAGACAATGACTGAGCTAGAACTCAACCCATGGTTCAGGAATCTCCCGGTTGGAAGAGGTTGAGATCATTTGGTTCAACTTCCCATCCAAAAGTCCCTGCTTACATGACTCCAGGGATGAGGAGCTCACTACCTTATATGTCAGCTTATTCATTTTGTGATGGCTCTGGTCCTTAGATATTTCTCATTCACATTGAGCTAAAATTTTTTTCCCAATCACTTGAACCTCTGCCCTCAGGATCAACATGCATTACTTCCACAGGTAGCTACTTGACAATAGAGATCACATACCACCAGTATTATGTTGTCTGGACTCCAGTTTTGCCCCTGTTCTAACAGGACAGACCTTTACCCTCTTAGTCCATGAAGGGACCACACACCTTCTCAGGGCTCATATTCAGATTTCCAAAGAAAAAAGTCATGAAAACACCAGAGGCTGCCTCAATGAGGATGTTCAATAAATGTAATAACAGTTAGATTTTTTTTTTATTAGTGAAGACAAAATTGACTCAGAAGTAAAAGGGGAATTTTAAAGGTCTTTTCAATTTGTGATTTTCATGTGAGGCAGTTAATCTAAAAGCAAATAAAAGCATCCAAGTGCCAGAAAAAAATATGCAGTGAAATGCAATTTTTGGAGGGTAAGTCTGACTCTACTCAATTATTAGAGAACTATACCTAAAATAGACTATGAACTCCTTGGGGAAGAGTCTGAGTCTTTCCATCACTCGGAGCTAGCCAGGACACGCAGGAGGCCAAGGACTACATGAATGAATAGTTTCAGTTGGTTGTTATTTTGAATGTGCAAAAGGTCAAGTGCATCTCCTTGCTCATTCATCTCCTAGACCTTAGAGATGTGTTGAGCAGGCCTGGGTACAAGACCATAATATGGATGCCAAACTCTGGAAAGCATTGTGGCCCTTCTGGATAGCTCCAGGCCGCTATGGAAAGGAGATCAAGAGGATAGCTGGTGGTTTTGTATTCTAAGCATCCATTTCCTTTTTTTTCAGTAAGGAACCTCCATTTCCTTTGGGGGAACTTTCCTTCCCCAATCTCCTTCCATGTGGTTTAGGTGGGCTGAGCCCCCAGCCTGAGACTCCAGTAGAGGGCACATGACCAGGGTTTGGCCAATCTTCTTTGGCCATTCTTCTGAGCTCCAGTGATTGGTTCAAGGATGGGCATGTGACCCATAAGAGGCCAATGAGACCCAGCTCTGGAACTTTCGTTGGAGCTGTTGGGAAGCCTCCTTCTATGGCGGGTTGCTAAGCTAGTGGGATCTAAGTCTAGAGCTGCAGGGGAGCTGAAAACAGAGGAAAGCAGAGCCAAGATGTGGAGAGAAACTGAGCTCTGCTCTCATCAATTGAGTTGCCTGATTCAGTTGTGGTGGAAACCAATCATCCCTTGAACTTCTCAACTCATATGCCAATAAATTGCCCTTTTTGCTAAAGTCACTTTTTTTTCTTTTGTCTTTTTTTTTGGATGTGGACCATTTTTAAAGTCTTTATTGAATTTGTTACCATATTGCTTCTGTTTTATGTTTTGGTTTTTTGGCCCTGAGGCATGTGGGATCTTAGCTCCCTGACCAGGGATCAAATCCACACCCCCTGCATTGGAAGGCAAAGTCTTAACCACTGGACCTCCAGGGAAGTCCCCTTTTTTCTTTTTTAAGTTAATAAACTTTATTTTTTAGAGCGCTTTTAGGTTCACAACAAAATTGAGCAGAGAGTATTGAGTTCTCATATACTCCCTGCCCCACACATGCACAGCCTCCTTCATTATCAGCATCCCCCACCACAGTGGTACATTTGTTACAATAGATGACCTTACATTGACACATCATTGTCACCCAACGTCCATAGTTTACATTAGGGTTCACTCATGGTGTTGTACGTTCTATGGGTTTTGACAAATGTATAAAGACATGTATCCACTATTATAATATCAAACAGAATAAATACGCTGTCCTATATATCCTTCATGCTTTGCCTATTCATCCCCCCTCCCCCTAACCACTGGAAACCACTAATCTTTTTACTGTCTCCATAGTTTCGTTTTTCCCAGAATGTCATATGGTAGGAATCATATAGTAGCTAAAGTCACATTGAATTGAGTTTCTTTCACTTGAAACTGGAAGTGTGTTGACCAATAGGAGAGTACAAGTGGTAAACTTCCTTTTCAGTTTTGGAAGACAGCTGACAGAAAGCCATCCTTCTCTAAGCTTCCCTGGGAACCTGAGTTGGCCCGGACAATGGTTGGCGAAGCAGAGTAGAAGGGCAGGTAGAGTCCAAAAAGTAGGCCCCCTTCCTGAGAGATTCCTTCTTGTCTTTCATCCCCACATCCAATTGGCCATCAAATTCAATCCATTCACCCACCACAAAACCTCTCCAGCCTAGTTCAAGGCCCCTCTGAGTTTTGCATGAACTGTCACTCGAGTTTTGGTACATCTGCCTCCGATTTTGTCCTTGTGAATCTTTTTTCTACAAACAGAGAGATCTTTCTTAGATGCTAGTCTGACCACGGACACTCTTATGCAATGGCTTTCCATGACTAAAGCCTGGAGTCCACTGGCAATGGCATTCAAGACCTTTCACTGTCTGACCCAACCTAGCCTTTCCTTTTGTCCATCCCCTTCCATTTGTTCAACCTAGAATCCTCCTTAAAATGCTTTCACATGGTCCTATCTTTCCATCTTCCCCACTGTCTGAAGTTGCCTTTTATACCAGGTTCAGCATAAAGGTCGATCTTCATGCTGAGCTTCAGAAGCTTCCCCACGCTTCTCTCCCTACTCAAGTCAGCCGCACGCATTCCTGGGCTCCCACACCCTGCACATCCTTCTATCACAATCCCTAAATTGCCTGGTGGTCCTAGCTTGTCTTGGTGTCCATCTCTCCATCTAGGCTGGGAGCTCCTTCAGGGCAGAGTCAGATCCCATTCATCCCTGAGTCCTCAACACCCAGCTCACTCCTGGCACAGGGAGGAGCCTCACAAACCTCTGATACATTGCATAATGCCCAAGGAATTCTTAGTGTTCCATCCTACTTATCATGTTTGTTGAACTTAATCATTTAAAACCATTTCAGGGTGGGAGGGACCAGGGAGTCAATTACTCAACCTCTACCTTGTCCAGGGGAACAATTATGACAGGTCCGGGAGGTCACCCTCTTCACCTTCATTAGACTGCCTTGGGGAATAAATGGGGTTTCCAGGAGGGTGGGGGGAATTTTTAAGACATCTCGACCTGATGCCCCAAAACCAGACGTGGAAACAGATGGCGATGACCAGAGGAGCATTCACACGGGAGGGAGAAAGCCTAGTCCTACCCTTGGCTCTTGTCTTAGAATTACTGAACCAGAAGAGGACAGTACATTTAATTGATAACAGAGAGAGAACAGGTCAATGCTTTCCTAATCCCCAGCCCAGAAGATCCCCAAAGACATAAGCAATCATATCTCTCACCCTGGCTTCTGCCAACTCGGAGGATTTTTAACAAAAAAAGGGGAGGAGGAAGGGAGAGGAGGCCATTTCCAAATGCTGTACCCCAAGCTCTGTGCTGGCATCTTGAACCCTCATCATCTCTTCTTACTTTCCGCAATCACCCAAGGAATAAGATGCTATCCTAGTTCCCCAGGTAAGGAAATGGAGGCTCAGAGAGGTAGATCATTAGCCAAATACACATGGCTGGTAAGTGGTGAGCAGAACTTCAGATCCAATCTGAATGACTGCCTCGTTTCCCCCTAGCCAGGCCAGTGAGGTAGAAAGAGTGTGAGTTTCACAGTCAGTGGACGAACCTACTGGAATACTGATCTTTCACTTTCCAGCCAAGTGGATTATGCAACCCACAGAGCCGCTTCGATGCTCAGTTTCATCATATGCACAACGGGGCATGGTAATCCCACCTCTCAGGACCATTGTGTGAGAACAAAGTAGGAGAATATATCTACTGGGTTAAGCGCATAGTAGGGGTGCAGTGAAGGTGCTGGCTATGAGGCTTTCTCCCCCTGCCATCTTTACTTTCAGATCCCTATCTCATTGCCAAGTTCTAAGCCAGCTGAAACTGGAGAGGTCAGGCCTCAGCCTTCAGTTCTCACTGATCCTGTGACCTCAGGCAAGTCCATTCACCTTTCGGGGTCTCAGTTTTCTCTTCTGTGAAATGAGAGTGCTGGGCAGAATCCCTGTTCCCCAGTCTGGGCTTTTCCAAAGACAGTAATGAATGGGGGATGGGGAGAGAAGGCATTTTTCCAGCAGCAAGGTGGGCCTGGCTAACAATGTTGTATTTCTCAGCTTTGGGTTGGAGTGATACCACCTCGTGACTTACCCCTTGCTGAACAAAACTCTGAGTGGCAATTAAGTGTGTTGGATTAATAAAAAATGGGGAAAATGAATTAATCATGACTTAAATGCAGTGTGTTTGGGAAACAGAATCTTTAAAAACTCAAATCTACTGGGACCAGGAGGGGTTAAAAAAAAGTGTCCTTGCTGGTGAAAGGTTGAGGACCCCTGGGGTAGATGTCTGGGGTAGAGGACTGTGTGGCTGGGGTCTGTGGGTGCTGCCGCTAGGGACCAGAGACTTGGTCCCTTTAAGGCTCTTCTCCCCTCCACCAAACCCCAGGCCTTGTGGAGGAGGACATGCATTATTGAAAGCACATTTCAATACCTATTCACTCTCCTCCTCCTCCTGTGGGTGGCAATCACAGTTTACATAATCTGTCTCTCTGTCCTCCCAGGCAGCTGCTCCCTTCTGGCTGAGCGGTTTGAGGAGGGGGAGGGAGGGGAGAAAGGAGAGATGTTAATTCTGTGCTACCACTTCAAGTAGTGGCCGGCTTGCCTTGGAATGAAGGAATGAGAGCAGACATTGACACCACACAGCCCTGAGTTCTAGTGTCACTTATGTGATGTGTGACCTTGGATGCACCATTTGCCTCCTCTCTGGTGATCTTGATCCACTTCCATGGCCTCCATGACAGTCTCCATGCTAACAGCTCTCAAACCTCTATTTCCAGCCCAGACCTCTCTCCTGAACTCCAAGTTCATCTGTCAACAGCTTGAGGGACATCTCTTTGTGCTCACAGGCAGCCTAGGCTTAGCACATCCCAAAATGGTCTTACCAGTTTTCTCCTAAACCATTCATTCATTCATCCATCTAACCAATCATCTATCCATCCATCCTCTCATCCATCCACCCATCCATTCATCCAACCACTCGTTCATTTATTCCCTTCAACCATCCATCCATTATTCATTCATCTAACCATCTAATCATCCATCCATCATCCTTACATTCAACCACTCATCCATCCATTCACCATCCATTCATCCATCCATCCATCCATCCACCATTTACTAAGTGTCTAACATTTGTCAACATGAGGGCTACGGCAAGATTGGCACTGTGTTTTTCTTCCCAATACTTAGAGTACTGTGAAGGAGACAGACAAGTAAATAGAAAGTTATAATAAATGTGATGAGCATGATGATAAGGGAAGTGTAAGGTGCTGCAGGAGCACAGGGGTGGTGGTGGTGGTGGTGGTACCCATTACAGCCTTGGGGGATCAGAGAAGACTTTTTGGAGGAGATGACAACTAGGCTGAGACCTGAGAGATAAAAAGGAGTATATCTTCTTTTCCTCTGTGTTCTTTGTCTCTATTACCTAAGTGAATTGACACCCTGTACCCATTACCCCTCCTACTTGTAACAGTGTTACAGCATCTCTTGGGAGGACCTACTCCCTTCCCACTTGTGGTCCTTACGGATTGGGTGGGAGGATCACGTCATCACCAGCTCCAGGGGTCAATGCGTGACCCAGCCCAGGCTATAGGTATGGGTTAGGAATCGGTTCACTTAGATTCAATCCCAGAACTTTGCTGGAACCATTGGGAATGGGGTATCCTATTTCCATTGGAGTCACTCAGCTGGTGGAAGGGTTGTTGCTGTGTTGCCAACTCTGAGGGGGAATGCCTGCCTGAGAGTGATGCCAATGTACTGGAGAGCAGAATCGAGAGATGTAGAAAGAGTCTTGAGGTCATCATTTGAAACCTAGATCCAGGTGTGCCTGAGGCAAGCCTTGTCAGACTTTTCTTTCTTTTTACTTTAAGCCATTTTGAGTTGGGTTTCTGTAGCTTGCAGTCAGAAGAGCCCTCATTAATAGTAAAGAGCCTCATTAACAGTAGGAAAGCATTTTCACATCCTTTGTCTTATTTGATTTTCACAACAGCCCTAGGAGGCTGTTTACAAATGATGAAATGAAAGCTCAGAATGTTGAGTCAGTGAGACTCAGACCCAGGTCTTTCAGACACAAAGTCTATACTATATTCAGGATTCCTTGGAGATTAAATAATAAGGATGCCGGAGAGTAGGATTTTGATTTGAGAGGAGAGGGAACTGAGCAACTAGTCTGCGGGAGATGACCTTCTTCCCCATGGTCAGCCTACTTTCCATGGCATGACCATGTTTTAAGGTCTGACTAAAAAGTCACCTCCTCCATGAAGTCCCCAGGAACCCCTCTCCTTGATGCTCTTCAGCTCCCATCAGTGTCTCCTTTATAACATCAGTCACTTTCAGCCTCCCCATTTCACTTATTAAAGCACATGACTCATCTCCCTTCCAGGGAAGTCTGTGCTTTACTCATCTTTGATTAAACCCAAGCTCCTTGCTCCATGCCTGGCACCCAGCAGGGGCTCAATGCATTTTTAAAAAATCAGTATTTGCAGTAAATTAATGTCCAGATAAGAAGTACATTTAGGATGTGAATTAGAGTGACAGGGAGATAGAGGGGAAAATTGAAATGAGACAGAGACAAACACACAGAGAAAGAATGAGTCAGTGAAAGGGTAAAAGACAGAGGGAAGGGACAGCCTGAGAAGGAGAGATGGAGAGAGAGTCCTGGGTGTGGAGATCTGGGAGGGTCTGCTGGCCTTGACTGGGGCTCAGTTGGCCTTACCTCTGTTGCTTTGTTGGGGGATCCATCTGGAAAGGACTCAGTTTGCTCTGAATCCAGTAGAGTTGGCGGGATAAATCTATGGGATGGGTAGGGAAAAGCTGGTGGATCGAGAAAGAGTTCCTGTGACCCCTCTCCCTGCCGCTGGGGGACAGGAGAGGCAGACAATTGTGAGGAGCAGGCAGGCTCGGTAATGAGGGAGGGAAGGGGGCAAAGTAGTTGGGGGTCAGCAGCAGCTAGAACCTTCTGGTGCTACATGTTGGGACCTCCCCCCAGTGGTGGCTGCGGTGTGACCCTTCCCTCCAGGGGTTGAGTTTGGAGCCGAAACCAGAGAAGGGCATACCGTTGCAGGCAGCAGGCCTGTGACTTTCGCCACTCTGCTCTGGGACTGAGTGGTTACCCAGCTGGCCTTCTCCATCAAAGCTTCCCCTTCCCATCTCTAAGGCCCTGGGCACCATCTGAAGCGATCCTATTTACTGTATCCATCTGCTTTTTATTATCCATCTCTCCTCCTGCAGGGGAAACTACCTGAGGAAAAACACCTTGTGGGTGCCCCAGTGCCTAGCACGGTGCCTGGAATGCTCACTATGAACTGAAGGACAGGCAGGATGGCACTGCGTGGCATGTGTGTGGTGGGGTGGGAGGGTTGCTTGGAGGTGGCATTGACAAAACACTTTACCAAGCAAAGCTCCCCAAATAAAGGCATCTGGGCTCTGAGATGAGAGCCCTTGAGAAGAGAAAGGCCCTTCTAAGGCTAACTGTGTGGCTGTCAGCCTGAGTGTGGACAGCTGTGGGGAGATGGAGCTCCTGGAGGGAGGGACGCTCTTCCTGCCCCTGCTACACCTGTTCTCCAGCAGTGAGGAAACTCTCAAGGGGCCAGCTGTGGCTGCATGAGACAAAAGGATGCTTCCCCTCCTAATCAGGGAGGCAGGAGCCAAAAGGACTGGGCCCTGGGCAGGATGGGGAGCTCCACCCCCAGTCCTGGAAGGGTCAAGGGAAGGAACAAGCATATATCACCTTAACCAGGGGCCACCTTGTGCCAGGCAGGGATCTGGCTCTCTGACTCCTCTCCACAAGGCTCTGAGGAAGGGATTACTGAAACAGACAAAAGCCTCAGGCCCAGGGAGGTAAAATGACTGGTCTTGGGCCACAGAGTGAGCAGTGGCTGGCCGGGATCTGACGCAGGTTGGCCTGATTCCTCCCTTCACATTACTGGGGCATCCAACACAATATTGGGGTTGGCGGGCACTAGGCTTCTGATGACTGCTCATCTCTGCTGGACTTTTGGGGACATGCGAGGGGGAAGGAAGAAGGGAAAGGGAGGGAGAATTTTCTCTTGTGGAAAATGAGTGAGATAGATGTCTTTGTAATTGTTTCTTTACCTTTTTTTCTGTTTTTTTCTATTCTATTTTTTTCCCACAGCTTCCTGTTCTGGTCTGAGACTGATGAGGAAATGAACTGAGGGTCTGAGGCCACCACTGTGAGATCTTGGGCAAGTCATGCCCCTCTGTAAGCCCAGTCACCTCATCTGTGAGATGTTGATAACAATTTTGACCTCTCAAGGAGGCTATGAGCATTTAAAGAGGCAGAGGAAGTAGAGGAAGCCCAGCACCTAAGTGAGATGCCATTGGTATTAGCCAGAGGTTCCAGAGAACCTACTTCTACAATACCAGTTGCCCCACTTGGCCACCCAAGATGACTTTCTGAAATGAAACGTAGACGTTGTCTCTCCCCTCCCAGGGACTTGAACAAATACTTCAGGAAAGATGATGTCCAAAGGGCCAGTAAGCATATGAAAAGGTATTCAACCTCACTAGTCATCAGAGAAATGCAAATTACATCCACCATTTTAACCATGTATGATCACCAGAATGGTTAAAATGGAAAAGCCAGAAAACGTCAAATGTTGATGAGGATATAGAGCTACTGGAACTTTCATACAGGATAGTAGGGAGTATAAATTGGGACTACCATTTTGGAAAAAACATTTGTTCTCCCCTTGGAACCTGCATCCCCTATGATGCATTGATTCTACTCCTTGGCATAAACCCAACAGAAATGTATATAAATGTTCATCCAAAGACATGTACAAGAATCCTCATGGTAGCACTTTTCATAAGAGTCCCAAGCTGAACACAACCCCCGTGTCACACAATGGAATAAAATTTAGCAATGAGAATGAACACCATGAAGGAATGCAACATGATACAACGATAGGAAAGAATCTCAACCATAATGTTGATTGAAAGAAGTCAGACAAAAACACTGCATGATTTCATTTACATGAAGTTCAAAAACAAGTCAACTAATCAATGCGGTTAGAAGTCGAGATGGTGGTTCCTTTGGGAGGACGCTGACTGGGAGGGGAGCAAAAAGGGCTTTGTGTAATGCTGGTAAGTTTCTGTTTCTTGGTTGGTTACAGGGGTATGTTCACTTTGTGAAAATTTATTGAACTGTAAATATATGATATGACCACTTTTATGAATGTAAATTGTATTTCAATAACAATTTTCTGCAAAGCCTCCCACTTTTCCTTGGCTCCCTCCTGGTTGCGGGCAGGGTCTCCGCTCTGTGGCTGTCATTCAGGGTGGTCTGCTGCCTGCTCTGGCCACCCCATCATCACTCTTTGCCTTAAGTAGTAAAGGACAGTGGGTAGGTCTTTCCACAGGCCAGGCTGTTTCTCATCTTTGTGTCTTTGCCCATGTTGCCCCTTTGCCTGGCATCCTTTCTCCCCATTTTTGTCCACCTCCTCATCCTTTCCTACACACCCCATCCCCAGGTGGGCTAGGTACCCTTCTTCTGAGCTCTCACAGTCTCCACCCCACACTTCCCTGTATCTCAGCAACCCCCATATGGTTTTAATGTTATTATCACATGCCTGCCCCACTCCCCCAAGATCAAGGCCGATGGCTGATTCATGTCTCTGACCCCGGTGCTCAACATGGGGCCTAGCACTGGGGACAAACAGTAAATGTTTGCAGAATAAATTATTTTGGATCCCTTCTTTTGAGCTCCTATTTGCTCCCCTGTAGCTTCTCTCATTTCATCTCAGGCTGGATCCTCATCATTGCCCTGTGACAGTCTTCCAGAGATTTTCTTCTCTGGGATCCTGTCTCCCATGTGATGGGTTTCTGTGTCCTCTCTCTGTAAACAGGAAATGGACACATATTCCCCTACTCTGAACCCCTCACTGCCTTCATTCTCACCACACTCAATTTCCCCAGATAGCTCCTGGGGGCCGAGGCAGTGATAAGTCATCCAGAGACGGGAGTTAGGCCAGGCACCTTTCCCTCAAACTCTAGTCCCCAGAGACATCATATCCTCTCATGACAAACACCATTGGAGTGGTTCAAAAATGGAGCGGGATGCTTGGGTGTTGTGGGCAGGGGGTTGGTGTATAGTGAGCTTCTTGTCACCAGAGGCATGCAAATGGGAACAGGCTGACTGCACTCAGGAGTGCTATTGGTGGGAGTTTAGATTCAGTCCCTCCAACCCAGTGGGGAAAAAGAAATGATGTCAGTTGAGGTACTACTGAGCACCAGGCCCCTTACACGTGTAACCTCATAGACTGTGTACAGCTGTTCTGGGAGGAAGGTGCTATTGTCCCCATTTTAGAGAAGATGAAACTGAGGTTCAGAGAAGTGAAGAGTCTTGCTAGGAGTTTGACTTATTAGGAAAGAGCTGGAATTTGAACCCAGGTCTTTCTGGTTCCCAAGCTTGCCCTCTTTCTAGAGCATATCTACCATCTTGTGATTCCATTCCAAGGAAACATCTGCGGATGCATTGTGCCCAGCCTGTAGAAGGCATGATGTGTGTCTCTGAGCCTCTGGGGGTGCCCACTGACTCACCCTGGCTGAGTTTCTGGCCAAGGGTGACAGCGAAGTTCAGGATTCTTCAATGCATTGGCATTTAATCACAGAAGAGAGACCCTCTGAGCAGCTGCAATCATTCCCAAGCCCTCATGGATCTCAAATGAGATACCAAAGAGCCAGTGTGATTTCACTATAAATGGTTTGCTCATTGGCATTTGATCCCTATTTTCCATCAGTTTGATTTTCTTTTCCGGGTGTTTAATGATTGGAAGAAATGAGAAAATGTAGAAAGCTCAATTAATGAAATTCTCTCCCTACTTCTTTCCTACTTTTCTGGATGTCACAAATTAAAAGGTTCTTCCATGCGCTGACTGTAAGAGTTCCACTGTTTCCTGCGAATGATGGGCCCTGGCTGTGTTCCACCCATATTTCCAGGCCCTTATAGTGAGACAGGTCATGGGACTAGTTCTGGCCAATGGCTGTGAAGAGAGCCAATGAATGTCACTTCTAGGCTGAGGTATACAAGAGTGGATGTGAGTTCTCCCTGGCTCTCTTCTCCTGCTCCCTAATGATGGAGCTAGCCTGGATCTCTGAGTCACCGTTTGGAAGGAAGCTGCCTGGAGAGCTGCTGCTCCCACAGCAGACTTCACATGAGAGAGAAACAAGCCTTTGCTGTATTAAGCCACAGAGATTCCAGGAGTGATTTCTTACCATTGAAAAAGCTAGCCACCTTGACAAATGCAGTCCCCATAGCTCCCCTTTCAGCAATGCCACAGCACCTTGTATGTGTCAGGCACTGTGCTGGGAAGAGACATAAGACATGGTGGGTGTCCTCATCCTTGAGGAGACAGCAGATGAAAACAAATGAATTTTTATAATGCAGAGTGTCAGTACTGTGACAGGAAAAAATAAAGGGTCTATAGGAGGCTCAAGAAAGGGTAGCAAGGTAGAGGGAGGGGCAAGTCACAGAAGGCTTCCCAGTTGAGAAGTGACTTCTTAGTTGGGTTGTAGTGGATGAATAGAAGTTAGTCCAATGGCCGCAAACTGGTGGTTTATACTGTTTGGTCAGCACAATATTTAAAATGTTTTTCTGGTAGTTAGCAATATTTAAAAAGGAGGAGTCTCATGAAATTCTGGATTTGGGGCTTCACTTAAAAAAATCAGGATATTAATCAACACTGGGTGGGTCCAGGTACTTGTATGGCAACAATTGGCTGGAGGTGGCAGTGGCATCCCCTTTAGACAGGCATGCATATTCCAGGTCACCTCAGTTACTTTCATGCATTTGCTCTCTGCCAGCCAGCAGACAGTTGGGTCTGCAACCCCTGAGTGAGCAATTCTCGTTAGACTTTCTCAGCCCAGCAGATCCTTTTTGGCTACAAAAAGGCTGAAGAGCCATGGACCAGGCTTGTCCAGCCACTTCCCTTTCGCAGACCATGAGAGGATCCAGGAGCCCCTTGCGGGAAACATGAGAGGCCCCTGCCTCAGCTGACTACTGGCCCCAGAGTGGGATGGACCCTGGTCCAGCCAAGGGTGGGAGAAAGGAAGCCCCAGTCATGATCCCAGAGAGTCAGGCCCAGGGGATCACATAGCCTGCACCTCCCTGCCCCTTCCCAGATCCTTGTAGTAGACATTTGCTGGTTTTGGCTACTCAGAATCCATTCCTCTTCCTTTTAGTAACAGCTCCTTGATTTTCTTTCTGGGAACCACCCCTTCCTCAGTGTTCAAACTTGGAGGGAGTCTAATTAAGCCTCCATGCTCTCTATTGGCCAAGAGGAGAACAAAGGACACATGTCAGGCTAGCTGGTTCTCCGCCTGGGGCTGTGAATCACGAGAAGACTGAGGCAAAGAGGAAAAAACAGTTGTGGCTGATGTATCCCAAAGGGGAACTTTGAAAAAAAAAAAATGGCCTCAGTTCCTGCTCCCAAACTCCTGGTCTGCTCTGGTTCCTCTCCTTTTCTGAGCCTGACTGCCAGCCTGCCTTTTGATTCTGGGTGCTATCTGATAATCTTTTCAAAACCCCTGCTTCTGCTTGAGTGGGGCAGATTTGGTTTCTCTTTCTTGCTACCAACACACCCTAACTCATACACAGCCCCTCTCAAAGGCTGGTGTGACTAGTTTGTGTTCACACCAGATTCTGTGGAGTCAGACCTTGCCTGTTCCTGATCCTCAGCTCCTTCCTGCCTCTCTGCTGGAGCCACTGGCTCATCCTCTGCAGTCCCAACCTCACTGGAAACCAGAGGCCTGGGATCCCTTCCAGACCCACCCTCTGGGGGCAGACCTGACTATACTGACTGCTGGCCTGTCGCTGCCCTGGTCCCTGGACCTCCATCTCATTCTGGGAGCTCAGGGTCTGGGAGCCCAGCAATCTGACTGTTTCTTAGGATGGGGCCTTGTTTGCCCTCCCCAGGACAAAACTTGCCCCAAAGCTTGGGGCTGAGTCGGGAGACATCCTGCTTGTGGGCCCAGCATGGGCTCTCTAGAGCTGTGCCTCTGCCAGGATGGATTTCCTCTTGGTCAAGGACCACATTTATCTGTTTCTATGTATATATCCTGCTTGTCCTATTATTCACTTTATACTGAACACTCACTTTTTGACCTTTAATACATATATTTGAAAAGGGAACATGAGATCATTCTCATGAACAGAACACCTGTATCGTGTTCTATACATGGAAGGTAATGGTAAAAATAAATACATGGGAAATACAACATTGTTATTCATTTTTAGCTAGATACTCTTGCCAACTGAAGGCTGGGCTTCTGTGTTGAAAAGGAAGATCAGCAAGTATTAGAGAGGCCTCAAGGAGATGCTAACCTCCAACTGAGACTTTCTCCTTGATGGGATCAACCAAAAAAGGAAGTAACTCTCTCCCAGTGGTATTTGACTTGTTCCCGAACAACTCTTCAAGTGATCTCATGGACCACTCATGGTTGGTGCCTGTGGATGATGCTTCAGCAGCCTCTGCCTGCTTCAAGATCCTGTGGCCAGCTGGCTGCCAGGACCTGACCACTGCTCCCCTCCTGGACTTGACCACTGCTGTCTGCCCCAAATTGACCACTGCTACCTGCCCCATGCCCACCACACACTGTATTCCAGACTGACCAGGCCTGGGCATCTACTTTGCCACAGTGGATGAGCTTGATTCTAGGCTCAGCCATCCCAGCAAGTTAAAATGGAGAGAAGGGTACAAGAACTAAACTTTTTGAGCCCTTCCTAAATGACAGACACTGCGAGAGGTGTTTTACATAGGTTATCTCAATTTTTCCCACATTTCAGTGATCCATGTGCCACCTTCATGATTTCTGCTGTATTAGTACTATTCATTTACTTAGTGTTTTTCTTTAAATCGATTTGCCTTTCAAAAAGCACAGAATTTTATTTTAAAAGGAAATGCTATATTATTTCCATAAATCATGGAGTCTAATGTGCTGCTTATGTTTTTCTAACATGCATCAATTGTGAGCTATTAAAATAATAAATGTTCATCCATATACCACCTAAACCTATTGTGCACACCATCAATCACACACATGCCAGCCTTTGGGAAATACTGTAGCATCTTAGTTAATGCTCACACATCGCTGGAAGGATGGTTTATAGATAAGAATGTGGAGGCTCACATGAAGTCCCATAGGTGGAAAGGCTTGGGGCTGAGATTTGAATGCAGACAGCCTAACTCCAGATGCCTAGGCTATTTCAACACTAGTGCTTTCCAAATGCATTTTTTCAACCCAAAGCTTTCTTTAAAAATGAAAATGTGTGTGGAAAATCCAATACATAAAAGAGATAAAATTGCAACTTTTAAATTTAAATGGGATTGTTTTGGGGGAACTTCTCTTGTTCAAACTCATCCTATGATGGCCCCTGAGAGCCTGTCTCAGAAGTCTGGGACTCTGGGGAACATTATTTTAAGCCTGCACTCCACCACCCTGTCTTGACTCGATTTAGTCCAATTTTCCCTGTAAGCCACACTGCCGAGGGGCAACTTTTGAATCTATGCTATCTTTTCTGGCTAGACATCCTTACTTTGGACTTTTGCCACCTTGAAATCTTGAAATTTTCCATCTTTCCCTCTTGAAATCTTCCACTGGCATTGTAAGCCTTACTCTGACCTAATTATTCATTCACTGAACACTGATGTCTAACCTGTACCCAGAGTTTTTGGCACAGGGAGGACTGAGAAGAATAGATGTAGTGCCTCGGATGGGTTCCCAAGCTAGTGTGGGAGATGGATACACACGGACACAGCTGAATACAATAAAGGTTTGAGCAGCCACTGCTCACCTGAATCTCATTTAAACCCTCCGTTCTTTTTTCTCTGGAATGCCTGGTTGTATCCTGTGATGGGCAGTGACTGAGATGGAGCCAGCAAAGTGAGCCCCAGTGGTGCTGACTGACCTCAGTATTGTGATGCCACAGGTCTTGTCTGATTCCCCACTACGGTTCCTGGATCACTGTTCCCTTTAGCAACCACTACCTGATGAAAGTCTAGAGTTAGAATCATACCTCACTCAGACCCCTAAGCCCTCACTCCAACAGGAGGACCAGTTTATGACTGTGCTAGCATCTGCAGTATGGGGCTCTGCCTAACTCCTGGCCTCTGCCTGCCTTCTTCCCTCATGGTGGAATTTATTTGACCCCCTCAAACTAGAGGCCATCTCCCACTGAAGTGGGTACCCCCCAAATGTCCTTCGTTTGCCAGGAAGAGAAGAATCTGTTGTCCTAAAAATATGGAAAGATCCCCACAGAGTTCCAATAAGTTTTAAAGATTCCTAAAGGACATTCAGCCTTGTGGTGTCCCTTGACCAGGCCAAGACTGCTACACTTTTCTCTCAGTCTTGGCTCTGGTCCTGGTCCTCTCTGAGATGCCTTCATCTTTGGAAGGCTCTGAATGTCCCCAGAACATCACGAGGGTCTCCCCTGTGCTGTGGGACCAGGTCTAATTTAAGCTCGAGTTCTAGGAAGCTTCTCCCTTGGTAGACCCTAGAGTTGGGTCCATTAGCAAACTCAAAACAACTCAAGTTAATTCAAGTCAAGTCAACAAGTCAATTCTACTCAGCTCAACTCAACCCAACTCAATGCATACTTACTGCATATCTCTTTGTCTATTCCCTACTACCCTGAGCCAGGCTCTGGTTTGGGTAAAGTTAGAATCTGACAATTAACAAGGCACAGCATTTATTCTCAAGAGGTTTTCTATTTTGAACCTAGATTTAACACTCAAATATTCCCCGAGCTGAGGGAATCCCTTCCACAAGGGACCACAGAAAGAGCATCCCTTTCTGGCTTGGAGACAGCAGCTTACTCCCTGGGGTCTGTTTCACAAGACTTCTCAAACTACTCTCCTGAACTTCTCTGACTTCAAGACTTCAGACTGCAGCATTAGTTGGTCTCTCACCCTTCAGGATATGACAAGTCATAAGGGTCCTGCGTAATTCATTCATTCACAAACGTATATTGAGCACTTATATGTGCAAGATATCTTACAGACATTATATCATTCAATTCTCACAGCACTCACTGTGGATGCAGAACCATTAAGAAGTCAGCTAGGACGTAACCCAAGCCTAATTCCAAAGCCCAGGCCCCTTCCATCTCATCCCACTGTCTCTTAGAACACCTGAATAGAATCCATAATAATGGATAGAGATCACCATAATAACGGGTAAAGATGGATAATAATATCCATATCTTTATCCATAATAATGGATAGAGATCACTTTAACAAACACATTCTATAGGGAGGGAAAGAGTAGATTAATGAATATTTTATGTAAGACGAAATCCCATTTGACCAGTTTAGCAGAATTCTTTCAGAAGTGAACTATATACGGAGATAAAGGGTGACTTTCACAAAAAGCCTTTGTTAAGTTTCCATCCCAAAGCCTGTTAATAAAATTGATTCATTATAGAATTGGGCAGAGATGGGTGGTGAGTGGGAGGGAGTCTATTTTTGCATGGATAGAGAACCGGCTTAGAGAAAAGAAAGAGAGGGTGGAGATAAATGGGTGCTTTTTCAAATGGAGAACTAGGGTTCCCCAGGAATTGGTACTGTGTTTGGTTTTATATAACACCCAGCGCACAAGCTTTGAGAAGCTAGTGTGTGCAGGTCCTGCATTAAGCATGGGGGATACCCAAACAAGCCAGACTCAGCTCCGCTCCTAGAGGAGCCCAGGGAAGGTAGTGCTCAGGGACAGCTCCAAGTTTACAGAGAACAGAAGCTCCTGAGGGGCTGAAATGGCATGACACTGGAGAGAAACTAAAGAAGGTTGCTGGGGGTTGGGACAGAGCCCCAGATAGCAGTCAGAAAATTTGAGATCTGGGACCAGATCTGCTATTGACTTGTGTGTGACACTAAGCAACTTCCTTCCCTCTCTGGGTCTCAGTTTTCGCTCCTATACAATGAAGAAATTGGACTAGATGATCTTAAAGGATGTGGTGTTCTGGATGAAAGACAATGACTTGAAATAGGACCTGATTATGAGAAAGTCTTCATATACTGTGGCCAAAATATCTCCTTCTGTCCCTGCGCTATGATGGGAGACCACTCTCTCTCTCTCTGTCTCTCTTATTTGTGAACAGAGGATGAGGCAAAGAGCCATGAGGTCTGTGATGCTGGGGCTCTGAGCCCAGCCTGGAATCCCTCAGTGGCATTCTCTGCGAGTGACTCAGCATCATAAATAGCTCCCATCTGGATGAGCAACGATATCTATAGCGATCGGGCGATCTCTATATCCACACACACTCTCTCTGTGCAAATATGTGGCTCACTGTATGCTAAATACGAGGTGGCCTGGAGACGTTCCTCCTCTTAAAAGACTATTTGGTATGAAACTCAAGACTGTTTATTTAAAGAAACAAGTTTACAACTATGCACGTTGGATTACTTGTAGTGGGTGGTGGGGAAGAGGCGATGTGGACGGATGAAGGGATGCTGGGTGTGATCCAAGCTTGGGGGCCACCTAGAAGAGTAACCAAGGCTGACTGGTCCACCTTTCATCTTTTTGTCTGCAGCGGGGTGGGGGGGGTAAGGAGCATCACACATGAGATGTTTGAGATCCTGGGGTAGGGGCGCAGAAGAGAATGTTGAGCTCATCAATGCAGAAAGTCACAGCTCAGCAGAAAAGCATAGGAACTGGGAGTGAGAGGAGAATGAGCTTCCAGCCCTGCTCTGCCCTGCCATTGATCTCGGGCAATTCATTGATTCACTCATTCGTTCATCGAACAAATACCAACCACCTACAAGGTGCATAGACCACTTGGGGATAGAGACAAGAAAAACTGGGTTGGAATTCAGGCTTAGTCACCTTCCAGCTGTATGTCTTCGGGCAAGTTGTTTTCCCTCTCTGTGCATCAGTAAACTGGGCATCCATCCCTCAGGTCTTTTGGGGAGCATCATTGAATAAGGTAGCACGCACAGGGACGAGTTTCTCTGTTGTAACACAAGCTAACGCCGTTCTAACAAGTTGCCAGATTGACCCCTCTCATTCCCACTTAGGAGTGCTCTTGGCGACTGCAAAGGGGAAGTGATATCATGGCCCCCTTCACCAGGAGTGAGGGGCACTCTGAACACTGCCCATGGGTGTGACCCTGGGTGGTACCCTTACCTTTGCTTCCTGGCCGAGCTCTGATGGGGGAGCCTTCAGTTACTGAGCAGAACAGGTAGCATGCCAGAGACGCACAACTTCCTGGGGGAGGAAGAGAGGGTGTTAAGGGCTGAGGGGATAAAGCTGCGGGGGGAGTGGCTTCCTGAACCCCAGACCCCCTGAGGGCATGCCCTCGACTCTGTTGAGGCCACACTGATCCTCTGGATTCCAGCCCAGGGCTGGGCAGGATGGGGCCCTGCTTGGCATGAGACCCAACCCCTGGGCCCACCTCACCTGCTCCTGACAGCAGTTGCCAATCTTCGTCACTGGTTCAGGCAATGCTTCTATGGTACCACTGACCACACTGTTTTCTGCCTTAACTGTGATCTCTGACTGGTGTCAATGGATGGGATTTACTGTCAGTCATATCTGGGTTTGAATTCTTCTTTTGGGGAAATCCATTACATTTCTCTGAGCCTCAATTTCCTCATGTATAAAATGGGGCTACTAATAGCACCAGCCTCATAATTAAGCGCCATCTAAGTGCGTGTTATTATTATTGGTGGTGGTGTTAAATAAGATAATGTCTGTGAAGATTTCTATTATATGGTAGACTCTCAAATCCTAGTTACCGTCCTCTGCTTTCTCCTAGGAGGCACCAAGCATTACGGAAAAGGCAATGGGTACCCAGTAAATGTTTGTCGACCGAGCAGTGCTCGACAAATTTGCTACATTTGCTTTCACACAGTTAGGAAGAATGAGGTCAGTGTTTCACTCGCAATTTTTTTTTTTTTTTTTTTTTTTTTTTTGTGGTATGCGGGCCTCCCTCTGCTGCGGCTTCTCCCGTTGCGGAGCACAGGCTCCGGACGCGCAGGCTCAGCGGCCATGGCTCACGGGCCCAGCCGCTCCGCGGCACGTGGGATCCTCCCAGACCGGGGCGCGAACCCGGCTCCCCTGCATCGGCAGGCGGACGCGCAACCACTGCGCCACCAGGGAAGCCCTTCACTCGCATTTTATGGATGAGAACACAAGTGCCGAGAGGGGAAATGATCTGCTCAGTTTCCCACGGGGGTGAGTGTGGAGCCAGATGAGCACCCACAGCCCCACTCTTTCTACCCTGCTGCAGTCAGCTCCTCTCCCGGCTGGACGCCAAGGCCTCAGAAACTGCAGGGACCTGCAATGTTTGCTCGGGGACCTGAGCACCACCTGTCACCTCCGCCTCGAATATTTTCTCTTCCTTCCATAACCATGGTCTTGCTCACTGTGACTCACGAGGTGGAAATCCCGATCTCATCAGCTGAGGTGGGGACTGGGGCTTTGCCCCAGGTCAGGGATTCCAACAGATCAGCTGACTCGAGGCCCTTTACATTACTGGTGGTCTTCTGGGACCACCCTGGGTGACACAGCACCTAACCCCTCAGTCTCAACTGCTCCGCTTCACCTCGTAACACAATGCTTCACCTCCGCCCCCCAATCCCTCTACTAAGATAGGAGCTCAGTGAGGCAGGGCTCCACCGCTGGTTCCCCGGAGTCTGGCACTTAGCAGGACTTGACAAATATCTGTTGAGTGAGTGAACGAATGAGTACATAAGAGGCTGAATGACGGTGCCAGGCCATGTTCTAAATGCTGGTGACACAGCAGTGAAAAGGGCAGGCATGCTCCCTGCTCTGAGGGAGCTGACAGTATTTGAATTTAAAGCTAGCAACTGGATTGGAAACAGGGCAGAGTGACTGTTTCCAGACAGGCAACGGGGGGAGGTGGGGAGGAAGAGTGTATGCAGGTGGAGCCTGCTGGCTACCACGAACATCCCTGAGCAAATGGCAGCCTCCCTGGGCTCAGGCAAGGGCCTGCGTACTGAGTCAGGAGGCTGACCTTCACTGGCAGTTTGGGGTTAGTAGGTGCAAACTATTTCATTTAGAATGGATAAACAACAAGGTCCTACTGTATAGCACAGGGAACTCTATCCAATCTCCTGGGATAAACCATAATGGAAAAGAATATAAAAAGGAATGTATATATGTGTATAACTGAGTCACTTTGCTGTACAGCAGAAATTAACACAACATTGTAAATCAACTATACTTCAAAAAAAAAAAGGCAAGGAAAGAAAGGTAGATGTTGCAATTAAGTATTTTGTGTCTACCTACTGCTGAGTCCCAAAGAGCTAGCATGTTGCCTGGCACATAGTAGGTATTTAATAAATTTTGTTCAGTGAATGAGCATGTCAGAATGACACAGGTCTAAGGGCTTGTGGGAATCAAGAGTGTTAACTCTCAGAATTATTATGACTTACACTTGAATGGGGCTTTGCTCTTTCTAGAGCCCTTTCAAGCCGTGGTGATTATTTGCACTGAGCAGGTGAGGGACCCATGTGGCATACGTTCACGAGTGAGCCCTTTGTGCTGGCACTAGTGGTATTGACGTAAACAACAGCACAGTGACAGCAGTTTCAGTGTACTAGTGTTGTGTTAAACTCCTCACATCCAAAATATCTAATACTCCATTAGCCTGGCAAGGCCAGCGTCATAATCCCCATCACACAGAGGAGGGCACGGAGGCTCAGAGAAGTCTTGATTTTGCACAGTTGGAACATGGGTTAACTCTAGGAGTGAGATGTAAAAACCCCTTAGCCTAATGGGGACGCAAACAGGAAAGTGGATAGTTAAAATACGATGTGACACCCACCTGAAGGTGGGTTGGTCAGAGGTGCCTCACTGCCAGGAGGCAGCAGGGTGGGCTTCTCTGAGAGGGTGAGTCTGGAGCTGAGGCTTAGAGGACAGTGGAACAGGACGGATCTCCCAGGCGGAGGGAACAGCACCTGCAAAGGCATGGAGTGAGCATGGTCTACCCAGGCACTTGGAGGATTAGGTTTGGCCAGAGCCTTGGGGAAAAAGATGAGGCTGGGTGTTTGTTGGGAGAAGTTTCGGGGTCTAAATTTAGCAGGGTGTGGGCTTCACCCCAAGCGTGATGGAGGGCACTGTAGGGCTTGGCATTGTGCTCTAGAGAGCTCCTTCTGGAGCCAGAGTTGACGGGGTTAAGGGGCATGGGAGGAGTAAGCCCCGGGACTTGTGTTTGATGAGGTACAGGATAAAGGGAGAAACGACCTGGCCTCCTGGCTTGGGTGGTGTGTTGAGGGTAGAGATGAGGGGTTGTCTGTGAGAGTCAACCCTGCCATTGGCTGACCCACCCTGTAGAGTCAGAGGTCCTCCCCCAGCTCCAAGAAGAGCACTGTCAGGTCTTGGTCTCTGGCCCAGCACCAGCCCCAGCTGAGCCCTCTGCTGCCACCTGACTGCTCCCAAACTCTGTCCTAGCAAATTTGCTGGCTTCACCTTGGCAACTCCAGCCTCTGCACTCTCGTCCTCTGATTGGGCTGGAGTGGAAGGAGCTGGGACACCTCCTGTCCACTAGACCTGCCCAGGGAACTAGCCCTGCACCCCTGGCCGCCGGCACCCTTGGGTTGATCAGGTGGAGGCAGGCCTATCAGATGAGGGACGTGGGTCTGGATATTGGACAGGACCCTGGCTGGGAACCTTGTGAGCTGGGTTCTGGCCCCAGGGCTGGTGCTCTGTCGGAGTGACCTTGGTCAAGGCTCTTCCCTTCCCCGGCCTTAGTTTTCCCTTTGGTAAAATAAGGCGATTGGACAGCACCATCTCTAGAGTCTAATCTTGTCTTATTCCAGTTATTCTAGTTTTTAATCTTTTCCATGGTTATTGGTTGGATGCTCTGTTGCTGGCATGGATTTTAGTGTTAGACTCCAGGGATTTAAATCCTGGTTTACATGGACAAGTCACTGCACACTTCTGAGCCTAGATTATTTTCCTCTGTAAAGTAAATAAATCCCATGCTATCTCACCCAAAGGGTTGAGAGTCAGGTGAAATGGTATGAATGAAAGTACTTTGTAAATGGCAAAGAGCTATACAAATGTTACCTATTTCATCACATGAGCTGTGCGCAGTAATGACATATTGAACCCCACTTTCCTCCCCCTCCCACCACCAGCAACAAGAGCAAGCATTTAGTGAACACCTACTGTGTGCCAAGCATTGTGCTGGTCTTCAGCACGACAATTATCTTCACAACAATCATTAAGATACTTGCTATTATTATTCCCATTTTCCAGATAAATGGAGGGCCTACATGGTTATGTATGGAAGGAGCTCAGCCAGACTCCCTGGCTTCAGAACTTGACCGTTTAAAATTTAACGAGGTGACCACATCAGGATCTCTTCTCTCCATCTTGGGATTTTCCTCTTGCCTGAAGTCAGGGTCTACTCAGGGTTTGGTGGGTAGAGGAGCAACCATATCATTTATTGAGCACCTTCCAGGTGCCAAGAGTTGACCACCTTCTCAGGCTTTCAGGAGTAGGCCAATCCCCTGGGAGTCTTGTTAAAATGCAGATTCTGATTCAGTGGGTCTGGGAAGCAGCTGCCATTCTCCATTTCTAATAAGCTCCCAGGAGATGCTGACTTTTCTGGTCTGTGGACCACACTTTGAGTAGCCAGATCCTAGAGGACTTTAAATATTATCTTATTGAATCCTGGGGACCAGGTCTTATTGGCCCCAGGGTCACAGATGGGGAACCGGAGGCTTGAGAGGCAATGTGCCTTACTCAGGGTCCCCCCACATACAAGGCATGGGTTTGAACTGCTTGACATTATGCAGTGCCCTGGGGTTGCAGCCCTAGCATTGCCTCTTAGCTGTGTGGTCCCTGCTTGGGCTTCTGGCTCCCCACCTGAGGCTAGCAATGATCTCTGAGGCCCCTGCTAGGAACTGTTTCTTTCAGTTCATCATGAACAGACCAGCTCTGGGTGCTGGCTTCCAGTGGGAACAAGGCCCTGGCCGAGGAAGTGTCCCTGCAAGGGAGTGAACATCTCAGGATCAGGATTGGATCCTGCACATGAATGACTCACCCCTCAACCTGACTCCTTTGGAATCTTGTCTTTATTTGAAAATATTTTGTACTTTATTCATCATGGATTTTTTGCATTAGTTTAATTAAAAATATTGCACAAGATGTTATTTGTCTTGATGACTGAGTTTGTTAGCATCCCCTTACATTTTGCACCTGAGGCCAGTGCCTCTCCCACCTGCCTCACTCCAGCCCAGGCCGGCCCTGTATCTTCTCCCTCCCTCACCTGCCTCATGGCATTAGGATGCTGCCTGTGAGGCACTGTGGTGCCCACCTGACAGCCAGCCAGCTGATGGATTTATTTCCCAGTGGGGGGAATCCATCACGTTGCTTGCCCTTTGGCTGACCTGCTCTGGAGATGGCAGCAGGGACTGTGGGCCTGAAGGGGTCCAGGAGATCACTCTCATGTGGGCTTTGCCACATCAGGTCCCTTACTGGTGGGGTGATGGAGGGAAGTGACTCAGAATTTAGATTCTGCTTCAACGAGTCTTCAAGGCCCTGCCTGCTCTGGCCCTGGCCAACCTCTCTGTCCTCTTCTCTACCACCCTCCCCCTCACTTACTAGGTTTCTGTTCTGTGACCTCGTCAGGCTTATTCCTACTCCAGGACCTTTGCACTTTCTGCCTGGACATTTGTTTCATGGCCAGCTGCTTCTCCCCATCCAGATGTCAGCTTCAATGCCCCTTCCTTCAAGTCTCCTCTGCCTGCCTTATGTAAGCAGCCCCCATCCTCCTTAGCACACTCCCTCTTTTATTTCCTTCCTAGCACTTATATAACTTGGTGGAATTATATTTGTTTACTCGCTTGTTTCTTGTCTCCCCACTAGAATGTGAGCTCTGCGAGAGATGGGACTGTATCTTATCTATCTTTTTCTTCTTTGTCTCTCCAGCTCCTGCAATAGTTATTGGCCCATCATAGGGGCTCAGTGAGTATTGAGGAATCAATGAGCCATACCCTGAGCTTCAGTTTCCACATTTGTGAAATGAGGTAACAACCCTAACCCCACATTGTCAGAATCAAAAGAAAATGATCCAGGCGGGCCGGCTGTATTATCCCCATTTTATATCTGATGAACTTGAATCTCAGAGAAATGCAGGGACTTGCCCAAGGTCACCCCACTTGGAAGTGCTGGGGTTAGGATTCTCTCCAATTTGGAGAAGCGCCTGGTCCCATGCCTGGCTCGGAGTAGGTGGTCAGCAACGTGAGAGCTGGATCTGAGTGCCTCTGAGTCTCTTGTCATCTGCTGCTTGAACTGCAAGACCCTACTTGCCCTCCCGGCTGTCACAGCTATCTGACAAGTCAGAGACAGGAATTCTAATGGCTGGCTTTTGTGGAACACAAAGTCCTGCCTCTCGCCAACGGAGACATACATTTTCTCTTCATTGGCAATTACCATGTTGAATGTCTGGGGAACAGTTCTCATCTTCCAGGCACTTTACCAAGATTAACTTCTGAACCCTATGCAGCAATGCTTGCTGCTGCTTGAGGGGGCACCTGGGGGAGAGTGGGCGGCAGGGTCTCTGTCACAGGAGAAGCTGGGGTTTGGAAGGTCCCCAGTCAACATCTCCAGGAATTTGATCTATTTTCCTGAGAGCAGTTTCTCCGCTGTCCAAAATGCACTGACCTTCTTGAGGATTCAAGGATTCTGACTTTCCCTGACTTATTTGGTCCTTGATTCAGCAATGCATCCATAAATATTTACTGAGAATATCCCAGGCATTCCTCTAACCCCGAGGCTGCAATGGGGGAACAAAATATATATTGACCTTGCCCTGCTACAATAATGGATCTGTAGGGGAGACAGATGACAGTGTCCAGTAACTGGCTGTGGGACTCTGGGTAGGTCCTTATTCTCTCTGGGTCTTTGGGTTTTAGCTTATTCACTATCCCTAATTCCCATGCTTAAGAGCCTTTGATGGTCCCTTGTTGCAAAAAAAGCAAGATGGGTATCTCTGGACTGATCTTCAAGGCGCCTCAGCACTGGACTCTAGTCTACCTTCCTCAGCACATGCTCCCTGCTCCCCCACCCCCATTCTGCTCCATTTTTATTTAACCAACGCTCATTTGTCACTTTCTAAGTGCCAGGTGCCGTCTAAATGCTTCACAGATTTTAAGTTGTTTAATCCTCACAGAAACACCTTGAAATGCGTTGTGATTCTCAACATCTCCATTTTAAAGATGAGGACATTGAGACACACAGAGGTAGATAACTTGCTTAAGTGCACGCAGCTGCTAAACGGTATGGCTGGGATTTGGACACAGGCAGCCCGGCTCCCACTCCATGCACTCCACTGCTGCTATGTTACCTCTCTGTCTGTGTTGGACACCAGCCCTACTACTCTCCTTTTCTAGATACAATTCAACAGCCATCGCCCACTTCCAGGAAGCCTTCCCTGATGCCTCCCAGGCTGAATGAATTCTTCTTGTCTCTTGGTTCCCACAATGCCTTGCACGTCTCTCCCCACAGCAGCTCTTCCCGTGGAATACTGTTGTTCTGGTTTGTGTATTGTCTTCTCTGCTGGATGCTGAACACCTCAGTGGGGGAGGCTGCATCTCACACTTCCTACCCGCTCTTGCCCAGCCCAGCATCCCCATATCATCCACTCTCCGTGCAGCAACCAGAGGCAGTTTTAAAAACAAACCAGTTTATATCAGTCCCCTGCTTAATTAACCCATCCAGTGACAATCCATTGCATTTAGAAGGCTTTGCATGGTCTGGTCCCTGCCTTCTCCCCGCCCTCGTCTGCTGCCATTCTCCTCACTCACTCTGCTCCAGTCACACTGGCCTCCTCTCTGTCCCCAAACAGTCCAGGCTCTCAATAGCGCCTCTGCCAGAGCTATTTCCTCTGCCTGGAATGTTTCACCTCACATCCACACATGACTGACTTTTTGTAATTTGGACCTCAGTTCCATGTCACCATTGCAGACAGACTTCCCCTATTGTTTGTTTGTTGACTTAAATGTTTTCATATTTACCTTTTAATTGTTGTTAATGACTGTGTCTACTGCAAGTCTGTAAACCCCATGAGAGCAGGGGTCTGGGATGTCTTGTTCAGCACCTGGAACAGTACCTGACATCATAGCCACTCAATGAGTACGTGCTGAAGGAAGATTAGATGCTCTCCAAGGTCCCTTTGGGATCCTACAATTCGACTAGGCCCAGATAATATAATATAATTTATCTAAATTGGTCTCTTCTCAGGCTAAAAGCTGAGATAATTCCACAAGCTGAAATTCACTACCTTTATCACCTTCCTATGTCTTACCTGCAATCATAAGCTCAGAAATAAGGCCATTTTATTGACTATTCTCTACTGACTTCTCTTTATCAGGGATGCTTAGAACTTCTTACACACGTTTTAATTTGTCCCCCTAAGACTCAATGAAACTTGTAAGATATTGTCCTCACCATTTTACAGGCAGGGATATCCCTGAAAAGCAAAAATGCTGACTTGAGAAGTGCCCAGAGACCAATGGGAGCACACACACCCGTCACGGCCATCACATATCATTAGTAACAGGAGATACATCATGCTCCAGGAAGGCACAAGAGCTCTGAGTCCTGCCAGGGCCTGGGCCTCATTTAACACCTCAAAGGAGTGGCAGTCTATAGCCTAGAAGGACGTGCAGCCAAATTCAGGGCAAATGGGAAAAGAAAGGCTTCACATGCTTCTGGTTAAAGCAAGCAGGATGGACAAAAATGCACAGAAATAAGGTCTGGGTGTCGGACTGCAGAGCCATTGCTAATGTACAGCAGCCAGAATAGAGGTACCACCATCCTCAACTTTCTCCAAAAGGATATAGAAGGGAAATTTGTCAGGGTACCTCAGAGACCAACTGCCACACATCTTCATCCTCTTGAGAACCAGGAAGGACCCTTCCTGCCCCACTTTTGTCTCTTCCTTCCAGCTTCTTTGAGATGGGGAAGGAAATGGCATCCCAAGTGTAGGGGCTGAGAAAGTCTAACATTTAATCTTCCAGGCAAAATGGTGACCTGAATAGAACAGTTGATTAGAAGCTCAAAGTCTTGGCTCTGTCTCGGTCCTGTGGAAATTTGTATACATTCCTCCCCATCTCTGACCCTTGTCTTCCTCATCTGTAAAATGTAGTAGCTGTTGGGTTGGATGATTTCCAAATCAATGATTTCCATGACTTCACACTTTCTATATTCATGAACTTATGATTCAGATTACTTTTCTTTTTCTTTATGGGGCTCAATTTGTCTTTTGATCAGCCTTGCCACTAGCCACTGGCCTCTAACCACAGTGGACGTAGTGGAGATCATTCTGGCTTGGTAAAATCTGTTGAGGATTGACGTACCCTTTGCTTTTTCTGAAATAGTTTCTCTAATGCCTGTGGCTTATCACCATAGTGTGGCCTCTCTCAAAACTTTCTGCTAAGGACAGGAATGTTCAGAACATATTGAAGAGAG
Organism: Physeter macrocephalus; assembly: GCF_002837175.3. Lineage (NCBI taxonomy): Eukaryota > Metazoa > Chordata > Mammalia > Artiodactyla > Physeteridae > Physeter > Physeter macrocephalus. The sequence continues at coordinate 6,705,677 of NC_041215.1, read as the reverse complement.
AAAGTCATGATTTGAGTTAGTGACTTCCAAGGTGGAATGGCATTCGAATGGCAGAGGTTGTTATTGATGTTAAAAATCCTTTTGCAAGGGGCTTCCCTGGTGGCGCAGTGGTTGCGCGTCCGCCTGCCGATGCAGGGGAACCAGGTTCGCGCCCCGGTCTGGGAGGATCCCACGTGCCGCGGAGCGGCTGGGCCCGTGAGCCATGGCCGCTGAGCCTGCGCGTCCGGACCCTGTGCCCCGCAACGGGAGAGGCCACAACAGAGGGAGGCCCGCATACCACAAAAAAAAAAAAAAAAAAATCCTTTTGCATGAAATGATACGATGTCTTGGGTTTGCTTCAAAATAAGTCTCTGTGTGTGTGTGTACGTGTATGTGTGATGAGAGTGAGTGTGGGTATAGATGAAACAAAATTGGCCAACTGTTGAAGCTGAATGATGGGTACGTGGGGGTTTATTATACTATTCTTTCTATTTTAAAAAATGTGTTTGAAATATTTCATCACAAAAGGCCCTTTGGAGACTGACTCCAGCTTTCTCTCCACTCTCATTTCATAGTCCCCATCCTGAAGACCCTCTGGCACAGTGATATCACCCTGGTGGCTGTGATTTCACACTTCTAGGCCTTTATACACAGTTCCAACTGTCCAAGGTAGTATTCTTCCTTCCCTCACAGTTAATCACTCCTGCCTCTGTGATCTCACAGCCTTGTATACTCACCTTGATCATAGCATGTATCACATCATATTGCAGTTGTTTTCTTTTCTGCTTCCTGTGCTGGTCTGTGTCCTTTTCAGGACACTTCTCTATCTCCCCAGTTCACAGCCAGTGCACATAAGAGTCCTCAGAACATGTTTACAGCGAGAATAATAACAGGAAGGGTAGCTATTATTTTTGAGCACTTATTATTTGCCAGGCACTACCCTAATTGCACTACATAGGTATTTCGTTAAATCCTCACTACAAGTGGATACTATTAACCTGTCTTCTCAGAAGGTCGCTCTCCCAAGGTCACATGCCAGTAAGTGACAGAGCTGAGATTTGGACTCAGAACTGAAACTACTCTGCACTTCTCTGCACATCTGGGGTTTTTAAGACTTATCTATGAATCTTACATAACAGGGTTTTGGGAGCCTGAACTTTAGTTTCAATTCTGCTACTAAATTGCTGAGTGACCTTGGGCAAATTACCTCTGCCCCCTAAGCTCAGTCTTCCCATCTCCCGGTGAGACTATCAGTGAGCGAGAGGATCACGTGATCCAAGGGCCCTCCCAGCTTCAGCTAGCAGAGAAAACGTTTCCTCTTTCCACGTTTGGTCTCCTGCCTCTGAACTGGCCTCCCTGTTTGGGAACCTCCCAGCTTCTCAACCTCTTTTCTTGCTACTTGCAACCTCCCAGAGCCAAGCCGTGTTCACAACCTGTTGCCCAGGTCCCCTCCTTCTCCCTTCCTTCTTTGCGGGCTTCACTCTGGAGGTGGGGGCTGAACCCTAGGCAGGAGGGAGGGAGAGTATGTAGCTGCCGGCTTCGTGAGGCTTCCCCGCGGTTTCTCGGCCCCCTCCCCCCACGGAAACTCAGGCTCACACTTTCTAGGGATGTTCCGGGGACAACCAGAGTCAGTGATTGCAGCTGCCAGCCTCGGGCATGTGTGTTAGGTTCTCCGAAGGAAGTCCGTGGTCCTGAGCTAGGGGTGGGGGCTTGGAGGAAAAAGGGGGCGGCGCACTCCTTCCTCCTAGCCTAGGCCTAGCCTGCCCAACTGCAGCCCGGGACCCTTCCGTGCCTGTCTCCCCTCCCACCCTCTTTCCGACTTCCAGCTGGGACCCGCCATTGCACGGCCAGGCCTTGGTGAACTGCAGACCTAAGCCAGAGACGCGCGAATGTGACTAGGCCCCTCCTCCCCAGCTCGCCCCTGACACTGCTCTGGGGGAAGTCGAAATCCCCCCATCGAGTCAACCACCCACTCCCAAGGAGCGCGGGAGGCTCCAGCCCCTTGTCTTTGTTCGCGGCTCGCTGGGAAGCCGGAGCCCGGAAAGACCTGTCCGCCGCCACGGTGCTGACGCGGGGAGCGGAGCCAGAGGGGGCCAGGGACTGTCCTCCGCTGCCGTGGTACTGAACCAGAACCGAAAGAGGAGAGGAGCCGCCCGGGCGGCAGCTGTCTGCCTGTGCAAGTGCTGACCCGGGGAGCGTGCCACTCTGGGAGCGGGAGCTGTCCCTGAGGTGGTGCTGAAGCGATATGGAGCCTGGGGTTCCGTCCTCCTCGCCCCGGAAGAGCCGGCGGCAGCTGAGAGCTACTGGGAGAAGGAAGGAGGGCGGAGGAAGCCGCCCTCAGGGAGCTCCGCAGCGCGGGGCCTATGGCTAGGGTCCCTCTGGCGAACCTGCTCCAGCGGAGGCGGTGGCGGCTCAGCGACAGAGAGCGAGCGCGCGTTCTACGAACCTGTTGGAGGCTGGAGCTCCTCCGCGGCCGACCAGGGCGCCCGGGACCGAGATTCTGGCGCGTCTCTCCCTCGCCCACTTCCTGGGCTTCTCCGCAGAGGCGCTCCCTCCTGCCCGGGCTAGCACAAGTGCACGCAGGGGCCGCCGAGCCCCTCTTCGATCCGCCCCGAATGTCAGTCGGGCTGCAGGGCACAGAGCCGAGAGGCCTTCCCCAAGGGCAGACCCGCTCCCAGGGAGACCCAAGCTTCCTGAGAAAGGAGGCGGGGGCTGGCGACGGGGACGAGAGAGGGCGCCAGCAGAGGTGTCTGAAACCAAGAGGGAGGCATGGGGGAGTTTCCCATACAGTCATTTCTGCCCTGAAGTTTGGGGGCTCACAGGGTCCTGTTACTTAAGGGACAAAGGGCATCCTGCCTTGGAAATATCTCTCCCTCCCTCTCCATTTCTGTGACCAGTGACCAAATGCAGATCTTGTACCTGCTCTGTTCCAAACTCCACTCAGTGGTCCAACTGCCTCTAGTACCTAACTCCAGTCCATCATCTATCATTCCCTAGAGAGAGCTTTCTAAACCTTCCGTATATATCGTGTATCTATAATAAAATGCAAGCTCTTTGGTGTGCCATTTAAAGATCCTTTACCAGGAAGACCCAGGGCCTCCTCTCCAACTGTGTTCCCATCAGGACAAATGACCACTCCTTCTGAACAGGCTCACCCCAGTGCCTTAGAACCAGCTGCTCCTTTGGGCTGGAACATTCTTCCCCCTTACTACTTATGCTTTATTTGCAAGTAAAAGTATCTTCATTTTCAATGAAAATTTCCCTAATCCCTAAGGCACAATCACTCTCTTTTCTAAGCTCCCTCAGCCTCTAAACTCCTTTACTAGACTACTTGTCACATTGTTTTGTAATTACTTACATATCTATATCCTCTGGTACCAGGCTCATAAAAACTGGTTCCATGTTTTATCTTTGTATCTCCGTCTCCTAGCACAATAGAACTGTTGAATTGTTGAATTATGTATGCTGAGTGAATGTACACGTGAGAAACAGAAGTCACAGTAACTTCCTTTCCTTCATGTGATTGCTCATTTGAATATATATGCATATATATTCAACATATAATTCATTCAACATATGAATGTATATTCAAATGAGCAAGGAAAGGAAGATATTTATTTATTTAAAAAAATCACAGCCTGCAAAGCCCCACATGGCAGCCTTCCATCAACTCTCCCTTGACTCAGTAATTCCACCTACAGTGACTTCCATTTTGTACCAAGCTGCTTTTTTTTTTTTTTTTTAATTTACTTATTTATTTTTGGCTGCATTGGGTCTTCGTTGCTGCGCGCGGGCTTTCTCTAGTTGCGGCGAGCGGGGGCTACTCTGCGTTGTGGTGCACGGGCTTCTCATTGTGTTGGCTTCTCTTGTTGCAGAGCACGGGCTCTAGGCACTGGGGCTTCAGTAGTTGTGGCTTGCAGGCTTCAGTAGTTTTGACTCGCAGGCTCTAGAGCACAGGCTCAGTAGTTGTGGTGCACGGGCTTAGTTGCTCTGCGGCATGTGAGATCTTCCTGGACCAGGGCTTGAACCCGTGTCTCCTGCGTTGGCAGACGGATTCTTAACCACTGAGCCACCAGGGAAGTCCCCCAAGCTGCTTTAAAAAAAATTTTTTTTTTCCTGTTTTCTCTGTTTGGGATCCTCATAACCTTGATCTTCACGTGGATGAATCTTCCTTGTCCTTTGGGTTTCAGCTCAAACGTCACCTCCTAAAGAGGCCTTTTCTGGCCATCTAACGTTTGCTTTCTGAATTACTCTTTAACATTGTCTATTTCATTTTTCTTAGTAATTATTACTCTCTAAAATTTGTATGTTTTCTTGCTGATCGTTGACTTTCCCTCAACTGGGATTGAAACTCTAATAGGGCAAAGATCGTGGATGTCTTACTCCATGCAGTATTCTCAGGCGTTAGCATTCTGAGGGGCACTTACCTCACCCCAATGCATCTATAGTCCCTTTCCCCTCAGAAAGGTTTGAGCTATGGTGCAGGTCATTGTGCAAACTTCTATTAGGTGTAAATCAACTGAGAATGTTTAAGGAAAGAAGGTCACACTGATATTCCATAGGATGGGGAAGAAGAGGAAGTGGAGGGCCATAGATATGTGGCTGTGAGATGACAGGCCTGAGTCACAGCCCCCTTTCACCACCACAACTCCCTTCTCCATACCATAGAAAGCACTTTCACATCCGAAGTCTCATTTGATATTCATAACAGTCTTATCTGGCAGGTATTATTCTCCCCAACATCAAAAATATCTGAAGCCAAAAAAGCAAGACTCATTTGACCAAGATCACACAGCTTGTAAGTGGTGATGCTATTCCTGGTACTGTGCTATGTACTGGAGATCTAGAACTAAGACATGGCTTCTGCCCTCCGGGATTTCACATTAGTAAGACATGGCACAGAAACAATGGATCATAATACAATTTTATGAATACTCAGCAGTGGTTCTCAACCTGGAGATGGATGGGTTGGAAAAGAAATGGATATGCTGCCAGGGTCAGAATAAACTGACATTCTTTTCAATAGCAACTTCAATTTGTCCAGCCCTTCCCAGGTATCAGGCACTGTACTAAGTGTTTGACACAATGTTGTCTCAACTTATCATTCCTGCCTATTTCTATCCCCATTTTTCAGAGCTAACAGAACCTTAGGGAGGTTAAGTAACTTGGCCAAGGTCATGAGTCTGGTAAACAGCTGAGCTGGAACTTAACCTGAGTTTGTTTGACTCAAAGCCCGAGTTCTTAACCATTATGCACCCCAGACCTACTGAATCTGAATGCCTGGTGAGCAGGGACGGGCCCGGGATTTGAAGATGATTCTTAGGTCATTCTGTTATATCTTCACCCCTTTGAGAAACACTCATGTAGAGAGTGCTGCAGAAAGAGAGGAAGGAGGGATAAAAACTATCTGTGGGGAGGAATTACAGGAGGTTGAAATTGGATCTTGAAGGATTAAGTGGGAGTTTCGAGGCAGACAGAACATAGAGTACTTCAGGAAGAAGGAATGGAATATTCAAGGTCCTTGAGGCATGGAAATTAAGGGACGGTTAGTGGTTTGGTGTGAATGGAGAGTATGGCTGGTGTAAGGGATGAGAGATGGGAAATGAGTCTGGAATTCAGTTTGGACTTGGCTGTATGCCTTTATCCTACAGGCAGTGGAGAACAATTGGAAGGCAAGAGCTCTGCTTTAACAACAGCCATCATCACCTTGATCATCTCACAAGAGCAACATTGGATACGTCCTTTACAATTTGCAAAGTGCTTTCTACTAACAGACATATTGCTCTAGAGTGATGTGAACCTGACGCTCCGTGAGGGCACCATATTTGGGGGCTTTTCTTACTGTTCCCTAGCACGTAGCAGAGAAGCTGATACAATGTAGGAGCTCGGTAAGTATGTGTTGAAGAGGAAGAAATTGGAGGAATCTAGTTTAGAGGTTGCTGCAATAATTCAAGTAAAAGAGAAGTGATGAGAAGCATCACTTAATCCAAGAGTGCAGAATTCTTTGAACTACTGACTCTGGAAAGTTAAAACCTATGGCCCCTTACCCCTGAACACCTTCAAAAGGCTGGAATTTAGTTATCCAAAATGGTTGCTGAAATAATTGCAACAATTTCCCTTTCCAACATACAGAAAAGCACACTGGCATCTAGGCGACCAGCACACAGCCAAGCCAGGATTTCCTCTGTTGTATGCACTTTATGTCTTTTGGCTCCTGAATTTTGGTCCTGATGGTCTCTATTATGTGGCAATAACATTACGTGCCATCATTTGTTTCAGTGTTTTAAAGGGCAATCACCATGATGATGAAATTCAGTCTTGGCTCAAGAACTAAAATCTATTTACCTTCTGTTTCTCCACCCCTCTGGGAAGTCCACATGGACCCTGATAATGGCTAACTTACAGACCACTGACTTATATTAGGCCCCTTTCTAGCCCTTGACATATATTAACCCTGTGAGGTAGGTATGACTCATTCCCACTTTACAGATGAAGAATAAAGAAGTTAAGAGATTTGCCTGACAGAGGCAGACTTCAAACCCTGGCTGTTTGGCTTGAGTCTGCAGGCTCCAACACTATACCTGACTGCCTCCCATTCTGTTTCCTCCCAGACCTGTGTAAGCCTGGCAAATAATTTAATCTCTGAGACCCCCAGTTTCCTCTTCTGTAAATTGGGGATAAAAATAGCTACTAAGGAAGGTTGGGGGGGAAATAAATGAGGTAATATATGAAGACATCTAAATGGTGCTGTTTCCTTTCCTGGTCTTCCTCATCTGGACCAGGGGTTCCGCATCTGCCCAGCTGCTTGGGTCACTGGCCACTGTTGAATTCTTCCTTTTCCTCGGCATCCAATCCATCAGCAAATGATTTAAGCTCTTCCACCAAAATACATCCTAAATTAGTCTACTTCTTTCCATCTCCACCACATCGCATCTCATCCACACCATCATCATCTTCTGCCTGGGCTACTACAACAGCCTCTTAACTGATCTCCCTGGCTCCACTCTTGCTCCCCAAAGTGATTTTTAAAACATATATCCCACACAGAAAAGAACACAAATCATGAAAACACTTTGATTAATTACCACAAAGTGATCACAACTGTGCAACCAGCACCCAGGTAGTGAAATGGAACATTATAAGTCCCCTTCATGGCATCCCAGTCATTTCTCCCTTACTCTGCCTCATAGGTAACCACAATTCTGACTTCTGACACTACAGATGAGTGTTGCTGACTTATAAAAAATCATACGCCATGTGTTTTGTGTTTGGCATCTTTTGCTCAGTATCATGTTTGTGAAATTCATTCATGTCGTTGCCTTTGTCAGCAATGTGCTGCTTTTCATCACTGTGTAGTATTCCACTATATGACTATATCTCAATTTGTTGATGGATTTTTGAGTGGTTTTCAAATTTTGTATAGATCTTTTTGATACATATAAGTTTTTTTAATAGTCCCATGAATGAACTAAATGGGTGAGGTGTGTATATATTCAACTTTAGTAGATATTTCCATACAGTTCTCCAAAGTTGGGATACAAATTTATACCTTATAAGCTGTGTATGAGAGTTCTGGTTGCTCCACATCTCCACCAACCCTTCGCATTGTCAATCTACTTTTACTTTTATCCATTCTATGTATGTAGTGAGTATGTAGTGGTTTTAATTTGAATTTATCTGATGGCTAATGAAGTACTTATCCACATGTTTAATGACTATTTAGAAAATTTCTTTTGTGAAGTGCTTGTTCATATCTTTTATCAATTTTTCTATTGTGATATCTGTTTTTTCCTTATTGATTTGTAGGAACTCTTTATATATTCTGGGCAAGAATCCTTTAAGGCTAGGTATATTGCAAATATCTTCTCCCAGCCTGTGGCTTGCCCTTTTCCTCTCTTGATGGTATCTTTCGGCAAACAAAAGTTGTTAACTTTATTGTAGTTCAATTTATCAATTTTTCCTTTACAGTTAATGATTTTTGTGTTCTGTTTAAGAAATTTTTGTCTATCCAAGGTCATGAAAACATTCTTCTTGTTATCTTTTAGAATCTTTATTGCTTTAGCTTTTATATTTAGATTTACAATCCACATAGGATTGATTTTAGTGCATGGTAGGAAGTAGGGTTTAAGATTAATTTTTTTTTGACTGTATGTCTACCCTATTGACACAGCACCATTTATTGAAAGAAAGATCATTTTTCCTTGCACTGCTCTGCGTGCTGTCTTTGTCATAAATCAAGTGTTCATATTTGTTTGGGTCCGATGTGGCTTTTAAAAGTATGAAAGAGATCAAGTTATTAGCCTCCTACACGTCTAATACATATTTCCTATTGAACTCAGAATAAAACCCAAACTTCCTATCATAGGCTTTAAGGTTTCATATTGTCTGGCCCCACTTATCTTTCAGATCCTGTTATTCCACCACTTAACCTCTTGCTCTTGAGTATTCCTCAATATTCAGGCATTTGTACAAATGTTTTCTCTGGGAAGTTTTAGCTGCCTACATTCTCTAAAATAGCCCCTCTTATCCCAAGTTACACTCTATATGATTATCTTGTTTCGCTTTTGATAACACTTATTGCTCTTAGAAACGTTAATTTTTTTTCTGTTTCTCTCACCAGAATGTAATCTCCATGAGAGCAAGTCAATTACTTTTATCTCTGAGCCCACAGTGCTGGAGAAACTGGCTCAATGGATGTCTGTTGATTCAGTGAGAAAGACGCTTTCTCCACTCTATTTTTCATGTCATCCAACTCTTGTGTCAGTGCAGTGCACAGCATCTCAAAAGTTGTAGCATTGAGTGACACACTGAACAGATAGGCTGAAAATTTCCAACATTATCAATTTTATACCTTATTTATTTTCCTATTTTTATTGATGTTCCTAAAATCCCAGGCATCATTATTTCATCAAATCAATTTGTATTAATTTTTGAGGGGAAAAGAAGGAACATTGATATTTCTTGAACACTTATTATATCTCATTCAATCCAAAACAGCCATTTGAAGGGAAGTGTTATCACCCCCAGTTTACAGATGAAGAAACAGGGACTCAGAGAGACAGGTATAGTAAGTGCTCATAAAAATAGTTTAATCAGATTGCATAAAAGTTACTCTAACGAAGCCACTTCAAGCCCATATCAGGATATTCCACAGACTTCATGGCACATGCAAATGAGGCATTTAGCAGAGGATTTAAATTTGGTCTTGGGGAATAGAACTTGGGTTCCAAGCCTGGTCTTACTCCTCACCAAATTTGTGACATCGGGCAAGCCACATAAACCAAATTTCCTCATATGTAAAGAGACAATAAAATAGAATCTATTTTTTAGGATTATTGAGAGGATTAAATGGTAATATGCCTGTAAAGTGCTCGTATATAAAAGAGCTCAGTAAATGTTGACTGCTATTATTATTGTTGTTTTGAATAGTAATTCAGTTTGCTCTTTCAAGGTGTTGCTGAGGAGTTGCAACAGGAGATAAGATGCTTGGAAGTAATTCATGTAGAAGTAAGATGTATGTAAAGTCCTTCAAACCAGAACTTTGAGAGTAATCTTCTTCTGGTGGGGAAGAACATTCTGAGCATGTCTCTGCTTGCTCATACAGAGAAATGTAATGGGCTCAGAGAGGTGAATTGACTTGTCCAAGGTCACAGAGCTCGGATCCAAACCCAAACCCATTTGACTCTCAAGCTTTGGTACAATTCAAGTCACAAAGGTACTTGGTCCCCTCCCCTGGCTTCTGAAATCACAGCCCCTCCCCTCTCCATTGTGTCTGCCATAAGGATAGAGAAAATCCAGAGATAACCCCAAGCCTCATTTGAGCTAATAATCACATCCATTTATCTCCCCACCAAGCTACTTATTGCAGCGGTGGACAACGGTCCACCTGATCAGGGCCAGCAACTTCTCTGGCACTGCCTGGTTGCGGGTAGAGAATGTTCTAATGACTGGGTGGGAGTCAGAGTCCTACAGAGAAAACAGCAGATAATCAGATCCTGACTCACTGGATAGGGGTGGCATCCAGGGGCTGAGGACAGCATTATCCATAGCTCTCTGGGGCAACTGAGAGACTACTTCATGAACGTTTACTCAGTCTCAGAGACCAGAGAGGAAGGACTCTGAGCTTCATTTTCCCTATCTGCAAAATGGAGATAAAGTCATCTATGTTGCAGTGTCCTTGTGAAAATTCAATGATATATTGTACGTGTTAAAATGGCCTGTTTCTAGCTCAACGTCAGCTGAGGCTACAAAGTCCAGAAATAAAATATAGGTGACAAGCACTCCCAGGCAACGTGAGGTGCCAGTCCACCCACGAAAGATATACTAACTGATTCTGAAGCAAGTTTGGCCATAGTTATGGGCATAAAAAGGTTGAAGTTAAAAGGGAGGAAGAGAGAGGGTTTCTTCAGAGTTAGTGGTGTTCTGGGTACTACCCCATCCTCCCACTGCCATGGGGGAGAAAGAGGAGCACCTTAAGAGTAAGAAGGGCTCTGCAGAGATTCCCCTGGAGAGTCTCATCTGGGTCTTCTGACATCAGAAGGCACTTAGGCTGGTATCATTCATGTCTGGAAAACCCTAAAGGCCAAAGAGTATGGCTAAATGGCTGTATTGATAGCATTCATTATTTCAACAAATATTTACTGAGCACCGGCCATGTGCCAAGAGTAGTTCCAGCTTCTTAAAATTCATCAGTGAACAAAACAGATATAATCTCTGCCTTTGAAGTGCTCACCTTCTCAAGGGCAGGGTGATACACAATAAACATATAAATGAGTAAGACATTTGTTGTGAACATAGTTATGGAAAAATTTTAAGCAGAGATGGAACTGGGGACAGCTGGGGATGTTAATATTTTTTCTGGTGGGTCAGGGAAGGCCTCACTGATAAGGTGCTATTTAAGCAACAGCTTGAGGAAAGCAAGGGAACAAGCCATGTGGGCATAGAACAGGGATTGCAAAGGCCCTGGGGTGGGAGTGTGCCTGGCATATCTGAGGAATGGGAATCCAGTTGGAGATCCAGTTGGCTAGATTAGGGTGAGCAAGGGGAAAGTGGTTGGAGGGGAGGTAAGAGTAATAGAGGTGGGGGAGCTTGATAGTTATGCTGAGGACTTTGGGTTTAAGTAGACATTTGATAAACATTGGATGAAGAAAGGCAAGAACAGAAGAAAGGACTTGGAGTCCAATGGAGTATCCAAACAAGTAGGGAATCTGAAACAGTAATGCTGTCAGGGAGCCTTAGGGCGGGACACATTATCCCCTAGACTCACAGATGGTGGAATTCAGAGTTTTCAGAATCCTGAACATAAAACTGGCTGTCCTAGTGGATATATTTGTGTACTGAGTGGGGGACCAAAAACTTAGGCCTGGACCACGTTTTGCCATTTAGGGGCTGGTTTGAATTTGGTTTTCTAGAAACTTATCTTGTAAGAAGTCAGTGGCATTATCATGAAAAAATAGAGAATTTAGGAGTTCAAGTCACATCTCCACTGCTGACCTGTCATATGTTCTTGGCCTGAATGTCAGTTTGCTCATATGGACAACAGGGTTGCTAGTATTTACCTTTCAGAGGAAGAGGAAGTGTGAGGCTCCAAGGAGGTAATGGATGAAATGTGAAAAGGTGTGCAGACACAAATTGTTATCACCACCTTGGGGGCAGTTAAGTACCTTTAACACACCCTCCATCCAGGAAGTATGTGGAACTTGTGGTCTGGAGTCAATTTTTAGCCTTCCAACATCCATTTTCCCCGTCATAAGAGTAGCTTTCATTTCTCATCTTGTCTCTCATCAGTGTCTTTCATCTCCCTGGTCACAGAAGTTACACAAGGGTCAGCCACTGAAATAATCGAAGTCAGCCAACCAGGGCCAATAAGACTCAATATTTTTTCTCTTATTCAGCAACTTCTAAGCCCCTGCCCACACCACCTCCCCAACCCCTGCCTTTTATTTATTCCTGGAATATTTTAAAGCAAGTCCTAGAATCTTATCATTTGACTTAGTATGTACCTCTTACCAATAAAAATTTTTTCTTCCTTTTAAGTATAACCATAATGCCATTATCAAGACTAATAAAATTAACAATAATTTTATAAAGTTTTTTGACAATAGCAGACTGAGGCATTGGCTAGGGCTTCCAAATAAAATCACTGGTGGTTAGGAAGCCTGTAAAGAAGTGCTGATACAAGGGACAGAATTAAATGGTACCATTAGAAATTATATTGTAAAAGAATATTAATTAATATGAGGAAAAGTTCAAAGTATATATAGTAAACATTTTGTTAAGTATAAACTATGTATAACATTTTTGTTGAGTACAAACATATATATATATATATATATATAAAATCTATATCTCTTTCTACCTAGCATGTATATATATATATATATATATATATATATATATATCTTTTATAAAGGTGAAAAAGCCTATACTAATATGTCCAGGATTCTCTGAGAGGTGGGACAAGTGTTTATTTTTGCTTTACATCCCTTTACGCTTTTCAGTGTGTGTGTGTGTGTGTGTGTGTGTGTGTGTGTGTGTGTGTGTGTACATGTATGTATTGGGGACCAGGGGGCAGGAATAATGTTGGGGGAAGGATTATGGTCTCTCTGATGGGGCTGAATTAATATAATAATAAAGACTCATTTCTGAGACTTGTATAGAGCTGTTGGTGAGTGAATTTAGTAATTTTTGGAGATACTGACAGATATCCTCTGACAAGAGAGGAGTCAGCTTTAGAATGAAGATACTATTGCAGAAGGCAGAGAGGAGAGATGGAATGAAATTGGATTCTTTGTGGCATCACTTGAGAGTCTGAACCAAGCCTTATCTGAAGCTAGGCCAACCTCTGCCCTTTTTGGTTATGTGAGACAAAAAATTTTCTTTATAGTTTAAACCAGTTTGAGTTGGAGGTTCTGATACTTTCAACATAAGGAATTCTAACCACTATACAGTGGGTTATGAGCCCCCAATGTCTGATGAAAAAAGGTTGGATTTGGAATTTCATAATGTGAAGTCCCATTCACAAGATTCCTGTCCCAAGATCTAGCCCCAAGGCAAGTCGTTTGTCAATCTCAATTTTCCTTGAGAACGCATGGTTAACTGCTACCTCTTTCTCTGGCTGATAAGTGGGGCCAATCTGGCAGAAATGTCAGCAATGTGAACTGGCGTTGGGGACTGGATGGAATTGGTCTGGGTTATTCCCTGGAAGAGGCTGGTATAATCCAGGTAGACACCTGGAATGAAGAGGAGAGCTTAGGACAGCACAGAGAAGAGGGTGAAGAAAGACAAAGAACTGAAGAGGTGGAGACAAATGGAAAAGCAGAGTGGGAGGCAGGGTATGAGGTAGTGCAGGGCATGGTGGGGTTGTGGAAAGAGACAGCTGTCCCTGATGTCCTTTCTCAGTGGGTACAAGGAGGTGGGCATATACTGAAGCAGGGGCAGGCTGGAAGTGGGAGGATATCCTGGAAGACTGGGGTCTTCTGGTGCTAAAGAAAACGCAAGTCTGGTAGCCAAGGGACACAACAATAACATGGTATGCGCAAGGCAGTTGAAGAGGATCTTGGTTTCCCAAGAATAATTGGGGACCAGAAAAAAAATATCCCATTCAATATGAATCACTTAAAGTAGGGACTACCATTTTGTAGTAAATACAGGTTAATAGATTTGATTTGGACTTTGTCAAGAGTTTAAAAACGACATAAAATTAACAAGAGCTTATATTTAGAAAAACACAGGTCATAATGGAAGCTATGTGTTGATTTTAAGGACAAACAAGAATTGAATCAAGTGTTGAATTTAAGGGTGTTTTTTTTTTTCAGTAAAACTGGACAGCTCATTACAACCTTCTTTATTTTTCACTTGACTTTTGCAGTGCATTTATCAAGAGGCTTATTTTGAACAAATATTCATGGATTAAAAAAATATTCCCAAGGGTGTCTCTTAATACTTTGATATCAAAATTATTCTCTTTTGAAGTGCCTTTGCATCCATTTGCATGGTGTTCCAGTTACTTTTGCTACATAATAAACCACTTCAAAACTTAGTGATTTGATAAGAAACAATCATCTATTTAGGTCACTAATCTGCAATTTGGGCAGGGTTTGTGGGGAAGGCTGGTCTCTGCTCCATGTGGCATTAGCTGGGGATACTTGACTGGGGCTGCTGACTTCACCCCCGAGATCGCTCACTCACATGGCTGGCAAGTTGGTGCTGATGGTCAGTTGGGAGCTCAGCTGGGATTGAGAACTGCTGGTGCCCCAATATCTCTCTACTTGACCCTGCCACAGGCTGGTCAGCCTTCCTCTTGTCTAGATTCCAAAAGTGAGCATCTCAAGAGAACCAGGCAGAAGCTGCATGCCTTTTCTAATCTAGCTTCAAATGTCAAATAGTGCCACTTTTGCTGTCCTCTCTTGGTCAACCAATTACCAAGTTTGGCCTTGATTCAAGGGGAATGGACATAATAGACCCAACTCTCGATGGGAGGAATGTCAGAGAATTTGGGGGCCATGATTTAAAACCACCATGGTCTGCTCCTTAATCAGAAACTATTTATGTGTTTCCCATATGCAAATTACCTTCATCCTACTAGTACTTTCCCTAAATCTCATCAGTTATGTTGTCAGGTGCAGGCTCAAGGTTTAGAATCATGTCATCTAAATCAGGTTCAGCTGTGAATGAGGCTCCTCAGCTGCAGTGTCTTCGGACAGTTCCTCGAGGGCCATTCCTCTTGATCTAAAAACTGGTGAACTAAACAGACAAGTTATATGCCTCCTCCTCCAACCCATATGATGAGGCAAGCACAGTATAATTGCTATAAACGCTTCCACTGGGAAAGGGAGAAAACAAGCCAGTCCCTTTTCATCAACCCACATCCCATATGAAGCAATGGGGTAACTGAGACAGGAGATGCGACCCTGCTAAAGTAACTTTTGGCTCCACTTTGGAGGTGTTTATTTTGAGGTCCCATGCCTTAATCTTTGTTTGGAAGGCTTTGATTTTTTTGTTACTTTATACACATCCAGCCAACCAAAGCTTAGAAGTTTCTTCCCAGACCAGTGTTCCCAACATTCTGAACAACTTTGTTGAATACCCACCCCCCTTTTCTATCATCCCCTCAGCAAAGATAAAGCAAATATCAAGATTACACAAATCTCATCTATGGGGGCAAAACATGGGTCATGCACTATAGATTTTTTTTAAAAAATTTACTTGGAAATGATTTCAAGCTTACAGAAAAATAGCAAGAGGAGTACAAAGAAACTCAATATATGCTTTACCCAGACTCAAGATAAAGAATTTCAACTAATTGTCTCCCAACTCTGAAGGAGAGGTTAAGTGAAAGGAGATGGCAGGATGTCTCCGAGAATATAGGCAAAGCTTGGGCTCACCTCCAGGTACAATTTGAGCACAACTCTTTAAAATATCCAATAATGGACATAACCTGACTGCTGGTGAGTGATATTCCCCCTTCCTTAATGGTAATAAGATCCAAAATTTCCAGACATGTGGTTTGCTTGGGATTGACCCCACCATGGTTCTCTTAAACCAACCAAGCATGGGCTTTGGACTTAAGCTGACCCCATCAGAATTAATCTGTTAGAATTATGCTAGGAATTCTGTGACAAAGAGCTGTTCTTTCCTGTTGTCCATAGAAGTGGAACATATAGCCCAGGAAACTACTTGAATCTACCTTGGGAATACTAGGGTAACAGCTTTGGGATGAAGTCAACACTGTAGAAGATAAAGCTAAAAGAGGGAAAGAAAGCAGATCCTTGGTAATGTCACTGAGCTGCTGGATCTAGCTTTGCCTGAAGCCTGAAATACTGCTGAATTTTTTAAACACCCATCAGCCAATAAATTCCTTTTATTTTTAAAAGTCAATTTGAATGAGGTTTTCTGTTATTTGTAACCAAAAGTTTGCTGATGTACTCATCCAATGCAGATTGTCAGTTAGGGACTCAGGATATAGGACCAAGGATAAATTCCAGTGATGAAAACAAGTCCTAATGTTGGGGGGAGAATTGTGGTACTGTGTGTGATGTGATTTAGAGAATGGGGCTGGGGTTCTTTCAAACTTCCTGATTTGTCCAGAATTGGAACAGAACTGAGTCCGTAGAGTGGTGGTAAGTGGGCCTCAGCTATGAGGATATGAGGAGAGTAAAAGCTGGTATCTGATGCTGGGTGAGAGCAGAGACCACATCCGGAGCAGATCCATCTCAGAACATGGAGAAAGATGAAGGCAGGAGCTGGACAGTTTCAGGGGGCAGGCAAGCAGGGGAGTCTTGCGTTCTCAGAAACCCTGTCTGAGTGCCAAGAGCCTTCTTCTAGGTACAGAATAGTTGTAGAAGAGGCTACATGGGGAGCAGTGGCTCACAGGAACACACAGGTATGATTTATTATGTGCCTGTGAGGATGACAGTGATGACAAAAATGTTAATAATGACAGTGATAATAATAATGATGATGATGTTGATGAGGATGAAAACTGACCCCATTTGGTGAAAATTAACAAAGCCTACACATGTTTATTGGTCTGTTGTTTTGACATGTCCAGTATCATTCCACCTTTTATCTATAGTAGCATCTTGATTTTCCTTTGGATACCTTTTTTCTCCATGATCAGTCCTTGTTAACTGGGTGGAGTTGAGCCAACCCGGAATCCAGGGTTTCAAACCTGGACACACTACTTAAACTTGGCTGATGGGAATATGGTATTTCCCTGGCTACAGTGATTGGTTGAGGAGTAGACATTTAACCTAAACTGGGCCAAGCAAACCCTAAAAAGGCCAATCTTAAGACTATTGGTAAAGAAACACTCTCTTTCTGCTGGTAGAATATAAGTCTAGAGCTGCTTCAAGAGAAAGTTTATCTGAAAATAAAGCAATTTTGGAGGACAGTAGAAGAGAGAGACAGAGAGGGATAGAAACATGAGAGAGATAGAGACAGAGACAGAGAGAGATTTCTGATGATGTCATTTGAGACCCTGGCTTCTGAAGTTAGATGTACTCTTAAACTTTTCAGTTACACCTTGAACCAATAAATGCCTCCTTGTTTTTTCCCCTTAAGTTGGAATTCAATGAATATCTGTCATTTCTAATCAAGAGTTCTAATAGTGTACCTCTTACACAGTCCATACAATAACCCTATGAGGTAGATAAATTAATATATGTGAGACATAATATTGTCCCTTTTACAGATAAGAAAGCAAGCTCAAAGTGAAAAGTGCCTGCCTCTACCTGCAGAGCTTGTAGAGGGCCAAGTTCACTGAAAATCAAACGTGTTTCTGGCTCCAGGTTCAGTGAGATGCACATTCCATGCCCTGGATGATTTCCACGTTCCTTCCCAGCTCTCAGATTCTATTTCTCTGTCCTCACTGCCTCAGAGTTGGACAGGTGCCTGGTCAGGGGCAGCAGGTAGTGGACCAGCTGCTGCCTGGGTCAGGAGCCCAGCATGTTCTCAAGGACACAGATGGGCTGGAAGCCTTGTGCATGGGCAGGGAGCCTGAGGTGGGGGTGGACACTGGTTCCTGGAGAAAAAGCTCATTCCAGACTCACTGATGCCCAGCACTGGGCTCTAAGCCCACAGGGTACTGGCTTGGTACGACTATTCTCTATGTGCCCAGTGCCCAGCGTGCAATGTCTGTTTAGCTCAGCCCTTGAGAGCTCTTATGCAACTGGGGGGAAACCCCCTTGGTGATCGTGACTGTCTCCTTGGATGTGTGTGTGTGTAGCAGGGAGAAACATGGCAAACTCTGGAAGCTCATCCTAAATGTTCGGCACCCAGGGGAGCCCTGGAAAATCTTGTGGAACTGAGCTGAATAAATATCTTAAACCCCTTGGAGTCACTAGACCCACCATTCTAGAATTACAACTCTTTGATTTCTATAGGATTAATAAAATAATAGATGCCATTTTCTAGATTACAATTAAAATACCACTACTAATTACTAGTTAGCACCATTTATTGAACAACTACTATGTGCTAGGTACTAGCTTGGGGCTTTACATTCGTGATCTCATTTGATTCTCAATATAGTCCATGAAGATGTATTTTATTTATTTCCACTTGATAGATGAAGAAATAGAGGCTCAGAGACATAAAATCACACATATGCAGAGCCTCATGGAACGCATATCAACAGAGCTAGGAATTTCTACCCAGATCACGATGATCTCACCACCATGGCTTTTCCCACTGTACCTGTTCTGCTGCCAGTTATTGGATTGAGCAATCAAATATCCTCAAGGCAGAGCGTGGCTTTCACTTGATTTAAGCAGCTAGAACAGATCGGTTTCTAAGATGCCATCTCTTCCGTAGGTCTGAATGTCTCTGGAAATCTTCTGGCTGCCTCTCAAGCTTATTAAATGGTCAACACAGAAGCGTTCATCTTTCTTTCTTTTCTTTTTTTTTTTTTTTTTTTTTTTTTTTTTGCGGTACGCAGGCCTCTCACTGTTGTGGCCTCTCCTGTTGCGGAGCACAGGCTCCGGACGCGCAGGCTCAGCGGCCATGGCTCACGGGCCCAGTCGCTCCGCGGCATGTGGGATCTTCCCGGACCGGGGCACGAGCCCGTGTCGCCTGCATCGGCAGGCGGACTCTCAACCACTGCGCCACCAGGGAAGCCCGCGTTCATCTTTCTGACTGCAAACCTGCTCCTCCTCCTGTCTTCCTCATCTTACTGGGGGCAGGGTGGTGACGGTTGGTCAAGACGGAAACCTGGATATCATCAGAGATTTTTCTTTTTCATTCCTCATGTCTAATTCATTGTTAGGTCTGGTATGGTCCTCCCACCCCCACCTTCCTCCCCTTGTTAGTTTAAGCCTCATCATCTCTTGCCCTGGTGACTGCAGCAGCCTCCTCCGTGGTCTCCCTGCCTCCTTTCTTCTCCAATTCTCCATTCTCCATGTCAACTGCTCAAGTGACCATTCTTTAGCACAGATTCAACCTCAATCAATCCTCATTGCCTGGAAGATGAAGTCCAAATGCCTTAGCCTGGTATCTAAGACCTTCACAGACTGATGCCTGCCCACTTCCCAGACTCCTCTTCTACCAGATCCTCTTCTCTCTCCATCCTCTCACAACATATGCTCTTACGACTTCCTGTCACCAGCGTGAGACAGGAGACAAGAGAGGAGAACCCTGAAAGTGAGAGAAGAAGAGATGGCTGTGACAACGAGCTGTCCATGTCTGGCACAGTGGCCCTACCCAGTAGTAAAAATAGGCTGTTTAGTGTTTGTAGGGTCTGGCTAGTTCTTTCCTTCCTTTTGGGAGGAGAAGGGGGGACGAGGAGCAGGCCAGAGCGCGGGCAGGTCCCCACCCTACATGGACACTGTGGGAAGGGGCTCAGGAGTATAAAATAGTCTCCATCTGGCTTCCACTTAACCGTCTGCCTCCATAAATGACTCTTCCCTATTCCCTGAAGCTGGTGGTGGGCGAAAGCCAAGGCCCATAGCTTACTCTCCAGTTGAGTTGACACAAGTCTTTATGCTCTGCCAGTTGAGCTGCCGTGTAGCAGGAATCATTTGTTACCTTGAAATAACTCATGTTTATGGAGTGTTTTCAAAGCATTCAACTTAGCTTTCATAAGAATGACCACTTTCTCTTTCGTGCACTCATACTTTCTCAGTTCACATCCTACTTAACTAAATAACATAGTTACAATAAGGAGTTCAGTACAAGTAAAATATAGGGAAGAAAGTTCCATTTCTATGAGAAGTAAGTTGAATGAAGTTGAATGACTCCATAAAGGTCAGTTGCTAAAAAATTTTTTTGTCCAGTTATGTGTGGGTGAGAGACCTGTAAAGTATCAGGAAAATAAGCATAAAAATCCAGACGGTGTTGGCACTCAGTTTGCTTTTTCTTCTTTCATTTTGAGGGTGCCTGAAGTATAAATGTTAGACATATTATGGCTATGGTTTATGGAGAAAGAGATGCAGAATTCCATCAACAGACTATTCTTTTTAATTTTTTTTAAGACTTTTTTTTTTTAAAGAAGCTGTTGGGGGTAGGAGTTTATTAATTTATTTATATTTATTTTTGCTGTGTTGGGTCTTCGTTTCTGTGCGAGGGCTTTCTCTAGTTGTGGCAAGTGAGGGCCACTCTTCATCGCGGTGCGCGGGCCCCTCACTAACGCGGCCTCTCTTGTTACAGAGCACAGGCTCCAGACGCGCAGGCTCAGTAGTTGTGGCGCACTGGCTTAGTTGCTCTGCGGCATGTGGGATCTTCCCAGACCAGGGCTCGAACCCGTGTCCCCTGCATTAGCAGGCAGATGCTCAACCACTGCGCCACCAGGGAATCCCAACAGACTATTCTTAAAGGCCTCAGGCTTCCATCTAAATATGTTCAGATACATGTATATTTACATGCTTTGAGTTAGAACAAGATGTTTAGGCAGTAGTATGGGTCTGAGTATTTGAGTCCTGAGCCACCCCCCCACATTCATATGTTGAAATTCTAATGCCCAGTGTGATGGTATTAGAAAGTGGGGCCTTTTGACAGTGATTAGGTCATGAGGGTGGAGCCCTCATGAATGGAATTAGTGTTCTTATAAAAGAGATGCCAGAGAGCTCCCAGCCCCTTGTACCATGTAAGGACACAGCTGGAAGGTGCTGCTATGATCCAGGAAAGGAGCCTTCACCAGAACATGACTATGGTGACACCATGATCTCGGACTTCGCAGCCTCCAGAACTGTGAGAAATAAACTTCTGTTGTTTATAAGCTATCCGATGAGGTATTTTGTTATACCAACCTGAACAGACTAAGAAAGGGAGCAGATATTTCCTGCTTTAATGGGCTTTTTTGATTAACCAGGCAACTCCCAGCCCCAGCTGTGTGAATTCAGTTATAATCACCATACACAGTGCAGGGAGCTTAGAAGTTGGGAGACCAGATAATAGACATAGATACAGAGATAGAAAAGTAGAAATACAGACACAGATATAGAGCGATACATACACAATCACCATTCTTCCATACCCAGCTCGTGAGAATGCTCTGTGTAGTGCTTCCTGCCCCCTCCCCAGGCAAAGTCATTCACTGTGTCATTTGTGCTCTGTTTCACTTTCCACATTGCATGGCAACTATTTCTTTTGTGTTTTGGATAGTCAGAGATAAACTTGATGAAGTAGAGGGAGCCCAAGTTTTGAGACCAGACAGACTTGGGTTTGAATTTCCATTCTATCCCTTCCTGGCTGTGTGACCTGGGGCAATACTCACAACCCCTCTGAACCTGAGCTGTGACCTTCAACAGGGGCACATATAAAGAGCCGAATAAATAAATGGCAATTGTTATAATTCTTATTTGTTATGGGACATCCTCCTGTTTTGTACACTTCTGTTGATGCATCATTTTTCTCTGGAGCTCCCCAAGTGTCCTATTCAACTTTGTATTCTTAGTGTCCCTCGATCAGAGTAAGAATCCACTGAGTTTGTAGAATTAAATCATCTTGCACTTCTTTGATGTTAATAATCTTTGAATCATCATCAGAGGACTTAGGGTGCTTCCTTGAAAGTTTCAAGGGGGATGAGGGGAAGGAAAGAGGAGTCAGAGGTGGGAGGAAGGCAGAGGGAGAGAAGGAGAGATGCAGGACCTGGGGGGTCTGAACTGGCCTCTCCCACCCCACCTTGTGGCCTCATTAGCTGCCAGTGAACAGGTGGAAGGCCACTGCTGTGGCAGGTTCCTGGGATGCTGGAGCAGGCTGATGGAGACGAAGCTGCTCTGTCGGCCAGAATATCAGGTTTTGTCAGTCACCCAGGTCCCTCTGGCTGGGAATGAAGCTGGTGCCAGAAGCCCCAGGGGAGGCAATAACAGATGAACTGATGGGAGCAGGGAGGGAATGATGGCATTTTCTGAGGCCTCGCTGTGTCTTTGGCACAGTGCTGGGTACTTTTACACCTATCCTCATTTCCTGCTCATGTCGACCCCAAGGAGTGAAGCAGTAATTATATTGCCAAGTTAAAAAAGAAAAAATGAAGCCCAGAGAAGCTAAGTGTACCAGCCACGGTCACACAGCTATGAAGAGGGTTTGAAACCAGATCAACCTGAAACTGTGTACTAGGCTTTTTTTTCTTTTTTTTTTAAACAAGGTGACTTCCAGTCCATTCTGCTTGGGCAGAGCTGACCAAGAATACAGGATCCTGTGGAATAAACCCTAATAAACAACCTTAGGGTTCTTGTCAGGATCTTCACTGATGTAGAGTCAGGACCCCAGTGCAGAGGTCCAAGCCCTGCCATTTCCTGGCTTTTTGACCTGATCAAGCTTTTTCACCTCCCTGAGCCGCACTTCCATCACTTGCAAAAAGGGGCAATAATACATATCCTGACTACCAAGTGGACATGTTGGGAAGATGGAAAATAGGAATAACAGTTATGGTGTACTTGTCCTGTGTCAGGTACTGTGACAAGCCCCTGCATGTGTTATCGCATTTAAACTTCTCACAGGCCTAGGGGTAGAGGTTATTGTTAGCCGCATCTAAAGAACGTGGAAAACGAGACTTTGAAATGTTATATAACTTTCTCCCCAGTCACACAGAGTTGGAGCCAGGCTGCATTGCAGACCGCCTGCTGCAGAGCCTGAATGCTTGCCCTTCCCTAAAATGTGTGTAAAATAGCTTTTTAGAATGTAAAAGAAGAACAGAAATCTATTACTTATTAAAGTTATAATGTAGCAGGTGTTCTGCTTATGGCTTCACCTACATCTTTTCACATACTCCCCAACTGCCCTGGAAATCAAGGCCCAGCACACTGTGGCTCAGAGAGGCTAATTCACCTGTTCAAGGTCACACAGCAAAAACAGCAATGAAAACCAGGTGTGCCTGACCCCAGAACTCTAGGGATGATGCTACTGTTGTAGATAATGATGCAGTTGACCTGGTCCTGGGGTGACTGGAATCCAGAAGGAGGGCCAAGGAGGTCCAAGGAGGACCCAAGCTGAAGCTCCTTGAGTGCCTGGGAGGAGGTCATGTCCTCAGAGGCACTCCTGTGCTTCCGCCTGGAGATATCCCTCTTGATGCTGCTGTTTTGTTTTCCTTTTAATAGTTTCACTCATGTTTCAGCTAGGCTTTTCTGTCCTGAGGCGCTTTAATCACCAAGGGCCCCGTTCCAAACGTGCCATGCATAACTAATGAAGGAAATAAAGAATGCCTGCTGCTTCCACAACAGAGCTGAGCCAGGGGCCAGGTGCAGTGGGGGATGCAGGGTGCTGGGAAGTTGCAGAGATCTCTGGGGTTAGAGCCCGGCTCTGCCTCTGTCCTGCTGCGTGACCTCTGACCGGCCTCTTAAGCTCTCTGAAGCTCTCTGTATTTCAATTTCCTAATTTGCCGAACGGGGAGGAAGGCTTCTTGGCAATCCTCACAGAGATGGCCAAATAAATGGTTGTGCAGAAATGTTTGGGGAAATGTGAGCAGGTGAACAAGGCAGGCTGAGGAGTGATGATGATGACTCTTTACTACCTGTGCAGTTTAGCCGGATGACCTTCCATCTCTTCCTCACCATAGCCCAGCCAGAAAGCACCAGGAGTCCTGGTTTACCGAGGCTCAGAGGGGAAGGGTCCAGCGCAACACCCCAGAGCTGGGATCATGGAGCACACCTCTTGTCTCCTAAGCCGGTGCTTTTTACCTCTAGGATGAAACTCACCTCTAGGATGAGCAGGTGCCCCAGGCTGTTCTTCATAAGCCCAGCAATTCCCCGGGGGAGGAGGTTTTTCCTTTGAGCAGAAACCCAAAGACCTGTAAATTTCCTGCCCACTCAAGAGATAAACAAGGGCTTGCCAGCTGGAGTGGAAGGGGCCTGGTGCCTCTCTGGGCTCCACACGCGCAAACCAGACATCCTCAGAGACACTCAGCGTGGACGGAGGTAGGGAGTGGTCTCAGAGGGAAGCGTGCTGCAGCTAGGCCCGCTGTGAAAAGAGGAAGGGCCACCCAGGGCCTGGAGGTGGGGGGACAGGCGTGGGACAGAAGAGCATCCCTGCGACAGTGGTAGACGTTGGGGTCCTTCAGTCACCCAGCAACCTCCCCATGTTGTCAGGATTGCAGGCTCTGGTGACCGGTGGGACTGAATCCTAGTCTTGTCACTTCCCAGCTGTGATCGTGAGCAAGTGACCTAATCTTTCCCAGCTTCTCTTTCCTCTTGATGATACTCTTGCCTCATAGGCTGGTCACAGAGGTAGAGTGAACATATATACATAAAAGGCTTGGTGCCATGCCTGACAAGCTGTGAGAACTCAAGGAATTTCAGCGGATATTAATGTTTGCAGAAGTAGAGACTGAATGTCCTCCCAGCCATACACTGGTCCATCTGTCCATCTGCTCATTTGTCCTTCCATCTATCGGTAAGTCCATCCATCCATCTATTCTTCATGCTTTCATCCATTTATTCAGTGAGCTTTCACTGAGCCCTGCCCATGTTCTAGGTCTCATCACTGCCAACCACTGGGGTTCTGAGATTAAAAACAAAATCAAACAGAATGAAATCACACAGTTCTTGTGCCCCGGGAGCTCGTAGTTGAGTTTCGGGGATTCATATGTGTGTCAGATCAGGGCCTCGTCAGGAACAGTTCGAGAACTGTTGAGGGCTCAGTGAAGGGAGGATTCACAGGGTGGGGACCAGGTTAAGGTGCTAACAAGAGATGGTGTAGAACCAGGGGAGTCGTTACCAGCCTCAGGGGACAGAAGATGAGAGGGAGGAGTGGTTACTGGAGCCCTGCCAGAGCTGTGTCCCTAGGAAAAGAAACTCAGGCACTGCCAAAGCGGGGGGCCAGCAGGGAGGAAGCCGGAGACGCAACACCCACCTCACTCTCCTCCCCACTCCATCCTTAGCTGGTGCCTCATATTTGCTGAACCAACCAGATTCAGAGGGCGAAGGAACCCAGCTGAGAGCAAGGTGGCAAGGGGTGGATGGGAAGGGGCAGTCAATTTGGAATATCCACCATGCTCTGTAAACGGCCAGGCATGGTGTGTGCGTCTTGCATGGAGGGATGGTTCTGTGGCGTCACAGCAGAAAGCCCTTTAAATGCTGGTGGGAGGTGATGAGAGCTTCCTGGAGGACAGGACACTGGAGTTGAGGGATAAGTAAGAGTTTTCCAGGCAGAGGAGAGGCAGACAGCATCCTGATAGAGAGCTGCCTGAGCATGGAGGTCTGGACGCAAAGCATGGAGAATGGAAGGCATGGTGAAAAGTGTCAGCATGGGGGTGTGTGTGCAAGAGGAGGGGGGGAAAACAGAGGCTCTCTGGGGACAGGGGGTGCTTGCTGGTGGTCCCAGAGCAGGGAGGGGAAGGGCTGGGATTAGATCCAAATCCCAAGGGCTCCCCAGGTCTCTTCTCCTCTCTAGGACTGCATTTCCCAGCTAGAGCAATTTTTTTTTTTTTTTTTTTTTTTTTTTTTTGCGGCACGCGGGCCTCTCACTGTTGTGGCCTCTCCCGTTTCAGAGCACAGGCTCCCGCCGCGCAGGCTCAGCGGCCAGGGCTCACGGGTCCAGCCGCTCCGCGGCATGTTGGATCTTCCCGGACCGGGGCATGAACCCGTGTCCCCTGCATCGGCAGGCAGACTCTCAACCGCTGCGCCACCAGGGAAGCCCTAGAGCAATTTTTGAAAAATTAATTTTTAATGACACGAGTAAGCCCTGAATATATTCTCTTGGTCAAAAATGAAAGCACTACGGATCCATCACTACTGCTGCACTGTGTGCCCCACGGCCAGGGTTTGATCTGTGACTTCCAGTCCTTTGTTTAGCAGTTCTCAACCTGGGGCAATTTTGCCTTCCAGGGACATTTGGCAACGTCTGGAGACATTTTTGATTGTCACAACTGGGTGTTGGTGCTACTGGCATCTAGTGGGTAAAGGCCAGGGAAGCCACTAAACATCCTACAATGACAGGACAGCCTTACACAATGAAGAATTATCTAGCACAAAATGTCAGTAGTGCTGAGGTTGAGAAATGCTGGTCTAGGCTATTTCTTAACTTGTTCTTTCACTATTGTCACCCTAAAGAGTTTCTCTCTCTCTCTTTTTTTTTCCTAAACATTAAAAAAAATACTAAACACATCTCCCCTCCCCCATGAAGTATTTTAATACTGTAGATATATTGTTTATCTGCTATGTATGCTATGTATATCTGTGCTTTATATACAAGAAGGGTAAAATTTCTTAGCCTCCCCAAAATTAATTTTCGACCCCTTCTTGGTAATATTACCATCATTGAGAATGCAGGGTGTGTGTATTTACACAGCAGCCACACTCTTTGTGTGTGTGCATTTTATTTTATCTTATTTTTATTTGCGTGTGTGTGCATTTTAATATAAACGGTACCGTGTTATATAAAGAGTTCTGCAACATAGCTTTTCAGGTCAGAGAGAATTTTTTTCTTTTTCCTTTGGGTTCTGCATAATATTCCATTTTATGGAGCTGACATTATAGAAAACCATTCTCCTTCTTAAGAACATGAAAGCTGTTTCCAGTTTTTCCCCGAGAATACAAGCAATGCTGCAAACAATAATTTTTAAATTAAACTGTTTATTTTGAGATAATTGTGGATTGACATACACTTGTAAGAAATGATACAGAGAGATCCCGTGTACCCTTTACCCAGTTTTCCCCATGGGAACATCTTGCAAAATTATAGTACAGTATCAAAACCAGTATATTAATGATGATACAACTGAACTACAGAACATTCCATTACCATAGGGTGATGTGTATATATATTATATTAAATGGTATATATAATGGTGTTATATATAGTTTACATACTCTCAGAACTTCTCAAATATATATATATAATATATGTGTGTATATATATAATACGTATATACTTTTCCTCGCTAGATACTAGTCCTTATTGGATACATAGTTTACAATATTTTATCCTAGTGTGTAGCTTGTCTTTCATCCTATTGACAGGGTCTTTCACAGAGAAACTTTTTTTTTTAAATTTTAATAAGATCCATCCAATTTATCAATCTTTTCTTTTATGGATTAGATTTTTGGCATCAAATCTAAGAACCCGGGCTTCCCTGGTGGCGCAGTGGTTGAGAGCCCGCCTGCCGATGCAGGGGATACGGGTTTGTGCCCCGGTCCGGGAAGATCCCACATACCGCAGAGCGGCTGGGCCCGTGAGCCCTGGCCGCTGAGCCTGCGCGTCCGGAGCCTGTGCTCTGCAATGGGAGAGGCCACAACAGTGAGAGGCCCGCGTACTGCCGAAAAAAAAAAAAAAAATCAATTGACTGTATTTGTGTGGGTCTATTTCTGGGTTCTCTATTCTGCTCCATTGATCTATGTGTCTATACCTCCACCAATACCATATGGTCTTGATTACTGTAGTTATATAATAAGTCTTCAAATCAGGTAGAATGATTTCTCCCACTTTATTCTCCTTTTAAAAAATTGCATTAGCTAATTCAATTCCTTTGCTTTTACACATAAATTTAAAATAATCTAATCTATAGCCAGAAGAAACATTGCTTGGATTTTTATAGTAATTTTGTTAAACCTGTATATTAATTTGGGGGAAAATTGACCTATTATGTTAAGTCTTCCAATCCATGAACAGAGTATGTCTTTCCATTTATTTAGATCTTTGATTTATTTCATCAACATTTTATAGTTTTCAGCATACCTTTTATAGTTTTACCATACGTTTTGTTATATTTATACTTAAATATTTCTCTGTTTTGAGTGTTTCTAAATGGCACTGCTTTTAACTTTTGCTTCCACGTGTGCATTGCTAGTATATAAAAATACAACTGATTTTTGTATGTTTATCTTGTATCCTGTGATCTTGCTGAATTCACTTATACTTACTAAGGTTTAGGTTTGTTTTTTGGAGGTTTTTTTGTTTGTTTGTATGTTTTAGATTCCTTGGAATTTTTTTTTTTTTTTTTTTGTGGTACGCGGGCCTCTCACTGCTGTGGAGAGCAATTTTTGAAAAATTAATTTTTAATGACACGAGTAAGCCCTGAATATATTCTCTTGGTCAAAAATGAAAGCACTACGGATCCATCACTACTGCTGCACTGTGTGCCCCACGGCCAGGGTTTGATCTGTGACTTCCAGTCCTTTGTTTAGCAGTTCTCAACCTGGGGCAATTTTGCCTTCCAGGGACATTTGGCAACGTCTGGAGACATTTTTGATTGTCACAACTGGGTGTTGGTGCTACTGGCATCTAGTGGGTAAAGGCCAGGGAAGCCACTAAACATCCTACAATGACAGGACAGCCTTACACAATGAAGAATTATCTAGCACAAAATGTCAGTAGTGCTGAGGTTGAGAAATGCTGGTCTAGGCTATTTCTTAACTTGTTCTTTCACTATTGTCACCCTAAAGAGTTTCTCTCTCTCTCTTTTTTTTTCCTAAACATTAAAAAAAATACTAAACACATCTCCCCTCCCCCATGAAGTATTTTAATACTGTAGATATATTGTTTATCTGCTATGTACGCTATGTATATCTGTGCTTTATATACAAGAAGGGTAAAATTTCTTAGCCTCCCCAAAATTAATTTTCGACCCCTTCTTGGTAATATTACCATCATTGAGAATGCAGGGTGTGTGTATTTACACAGCAGCCACACTCTTTGTGTGTGTGCATTTTATTTTATCTTATTTTATTTTATTTGCGTGTGTGTGCATTTTAATATAAACGGTACCGTGTTATATAAAGAGTTCTGCAACATAGCTTTTCAGGTCAGAGAGAATTTTTTTCTTTTTCCTTTGGGTTCTGCATAATATTCCATTTTATGGAGCTGACATTATAGAAAACCATTCTCCTTCTTAAGAACATGAAAGCTGTTTCCAGTTTTTCCCCGAGAATACAAGCAATGCTGCAAACAATAATTTTTAAATTAAACTGTTTATTTTGAGATAATTGTGGATTGACATACACTTGTAAGAAATGATACAGAGAGATCCCGTGTACCCTTTACCCAGTTTTCCCCAATGGTAACACTTGTAGAACATTACTACTCTATGAAACAGGATACTGAAATTAATAAAGTCAATACACAGAATAATTTTATCACCACAAGGATCCCTCATGATGACTTTTATAGCTACCACCTGCCTGTCCCTGGCCAATTGAAACCACCAGTCTCATCTTCATTTCTATAATTTTGTCATTTCAAAAATGTAATATAAATGGAATAATATAGTTTGTTATCTTTGGGGCATTGCCTTTTGTTAATCAGCATAATTCCCTGGAGATCATCCAGTTGTTTTGCATATCAATATTTCATTCTTTTTCATGCTGAATAGTATTCCATGATATGGATTACCACAGTTTGTTTAACTATTCACCGTATGAGGGACATCTGGGTTGTTTCTAGTTTTGGCTATTACAAATAAAGCTGCTATGAGCAGTTAATTAGTGTACAAGCTTTTGTGTAAACATAAGTTTTCACTGCTCTGGGATATATATTGCTGGGTTGTACAGTAATTGCATGTTTAGTTTTATAAGAAACTGCCAAACTGTTTTCCAGAATGGCTGCACCATTTTTACAACCCCACCAGCAACCTATGAGTGACCTAGTTTCTCCACATCCTCACCAGCATTTGATGTTGTCATTATCTTTTATTTTAGCCATTCTGATAGTTGTGTAGTGATATCTCATTGTAGTTTTAATTTGCATTCCCCTAATGGTTAATGAGGTTGAACATCTTTTCATGTAACTATTTTCCATCCATATATCCTCCTCAGTGAAACGTCACTTCATATCTTTTGCCCATTTTATGATTGGATCTATTGGTTTTTCGCTGTTGAGTTTTGCAAGTCTTTATATAGTATATATAGTATTCTAGATATTAGTCCTTTGTTGGATAGCTTGTCTTTTCGTCCGCTGAATAGGATATTTCACAGAGCAAAAGTTTTTAATTCTTATGAGACCCAATTTATCAGTCTTTCCTTTTATGGAACATGGTTTTGGTCTACAGCCTAAGAACTCTTATCTAGACCTAGATTCCAAAGTTTTTTTCCTATTTTTTTTCAAAGTTTTATAGTTTTCCTTTAACATTTCAGTATCTATTTTTAAGTTAATTTTTGTGTAAGGTGTGAGGTTTAGGTCAAGATTCTTTGTTGTTCTTATTGTTTTGTCCAGGGATGTCCATTTGCTATAGCACTATTTGTTGAAAAGGCTATGCTTCCTCCATTAAATTCCTTTTGCATATTTGTAAAAAAGAAATCAGTTGGTTTTTTTTGTGGTACGCGGGCCTCTCACTGCTGTGGCGTCTCCTGCTGCGGAGCACAGGCTCCGGACGCGCAGGCCCAGCAGCCATGACTCACAGGCCCAGCCGCTCCACGGCACGCGGGATCCTCCCAGACCGGGGCACGAACCCGTGTCCCCTGCATCGGCAGGCAGACTCTCAACCACTGAGCCACCAGGGAAGCCCCTTGGAATTTTTTAAAATATAAAATCATAATCATGTCATCTGCAAATACTGACAGTATTATATATTACTTTCTAGACTGTATGTCTTTTATTTCCTTATCTTGCCTTATCGCACTGGCTAAAACTTCCAGCACAGTGCTGAATAAGAGGGAAGAGATCAGACATCCTTGTCTTGTTTTTAATCTTAGGGGGAAAACATACACTGGGCTTTCACCTTTAAGTATAGTGTTAGCTGTTGATTACGTGTAGATCCTTTTATCAAGTTGAGGGTGTTCCCCCCTTTCCTATTTTTCTGGGAGTTCTCAACATGAATGGGTGTTGAATTTTGTCAAACACCTTTTTTGCATCAATTGGTATATCCTGTGATTTTTCTTCTTTAGGCCGTTAAAATAGGTTTCAGTAATTGTTTTTCAAATATTGACCAATATTTGGTTATGGTGAATAATTGTTTTCATATACTGCAAATTATATTTGCTAATATTTTGTTAAGCTTTTTGTGTCTATATTTAAAAAATTTTTTGGTACTCTTTATCTGATTTTGGTATAAGGGTAATAGTAGATTCATAAAATGAGTTCAGGACTTTTTCCTCTCTTTTTATTTTCCGGAAGAGATTGTGGAGAATTGATGTTAATTCTTTAAACGTTTGGTAGAATTCTCCAGTGATCCAGGCCTGGAGATTCCATGTTTGGTCATTCTAAAATTAATTTAATGAATTTAATATCCTTAATAGTTTTAGGGTTATTCAAATGATCTATTTAATATTTGGTGAGTTGGAGGTAGTGTGTGCTTTTCAAGGAATTAATCCATTTTATCAGAGTTGTCAATTTGTGTGTGTAGAGTTGTTGTGGTATTCTCTTATTATCCTTTTGATGTCTGCAGCATCTGTAGTGATATCCCTGGCTTCATTACTCATTCTCTCTTCTTCCCTTTGTTAGTTGTGCCAGAAGTTTGTCAATTTTATTGATCTTTTCAAGGAGCCAGCTCTTTCTTTCATTGATTTTTCTCCATTGTTTTACTGTTTTCAATTATAGTTATTTCTCCTCTTCTCTTTATTATTTCCTTCTGTCTATTTGCTTTGGATTTATTTTGCTCTCCTTTTTCTAAGTTCTTGAGGTGGGAGCTTTGATTATTGATCTGAGACTTTTCTTCTTTTCCAATGTATGCATTTAGTGCTATAAATTCCTGTCTTAGCGCTGCCTTAGTTTTGCCACAAATTTTGATATACCCTATTTCCATTTTCACTTAGCTCAATGTACTTTTTGATACCTCTTGAGACTATCTCTTTGACTCATGAATTATTTGGAAGCATGCTTTTTAGTTTCAAAATATTTAGAGATTTTTCTGTTATCTTTCTGTTATTGATTTCTAGTTTTACTTCATTGTGTTTGACGAGCATACTCTGTGTGATTTCAGTTGTTTTAAATCTGTTGAGATTGGTTTTTCTGTCTGTTTGCTTTTCTTTTTTTTTTTTTTGGTTTTTAATGGCCCAGAATATGGTTTATCTGTGTATATCCAGTGGGCACTTGAAAAGAATGTGTATTCTGCTGTTGTTGAGTAGAGTGTTCTATAAATGTCAGTTAGATCCAGTTTGTTGTTTTTGTTAAGCTCTTTAATATTCTTGCTGATTTTCTGTCTAATTGTTATGTCTAATAGCTTTCTCAGTTATTGAGAGAGGGTGTTAAAGTCTCCAAATATAAATTCGGATTTGTCTTTTTTATTTTTTTCCTTTCAGTTCTATCAGGTTCTGCTTCATCTATTTTGCAGCTGTGTTTTTTGGTGCATACACATTTAAAATTGCTATCTTCTTGGTGGACTGACTTTTTAAATCACTATATAATGTCCTTCTCTGTTTCGGGTAATTCTCTGAAGCCACTTTATCTGATATTACTATCACCACTCCCAATTAATTTAGAAAACTTTTTCTGGGACTCCAGTGATGTAAATGTTAGATATTTGTTATAGTCCCATATGTCCCCAAGTTTCCTTTAATTATATTTTCAATCTATTTTCTCTCCGTTGTTCAGATTGGGTAATTTCTATTGCCCTATACTC
This sequence comes from Physeter macrocephalus, assembly GCF_002837175.3. Taxonomy (NCBI): domain Eukaryota; kingdom Metazoa; phylum Chordata; class Mammalia; order Artiodactyla; family Physeteridae; genus Physeter; species Physeter macrocephalus. The sequence goes on along the minus strand of NC_041215.1, from coordinate 6,673,276 downwards.
AGGTTCTCTGATTGTTTCTTCTGTTGTCTAATTCTACTGCTAAACACATTCATAGGGTTGTTTTTTTTTTAATTTTAGTTATTATATTTTTCAGTTCTGAAATTTCCATTTGATTCTTTTTTCATGCTTATCTACCCTTTGCTGAGCCTCTCTATTTCTCTTCTCAAATTTATATTTTTTAATTTGCTTCAAGCATATTCATGATTCCTTGTTGAAGCATATTTAGGATGGCTGTTTTAAGATCCTTGTCATACATCTCTAACGTCTTTGTCATGTCAGTGTTAGCATCTGTTGACGCCTTTTCTTGTTCAGTTTGAGATCTTCCTAGTTCTTGGTATGAAAAATGACTTGATTGAAACCTAGACATTTTGAGTATTATGTTACGAGACTCTGCATCTTATTTAAGCCTTGTATTTTAGCTGGCTTCTTTTGAAACTTCTCTGGCAAGGGAAGGTGGGTGCTATTCTGTTGTTGCCAGATGGGGATGGAAGTCCAGATTTCCCATCTGGCCCCCTTTGATACCCAAGGTGGTGGGAACTCCTCATTACTGCTGGCTGGGTGTAGGAGTTCCAACTCCCCATTTGGCCTCCACTGACACCTCCCTGGTTGGGAGGGGTAGGAGTGCCTTATTACTGCTCCCAGTGTGGCCTTCATGACACCATGGGTGGAGGGTGGGCTCATTTCTGCTCTCTGCTTGGTTTTCTTAGACATCAACTGGGGTTGATGGGGTGGGGGATTGGGGCACATTCTTAGAGCCTGATGGGGATGTAGTTCTAGGCTCCCTAACTGGTCTTTGCTGGTACGGGTGAGGGTGGGACAATGGTTTTTCTGGAATAGAGTGGTTATTGTCTAAAAGTTTTGTGTCTTTCTTGGTTGCCCCTTTCCCAGTCCATTGGCTAGAGAAAGCAGGCTTTTGTTGAGAGTTTTTGTCTATGCCTGTTGGCATTTCTTGGTTGCTGGCTTCTTTGGCTCTAATTCTGGGATGAATGAGGCAAACAACAGCAACAACAACAACAAAACCCAAAACCAAACCAAAACAAAGCAAAAAACCCCAGGGAACTCATCATTGTGTTGTTCCTTGGATTCTGAGGTCCCCAGCCATTTGCCTTCTCTCACCTTTCGGAGTCTTTTAATATTTGTTTTATATATTACATCCAGGGTTTTTAGTTGTACTTAGCAGGAGGAATAGGGAAAGTACATCTACTCCATCTTCCTGGAAGCAGGAGTCCTCTTTTGTTGATTTATTTCTTAACATTCCTCTTTATGCAGACATAAGGATTTTGTGTGTGTGTGTGTGTGTGTGTGTGTGTGTGTGTGTGTGTAGCTACTAAAGATTGAAATTGCATGGTCAGGGGTTGTGTGTGTTTTAAGTTTAGAATTATCCTCTAAGATGCTGTGCTCATTCACATTCCCACTAGCAGGGTATGCGTGTACCCCTTTCCTCTTTTGGTTTTTAATGGCCCAGAATATGGTTTATCTGTGTATATCCAGTGGGCACTTGAAAAGAATGTGTATTCTGCTGTTGTTGAGTAGAGTGTTCTATAAATGTCAGTTAGATCCAGTTTGTTGTTTTTGTTAAGCTCTTTAATATTCTTGCTGATTTTCTGTCTAATTGTTATGTCTAATAGCTTTCTCAGTTATTGAGAGAGGGTGTTAAAGTCTCCAAATATAAATTCGGATTTGTCTTTTTTATTTTTTTCCTTTCAGTTCTATCAGGTTCTGCTTCATCTATTTTGCAGCTGTGTTTTTTGGTGCATACACATTTAAAATTGCTATCTTCTTGGTGGACTGACTTTTTAAATCACTATATAATGTCCTTCTCTGTTTCGGGTAATTTTCTTTGCTCTGAAGCCACTTTATCTGATATTACTATCACCACTCCCAATTAATTTAGAAAACTTTTTCTGGGACTCCAGTGATGTAAATGTTAGATATTTGTTATAGTCCCATATGTCCCCAAGTTTCCTTTAATTATATTTTCAATCTATTTTCTCTCCGTTGTTCAGATTGGGTAATTTCTATTGCCCTATACTCAGGTTCTCTGATTGTTTCTTCTGTTGTCTAATTCTACTGCTAAACACATTCATAGGGTTGTTTTTTTTTTAATTTTAGTTATTATATTTTTCAGTTCTGAAATTTCCATTTGATTCTTTTTTCATGCTTATCTACCCTTTGCTGAGCCTCTCTATTTCTCTTCTCAAATTTCTATTTTTTAATTTGCTTCAAGCATATTCATGATTCCTTGTTGAAGCATATTTAGGATGGCTGTTTTAAGATCCTTGTCATACATCTCTAACGTCTTTGTCATGTCAGTGTTAGCATCTGTTGACGCCTTTTCTTGTTCAGTTTGAGATCTTCCTAGTTCTTGGTATGAAAAATGACTTGATTGAAACCTAGACATTTTGAGTATTATGTTACGAGACTCTGCATCTTATTTAAGCCTTGTATTTTAGCTGGCTTCTTTTGAAACTTCTCTGGCAAGGGAAGGTGGGTGCTATTCTGTTGTTGCCAGATGGGGATGGAAGTCCAGATTTCCCATCTGGCCCCCTTTGATACCCAAGGTGGTGGGAACTCCTCATTACTGCTGGCTGGGTGTAGGAGTTCCAACTCCCCATTTGGCCTCCACTGACACCTCCCTGGTTGGGAGGGGTAGGAGTGCCTTATTACTGCTCCCAGTGTGGCCTTCATGACACCATGGGTGGAGGGTGGGCTCATTTCTGCTCTCTGCTTGGTTTTCTTAGACATCAACTGGGGTTGATGGGGTGGGGGATTGGGGCACATTCTTAGAGCCTGATGGGGATGTAGTTCTAGGCTCCCTAACTGGTCTTTGCTGGTACGGGTGAGGGTGGGACAATGGTTTTTCTGGAATAGAGTGGTTATTGTCTAAAAGTTTTGTGTCTTTCTTGGTTGCCCCTTTCCCAGTCCATTGGCTAGAGAAAGCAGGCTTTTGTTGAGAGTTTTTGTCTATGCCTGTTGGCATTTCTTGGTTGCTGGCTTCTTTGGCTCTAATTCTGGGATGAATGAGGCAAACAACAGCAACAACAACAACAAAACCCAAAACCAAACCAAAACAAAGCAAAAAACCCCAGGGAACTCATCATTGTGTTGTTCCTTGGATTCTGAGGTCCCCAGCCATTTGCCTTCTCTCACCTTTCGGAGTCTTTTAATATTTGTTTTATATATTACATCCAGGGTTTTTAGTTGTACTTAGCAGGAGGAATAGGGAAAGTACATCTACTCCATCTTCCTGGAAGCAGGAGTCCTCTTTTGTTGATTTATTTCTTAACATTCCTCTTTATGCAGACATAAGGATTTTGTGTGTGTGTGTGTGTGTGTGTGTGTGTGTGTGTGTGTGTAGCTACTAAAGATTGAAATTGCATGGTCAGGGGTTGTGTGTGTTTTAAGTTTAGAATTATCCTCTAAGATGCTGTGCTCATTCACATTCCCACTAGCAGGGTATGCGTGTACCCCTTTCCTCCCATACTCTTGTAATATTCACCGTTGTCAAACTTTAGAAATTTTACTGACTTGGGTGAAAAAATAACATCTCACTACTTTACTCTGCAATTTCTTTGATTACTAGTGGGGTAAATATCCTTTTCATAGACTCATTGACTGATTACATGGATTTTACATTCTAAGAAGAGAGAGAGACAAAAAGCAAGCAAGCATAGTAACCAGGTAATTTCAGAGAGTGATAAGTATTACAAAGAAAATAAAACAGGGTAGTGGATAAGAGTATAGGAGGTTCAAGAAATTTGGGCCTCTCAAGGAAAAAGATGTGACCATGAGAGGTAGTAACATGGTGCTTAGACAGGGCTGCATACTGGGGGGAGTCTCTCATAGCAGGAGTCTATCCAGAGGCTTATGGCAAGGAGGTCACATCCAGAAGGGGACTCCTGGGGGGCCAGAGATGAGGTTTTATGTCTAGATGGTGTCACTCAACATCATGGTGGGGAACCCCTGGGTCAGAGGCCTCTGAAGAGCAATAGTAGCTTAGGGTTTTTTGTTTGTGTTTTGTTTTTGGCCGCACCATGCTGACCTGCGGGATCTCAGTTCCCCAACCAGGGATGGAACTCGCGCCCCCTTTTGTGGAAGCGCGGAGTTTTAACCACTGGACCACCAGGGAAGTCCCAGCAGCTTATGTCTTAATAAATCTTATCAATGGCCAGCAGATGTTGGGTGTAGTTTTGTGGAGTATGCAAAACAGAAAGGCTCTAAATGACTAAAATCTGCTTGTTGGTATTTAAAAATAAGTAGATGTATAAAAATTTGAGTTTGGTGGGCTTTCAAGCTGACAGGGGTCTCGAAGAAATAACATAGGGGCCAGTATACAGTAGCCAATCTTTGGCTCATTTAAATAACACAGAGTTACGGGGGTCAGAGGACTACTTTAGATGGGGCAGTCAGGGGAAGCTTTTCTGAAGAGGAGACATTTGAGCTGACACCTGAGGAATGAGGAGGCAGCTGTAAGAAGATACAAAGGCCTTGGAAGTAGGAAAAAGCTTAGCATCTGTGTTCAGAAGACAGGACAAAGCCAGAGGGGCTGGAGCTGCGTGAACAAAGATGGGCCCATGATCAATGAGATGAGGTGGGAGGACAGAACAGGGGATAGGAGACGCTGGTATGAGTGGATAAGGATGAGTGGATTTCTATTTTAAGCCTAGTACAAAGCCTTTGGAGGACTTTGATTAATATTTTAAACATTCTGGTTTATATTTGGAAAAGAAATCAGGCTGTCATGTGGAGGGAGGAAGGGGGGTGGCAAGGGCAGCAGGGAGACCAATGAGGAAGCTCTAGACAATAGAAGACGGAGGCTTGAATTGGGAGGTGGTGTGGAAATGGAGCGAAGTGAGCGGATGTCGGGGAGCGGTTTGAAGCCAGAAGCCTTGGTGATAGGTGGGATGGGGAGATGTGAAGAATGGAGATAACCAAGGATGATTGGGGGTTGGGGATAGGGTTCCATTTCCTGAGATGGAGTAGTCCAGGAGAGGAGAGAGTTTGGAGGAAATCAGGAGTTGTCAGTATGAGTTTCATCCTCCTTGCTGTGTGGTTGCTGGAGGGCAAGATGATTCTTAACTGGGCTGTCGGCTCTATAGATGACCTATTTTTGCGTGTGGATTTAACTGGGGCCTCCTCACTGTGTGCAGAAAACTCCAGAGGACTCTGTGTAGCCAACCAAGAAAATGAGATACCAGACATTAAACTGTTATTTAATCAAGGAGCAAAAAGAAATTCTGAATTAGCCTCTGGTGACTGCATACGAATTACAGTTCCATTTAAATGGCTTCTTCCTAAATGCAGGGGGGTGGAGGGGCGGGTGGAATGGGGGAGAGAAAAGGCAGTGGCAAGTGTCTCGCACCATGCAGGGCATCCCCTCATCTTCCTCCTCCCAACAAGCCCATCATGTTTGTTCTGTCGTCCCCATCTTACAGGTGGAAAATCTGAGTCTTGGATGGGGAAGTGACTTGTCCAGGGTCTCATAGCCTGTAAGCAGCAGAACCAGATCAGAATTCTGCTGTTTGGTCTCCAGAGCCTCTTGCTTTATTTTGCTGTCCTTATCATGTACCCACCATTCTATATTCCTCATTTTCTTTAAATTGGCTTAACTTAGAATCCAAACCCCCAAACCATGTGACAGACAAGAGGGTCAGTGTCAGCCATTAGGGGAGCAGCCTGCCCCCCGTTTAAGGCAAAGGCCATACATTCTTAGGCCTTGCCAAAGCTTGCAAGGGGTATCCTCTGTCACTGGGCATCAGCAGTGCCCATCAGTCACCATGGAGATGTTCCCAGTCCCGGCTCCAGCAGAACTGGTGGTTCTGTGGTTTCTATGCTGCCCTTGGGACTCAAGGAGCTTTGTCAAGGTGGGACCCTGTCCAGGCTGGGGAAGCGTCTCCCACTCCTCTCTTGTCAACTTCAATAAATTCTCTCTTCTCTTCACTGAAGACCTTAGCAGCCTTGCCTTCCTGCCCTGCCTCGGCCTCCCTGTGTGTCAAGGAGCACAAAGTCACCAACTTGTTTGAGATGCAGGAAGAGAAAAACCACAATAAGCGGAAAGCTCAAATGATTGTCTCCATCAATTATCCTGGAACACTTCTTTTCACCTCCCTTGGGCTGGGTCCTGTCCCAGGTTCTGGGTGGAGCATGTTGAAACATGTCAGAACAGCCAACCCTGATAGCAGGCTAGGAGGCATATTTTTATTTTTTAACATTTTATCATGGACGTTTCAAACCTATACAGGGGTAAAGAAATAGTGTAATGAACACTTATGTAGCCATCACACCAGTTTCAACAGCTCCTGGCCATCCTTGTTTAGATTAAACAAGAGGTATAGATTATACCTCTACCCATGCTCTCTCTTCCATATGATCTTGAAGTAAATCCCAGACATTGTATCATTTCACCTATAAATATTTTATTTCATGTCTTTAAGAGGTAATTATATATATTTATATTATTTTATACCAAAGTATAATTGATTTACAATATTATATTAGTTTTAGGTATATAAAATAAGTAAGCAGCAAGGGCAGATTTTTTTAAGGAAGAAAAACTTTCCAGCTGAAAACCTTTGCTTATATGAAAATGGAAGACCCTGATCCCCAGAGGGATGAGAGGTTCTAAGATCTTCACTCCACTGTGCAGGTCATCTGCACATCTCCACTGTGCAGGTCAATCAAGTCCTGTCCCCTCACTGTTTCCCTTTCCTCATCAGCAAAATGCAAATGAGAGTCCCCACTTTACAGATGAGAAAACTGAGGCCCAGAGAGGAAATAGGATTTTTCCAAAGTTACCAGATTTTATAGTACTTGGGCTAGCTAGAGACAAGGGGTCACTTAAGCAGGCTAATACTTTTGGTTCCTTCAAATTAGTATTTTCTAAATACTTGGTCAACATTTATTTAGAGGTGAGACTGGGAGCTGCACAGAGACGGATGAAGAAAGGGGACCCTGGTGGTTGCCTCAGCCTGTCCTTCACTCTAGCAATTCCATTCTGGTCCCAGCTTGCATAACCCACCCAGCAGAACCAAAATCCTGCAGTTACCCTGCCACTCTCCTTTGAAGGCAGTTTAGCAACCATCTGTTATCCAGTTTGCCCTGGGGTCTCACTCTTGCCCCAGCTTCTTCAGTGATTCCTTCCAATCCCACAGGGTTTTCTCACTGAGATGAGTAGGGGCGATGCAAATGACAGAAAACCCAACTCAGTTATCTCAGCAAAAGGGGAAATGTATTGGTTGATATAAGTCCAATAGAGTCTCCTTCAGGATTGGTTGGATCCAGGGGAAATCTGTCATCCTCCCCTTTCTGGCTTGCTTTCCCTGATGTTGGCTCCCTTCTCAGGCAGGATCTGCCTTCTGGTGCAGCATGGTGGCCTACTTCTGGCTTACATCATGTCCTTTCATCAGCCCAGCAGAAGGGAGAGATTCTCTTTCCTGGCTCTCATTGGCTCATTTTGGGTCATGTGCCTATGCCTGAGCCAATCACCATGGCCTGGAGTTGAGATATCCTTGTTGGATTAGATCCAGATCATCTGGTGGTGGGTCAGCCTCTCCCAAACTCCAGTGGAGTGAGACTAGAGGAGTTTTGGTTCCCAGAGGAGAATCAGTAGTTGACTGAGGAAGAGGGATGGATGCCGAGCAGCAAGTAATGGATTTCCACTCTCCAGTTATATTTCTAGGGATATTAAATGTCTCTTAGTTGAGCCCTGGGCAACCACCAGCTGCTCTGTCATTTACTGCAGCATCAGTTGTGTCAGAGCTCTAATTAGAGGCAGGGACTCCCAGCTCTCAGACCATGCTCTTCATGCCATTTCCCTCCCACTTTCTGCAGGTGTGGTCAGAGGCAAACCCCCCCACCCCGGGCATCCCTGGGCAGTGCCATCTGGGGCAGGCCTGCCTCTCATCTTGGCCAAAAGCAACTCTCAGCCCCTTAGTCCGAGAATCAGGGAGTTGTTTCCTATTGGCCCTGCCATCTGATTTGCTATGACCTTGAGCACGCTCTTCACATCTCTGAGCCTCAGTGGTGTATTTTAAAACACCTGTAAAATGGAGCTAATGGTGATACTCACCTCCCAGGGCTGTGAGAGGCCAAAATGAGCTTGTGATTTGTAAATGAGTGTATAAATGGAAAGAATCATACTAACCATTACTATTGCTACCTGCTTCTTCCTCTGGGGAAATGTTTGTTTCTTCAGCCTACCCCTTTTTCCTCCGTTCCCCCCAGGGAAGCAGCAACTTGCGCATGGCTTTGATTGAGATGAGTTTTGATGGCTTGGAAGCTTTCAGAGCCACCCACTCTTCCTCCTCCCATCCTGCTGAGCTGACAATTTCGTATGACATCAATTCCTCTGACAGCCGTGTAAACAGATGGTGGTCCCCGCTGCCCAGGGTGCTGGGGAGCGATACCATGGTAACCTGCTAAACTGTGACAGGTGCCAGGACGGTGGGAAATCCAGCACCTTCAGACACACACGCACATGGCTCCGGCAGCAGGCCCCGGGTTGTGGGTATATCTCAGACACAGGGAGTCAGGAATGGCCCATGTGGCAGCAAGGTCATGGGCTCAAGGGTGGACCTTGCCCCTTCCTAGCCGTATGATCATGGCTGAATTGCTTCCTCTCTCCTGGCCCATGCGGGATAATTAGCCTCATCCCAGAGTAGCAAGTGTATGGATCCGAACGTGCCTAACTCTGGGATGGATACATTGCTGGTGCCCAATAAACGTTTGTTGAAAGAATAAACAAATGGGTGAAAGAGACCCAGAGGATCAACTCCCTAGAAGCTGGTTGGAAATGGCACCCCTTGCAGGTCCTGGTTGGAAGAGGGCAAAGTGTGTGAATATCTGGGATCTGGCCCCCCCAGCTCCTTCTCTGAATTGTTGGGACCCAGTGCTTTGCAAGTGGTGGGATCTCCATTCCCAAGTGTCCCCCGGGCAGGGAGGGTAAGTTAGCACTCCCAGCTGGCACACTGGTGAGTGGGCCTGAGAGGGTCTGAGTTTATGGATTCCTAGCTTTTCGTAACTCTGCCTAATTGCCTCAGTTTCCCGAATTGTCCTCTCATCCCTGCTGGGCTTGGAGCTCTGCTTTAAACTGTGGGCTATTCCAAGCTCAGAGAGGGGCAGTGACTTGACTAAGACTACACAGCTAGCCATACAAATCACCAGAGCCTGGGGAGCCTCTCTCATTCTGCAGCCAGGCTTTGTGTGGAAGGGTCCTCCCCAGCCTCCCATCAGCCCTATGAGCCCTGTTATTTCACATGGCTGCCCCAGACCATCCCCATTCCCTCTTCTTTCTCATCGTCCTCCTCTTATTCCACATGCCTCATGGCTGGGTTTGCCCCCTGTCTGAAAGGTACGTATCAAAATGAAGCAGAGCTCAAGCTCACAGTCAGGCTCTCTCTGCCACTGACCAGCTAGATGTGACCTTGGGTAAGTGACTTCAACTTTGGAAGTCAGTTCCTTCATATGTCAATGGAGAAAGATGATTTAATAGATGGATTAAATGAGATAATATCTGCAAAATGCATGGAAGAGTGCCTGGCAAGTAGCAAATTTTCAATAAACAGTAGTGATTTTCGATATTATGAAGACAAGATCTCTCTTCTCTATGGAAAGGTTGCTTTCCACCAATGGGATTGACTTCAAGCAGGATGAAGAGTGGCAAAAGCACAGGTGTGGGAGACAGCAGGATGTGGGTCAAGCTGTGTGACCTTGGACAAGCATTTACCTTCTCTGAGCTTCTGTAAAATGGGGCCAATGATCCCTACCTACAGAGTTGTTGGGATTGGATGGGTACCTGGAGCAGAGCCTGGCAGAGCAGGTGCTCAGTACATGCTAACATGATGCTGATTGTAATACATTCTCCTGGAACAAGGGTTATTTTGATGCCACTGAGTGCCGAGATCATCCAAGGCCGGGATTCTTCATACTGCATTCCTGGAAGGTGGCAGCATGACCTCTGCTTGCCTACCTCTAGTGACAGGCAACTCATTCCTGTCTAGTTGGACAGTTCTGCTAGAAGCTGAACTTCTATGGAGTTCAAATTTGCCTCCGTGTGGGCTTCCTCTCTGCGGTCTCTAGTTCTGCCCTTGGGGCCACCAAGACCAGCTTTCCCTCCACTCTCTTGGGGCTCAGCAGCCTGCTCCTCTGAGCCAACAAGAACCAGAATAGAGGAGATGCCCGAGCAGATGGCCCACGGCATCCCCTTCTCTTCCCTCCCCCACCCCCCGAAAAGCTTTCTGACCTTGTTGGCCAGGCTGGAAGGTTTGAGAGCTGGCAGGCAAGTAGCAGAGATTGTCCTTGGGCACGCTAAATGGGCTGAAGCCCAGGGTGGCCCCGTGGTGGAGGACCGAACACGGCAGGGCCCGGGATGGAGACCAGAGTGCGCGCTGCCGTCTCACGGGCCCAGGTGTGAGTCCAGCTCCCCTAGTTACGACTGGGTTGGCGGGTGTGTGACAACAATTCCTGCCTCATAGGGTTTCCCTAAGAATTAAATGGTTAGAGATATTTTAATGTCTAACGTGGTTTTCGGAATCTGCTAATAATCATTTTTTTGGACCCCTAATCAGTGAATGGGTTAATCTGCTCCAGAGAAAAGCTTCAAATGAGCCAAGCTTTTAAACATTCATTACTCTTTCAGCTTCAAAGTTTTTTAAAAAAAAATTATTTTATGCTTCTTTTAAAATTCATCAGCTTGGGGGCAAGCTGGTTGCCTTAATAACAGCACTAAGGAAACGTTGATAAAGTTGTCCCAGTAACAGTCCTCCAGGAGGGAGGCAGCATCCAAACAGTCTCTGGAACCTTCCAGTCTTCCCTTTAGGTCTTCAAGTGAGGCTGGACACCTCTAGACCCTCTTGCATGGCTGTGTTAGCCACCCTGATGTCATATGGCTCCCATCTTCCCTACAGGAGACAGGGCAATTAAAAGGAAGGCAAGCTGAGACCCCAAAGAAAGGAGGAAGTAGGTCATAACCCACCCTACTTGTGTTCCAGGTTTTGGTAAAATTCAAGGCTTAGACTATTTACTTTTCCCACTTTTGTTCTCATTTCCATCACACGTTATTATACTCACTCACAGGCATAATGGAAACAGAGACAGGGGAGCACACAGATGGGAGAGGAAAGGACTTTCAATCCTTCCTTTTCATTCTGGTCCTGAACAAGTTATGGAATCCTGAACTTGGAAGAAAACTAAAGGGTTCTTCAACTGAGCTGGCTGCCTAGGAGAGAGATGCGATGGTTTGAGTGTTTGTTTCCCCTGCCCCAAATTTGTATGTTTAAATCCTGATCCCCAAGGTGATAGAATTGGGAGGGGGAAGTGATTAGATCATGAAGGTGGAGTCCTCATGATCGGGATCAGTGCCCTTATAAAAGAAGCCCCAGAGCGCTCCCTAGCCCTGTCTGCCATGTGAAGACACAATGAGAAGTCTGTGACCTGGAAGAGGGCCCTCCCTTGACCATGCTGGCACCCTGATCTCAGACTTTCAGCCTCAAGAACTATGAGAAATAAATTTCTGCTGTTTATAAGCCACTCAGTCTGTGGTATTTTGTTATAGCAATTTTAATGGACTAAGATAACGGCAAGAAGGATCCCTGGAAGGATGTGGGCATCCAAGGCCCCTTGCACACTTCCTTCGTGGTGGAGCTCATTACCTTGCAAAAAGGCTCAGGAGAGGGGAAAGACCTCTGAAGCAAGAGTGAAGAAATATAAATTCTAGTCTTGCCTGCACTGCTGAGTGGCTACATTATTTGGACAAGGTGCTTCCTCTCTCTGGGTCTCCATTTCCTCACATGTCAAATCAGAGGTTTGGACTAGCTGACAACAGTAATAATCTAGAAGTCATCACTGTTTGGGTGCTTTGTGTGCACTAGATTCTGAGTTAAGTGTATGACATAAATGATCCATCTTCACTCTCCCAATAACTCTAAGTTTCTTTGGAGAATCTGAGTGTCAATAAAGATCATATTAAATCTTAGGTCTTTTGTGTATCTGAAAATTATTCCAACAATGCTTTTATAGATTTGCAGACATCAGCCTCTTGATAAAGAACAAGGAATTTCCAATTAGATATGTATCAGGATTAGGTGTTACTGCATGTAACACAAATCCCAAAAGTAACAGGGGTTTACTTTATTGAAAGTAAAATTAGAGTGCAGGGCTGGTATGGAAGCTCCAGAAATTCACCAAGCACCCAGCTTCTGTCTTTGTGCTCTGTTGTACAAAACTTCCATCCTCAATGATATCAGGTGATCCAAGAAGACTCCTGGAGCTCCAACCATCGCAGCTCCCCTGGAGGCAGCAGGAAGAGGAAGAGAGGAAGGGCAGAAAAGAGTGTACTTTAGATGAATCAGCTCCCTTGGGACAGCCTTCCTGGAATGCTCAAAATTCACTTTCATTTTCACATCATTGGCCAGAACTTAGTCATGTGGTCACACCTACCTGCATGGGGAGGGTAGGAAATGTAGTCTTTTAACTGGGCACGTTGCTACCCTGAATAAAATCTTTGCTTGTAAGGAAGAAGAGAGGAAGGGACACGGGCTGACAAATGGAAGTCTCTGTTACAGATGCTTATGTGCAAAGGACTGTCTGAATAATCACAGACCAAGTGGACCATTTGGTAGATGTATTGATGTAGCAACTTGAACCTGGAACATAAACTACCAATGTTGGTACCAGTTAGGAATCTTTTGGTTGTGAGAGAAACCCATCTCTAACTGACTTAAACAAGGACATTTATAAGGCCACATATTTTACTTCCAGAGGTAGGGTTAGCTTCAGGGTTGGTTGATTCAGCAACTCAACAACATCATCAAGCCTGGGTCTGTCCACCCATCTCTTCTCTTGTACAGGTGCTGGCTTTATCAGAGGCAACTGGCTACAGTGGTTCCAGAGATCACATCGAGAACCAATAATAGCCAAGCAAAGACAAGAGAACATCATTTCCAGTGACTTTCTCTTAGGAGCTACAAAATGTGCTCAAAAGCCTCTCATGCCTCATCTAAGCAATGATGACTTCTAGATTATTATTTTTATCAGTTAGTCCAACCCTCTGGACAAATCATTGGCAAGGGGAAGGGGCAATTAAACCATGTCTGGAGCTGGGATCAGCTTTCCTGAAGCTTGTGGTTACTTGGGGGAGTAGTAGATACCTTAACAAAATTGGGGTTCTGTACACAGGGGCCAAAGGAGGAAGCATGCTAGTAGGCAGCAAACAGTGTTCACTACAGTTTGGATACAGGTACTATCATCTCCATCTTACAAAAATGGGATAGAGGCTCAGAGAGGTAAAGTAACTTGTTTGAAGTTAAACAGCCAATGAGCAGCAGAGATAGAGCCTGAATCAGGGAGGGTCGTCCCAGATTTAACATGCTTAGTATACTGCTCTGCAACCAGAGAATGGCGGGGGGAGGGGGTCCTCAGAAATCAACTGTATCCATGCTTCCCAAACTTCAGCCATTTGTCCACCACCTCTGTGATGTTCTTCTCATATTTACTTATATCTGCACAATGATTTACTCAATATTTTTTTAAATAATACCACCTTTATAATTTTTCTTCACATAAACTCACAATTTTTACAACAATTGCATTTAAAAAGGAAACTAACACACTGACATAAATAGAAAACTAGTACTGCTTGCTAGAAATAGAAGGTAAATTAGAAAAAGAAACACAGTTGAAAATAACACTCATATCTATTCTAGAGAGATGCCTTACCTGATAGAGATGCTGAGCTCAAGGTCTGCTCTGTTTCTGTTATGAAGAAGGACCAGGAGTGAGGAAAGCATTAAAGACTTAACCAGCACCAAGTTGAGGCTTCCTCCTTGACGAAATGAGAATGGAAAACAGCAGTGCTTTGCTATGATGCAATTCAATGCCATGCAAGTCTCCTCCACATACTTGGGAAATCATCCCACATACCATTCTTTGAGAAACCTCAACTTAGATTGCAGCCTGATGGGTTAGCGACTGCCACATTACACTCGACAACAAGATCTCAGGGGCCATACGACGATAGCACTCATTCTCAGAGATCTGTGGTTTAGCTGGTGCTCAGCCAATCCAGGCAGGAATTGATTAAGTGACTCTTCTGTCTAGCTGGGAACAGGGTTGGCAAAATTTTTCTGTAACAAGTCAGAAAGTAAACATGTTAGACTTTGTGGACCACACAGCCTCTCTTGCAATGACTCAGCACTGCTGTAATGGTGTGAAAGCAGCACAGCCACGACATAAATAAACATTCAGGAGTGTGTTTCAATAAAGTTTTATTTATGAACACAGACATTTGAATTTTACATAACTTTCACATGCCACATAATAGTATTCTTCTTTTGATTTTTTTCAACTGTTGAAAAATGTAAAAACATCCTTAGCTCTAGGGCCAAATCAAAACAGGTGATGGACAGGATTTGACCTGAAGACCGTAGTTTGTTCACCCCTGGTCTAAAACAAAAGCTGCCACTGCTTCTGCCATGGCTGGCTTCCTGGGTGTATGACCTGTAAAACTGCACAGGGCCATGCACATAGAAATGATTGCTCTTGAAATTATTTATACATTTTGAATAAGAGACCCCGCATTTTCATTTTACAGTGGGACCTGCAAAATTATGTAGCCAGTCGTGGCTCTGCTCACATGTGGGACGTGGAGAATTATCCCCCAGCAGTGGCCTCACTGAGGCAAACTCTCCTTGTGGTGATGGCAGAACTGCAAGAAGCTTCGTGGAAATGCCTGGGTCTGTTAATGTCTAAGCTTGGAACAGGCTCATTGTCACTTCTGTCCACACGTTTTGGCCAAAGCAAGTCATATGGTCAAGCCCAAAAATCAAAGAAAGGGGAAATACACCTTGTTCTTTTAATGAGAAGGACTAATCATATGAAAAAGAACTTGGATGCAAGAAGAATTGAAGAATTGGGGCCAATAATCTACCACCAAGCCTAGACGAGTATGTTAATCATTCTGGTTGTTTGCACACTTCAGTATCAATGAACTCGTTACCCGGTCCTTATGTCTGTAAGTTTTATTAGTCCCCTGCTCCATCAGCCCAGGCAGAGGCAAGGACAAAAGACCTGTGTGTGTCCTGAGGTTGATTTCAGGGAGCAGCCGTACACAAATAGACTTTCTTCCCTGTCTATGGGAGCAGGGAGACAAACAGCACAGACCTGATTCAATTTGTGTAGAAACAAGGGACTAAAACTAGCTGGCATTTTGAATGTATGAGCCAGCATGCCAATCTCCTCCCACAAGACTTAGCAAGCTCCCTTTCCTGGAAGAGTCCTCTTGGGGATCTCAGTATCTTGGATAGCACGTTTGTGCTGAAAAACTGGAGAAGAAAAACGATTGGCTCGCATTCTACTTGGGGAATTCTTTCCAGGTTTTAAACACGTTTGAATAAACAGAGTGAATCCACAAATATATATCTGATCATACCACTCCCCTGCTTCAAGTCCTTTCCTGGTTCTCACTGCCCACGCTTGGCTTTACATCATGGCCCTCTGTGACCTGGCCACCACCCGCCTACACAACTGCATTTCCTTCCACAACCTGCTGAGAGCGAACATCCGGACATACTGGCCATCTTCCACCTATAGGTCTTTGCACCCACTGTCACAACCCTGGAGGTCACCAGTGTGATAAACCATCTCAAATACCTTTAAAAAGGAAAGGAAAAACTATTGGCTTGTGTAATTGAATATCTCATGGTGGAGGGAGCTTCAGTCATGCAGAGGTGCTTAAATAATGCCTTTAAGAATATGCTTTCCTCTGTGTTGGCTTCCCTCAGGCAGGCACTCCCCTCACAGTGATCAGTAGCAGCTCCAGGGGAAAATAAAAGTCTCTTTTCAAGACATTCCGGCAAAAGTCCCAGGACTGACTCTCATTGGCTGATAGGATCATGTGTCCATTATTAAGCCAATGACATGGGGAGCTGGAGTGTACTAATTAATTGGCCGTTTTCAGAGCCTGAGCCTGTTCACACCTTCCCTGATTTCTGCATGCCCCTGGCTTTCTTCCCACATGGCCTTCAACTGCTGCACCTGTGCATGTCCCCTCAGATCAGCTACTGGTGTGCACACCTTGGTACATACTCCATCTCCATGAAAAACCCATTTCACTTGTGATTTTATGAGTTTAATAGCTTGACCAAAGACCTGAGGGTTATGGAGGAATCGTATGGCTCATAGTAGAGCCTTCTGCCTTTAGACAGGCTCCCCTTCCAAGAACACCTTTATCTCCAGTGTGGCACTCGCCTGGACCCAGCCTTGACTCCTCCTGTCCCCCTGCAAGGGGACAGCCCTGCCAGTCCAGTCTGCACTTACCTGCCTGCCCTCCCCACCCCCACCACTGACCCCTTTTCCTAATTCTGGTAAATAATTTACATGGTGGCAGTTCCAATAGTCTGTTGAGTCTCTCTCTCTCCTCTCTGCAGGGTCTGAGCTCCCTGAGGGCAGGGCTGTGTCCAGGTCCTCTCTTTGTCTCCACTGCTTAAGACAGGGCATGGCACTGAGTAGGTGCTCAGTGGAGGCTGAATTCAAAAACTGCTTTCAACAAAAGGTTGCATTTTTAAAAATCAGAAAGAATTTCTTTGGCTCTGCTGGAAGCACAGAGAGTGTGGGTGAGTGATGGTTTCAGCAGAAATGTCACGGGACACGCTGGCTCTCAATTATTTATGGGGCTAAGGAGACGTGTTCCCAGAGCACCGTGGTATATTCTGAGGATGCCAGGGCAGAATGTGAGTGACTTTGTTCCTTAGCGTCCCTGCAACTGTATTCTGCAGATGCCAGGGAGGGGGCTTTTAGCTTCTTTTTGCAGCAAAAAAGAACTATCTCTTTTGGAGCTGAGTTCTGCTCCTGCCTGGTTACTGCTTCTCAGTGTTCTGACAAGGGTGGTGAGGTGAGAGGTGGACAGTCTCTGGAGGCAGACAGATCTGGGTTCAAGTCCTGCTCTGCCCTGGGTCACTCTGCACTTCCCCCTCTTTGGGCTGCCATTTTCTCATCTGTGCAATGGAGACCAGCAGTACTTCCCTGCTAGAGGACTGGGGCATCAGGAAAACTCACGGCCCAACACTGGGTGGAACAGTAGATGCCCATTCGATTGTAGTCCCATGCTCTGTGCTGGCTAAGCTGGGTCCAGCTTGACCCTGTGTGGCTCTGAGTTCTTTGAGTCTCCCATTGGTTCGGTTTCTGGATGGAATTTTTAAAGAGATTTACAGAAGATTTGCCTTTCATTTGAACCAGCGGGTAGAGGTTGTGTAATGATCTGCAAGGGATTTCTCCTTGTTTATGGAAGGAAGAGTCAAAGGGTTTTCAGGCAAGACTGTTAGTGCCTTTCTCCAGAGCAGAGAGTATGTCAGTTCCAAAGACAGGAGTTGTGCTGGTCCTGGGCCAGAGGATGTGCTGGTCCTATAGGACATACACAGGCTCTGCAGTCAGTCTTGAACCTTTATCTTGTCCTTTGGAGACCCCAGAAGCGGCTGGGGCTGGAGGCCGTCTCTGGAGCCCTGTCCCCATTGGTGCTGGCCTGGATTTTCACCATGGATTTCCACTTTGGGGTACTTCTATGGCGTTCATATGACGAGCAACAGAGCCTGTGACCACAGAGCCATCCTGGGGTCCTGTACTCCATAGTTTCTTAATAAGTTATTGTTGAATGCTTTATTTGATGAGGAAATAGCCTTGGACTTGGCATGAAATGGAGCTTTTGGTGCAAATTTTATGTGTGCTTGGCTCAGTGTCGATTCCCTCTGGACATTATTTTCTTCATTTGTGAAACTGGGTATATAACCACCGACTGTGCTGGGTGTTTGAAGTTGGAACGCAATCACAGTTGAAGAAGCACCTAACACATAGTTAGCACTCAATCCATGATGGCTTCTCTCTCTGAGTGCCCTGCTGCCTTCTTCAGAATTTCAGAAGTCTCCATTTTTCCCTTTATGCTTCCCTAAATAAATAATTTCCTCCTTAAGTACTGCCTTCTAGATAAATAAAACTCTCTTATTTAATTTGATTGTATTCCTGTTTGTTTAATTACTACCATTAAGACGTTAGTGCTCTCTTGTATTCTCTCATGGCAAATGTGATATTTTAGCTCCTCTTCGGGTTACTGTACTTGTCAAGTTTCTGCTGTTGCTAGTATTAGAAACTTGATTCAATGTGGCTTAAGGAAAAGAGGACATTTATTGGTTTCTGTAACTACATATTCTAGATGGTTGCTTAAGCCAAAGACAGGCTGCATTCAATCAATCAGACAATGGACCAGGATGCAGTGTCTCTTTCTTGGCTCTGCTCTCTGTGTTGCCCTCACTCTTGGGTAGACCAGCATTTTGCTTCCGTCCTCGTCTCTCAACAGCTCCATTGAAAGAGGTTTCCTTTCCCATTAGAGACACCAAGAGTCTTGGGTCTGGGTCCGAACCCTGCAGCTGGGGAACTGTGACATGCTGGCCAGCCCTGCTGGGTTCCGTGCCTGCAGCTGGGGGTGACGGCCGAGCCCCGTCCTAAACTCATGGGCTGTGAGAGGCATGGGGTGAGTCCCAGAGGTAAATCAGGACAGGGCTCTGCTATCTGAGGCCGGAGGAATAGCAAGCAGTAGGATTCTTTTCATTTCTATTTCACAAGTGAAGAAACATCCTGTGTCTGTGAGCAGCTAGTTCAACCCACTCTGATAAGCTTACCTCCTCTGCAAGATGGGACCTGGGTATAAAATAGTCAACTTATAAAGCCCTTTTTTGGGAACCAGCTTGTCTGTGTTGACTTCCGCCTCTGTCCGGGGCTCTATTTGGGGCCTGGTGGCAGAGGCGCTCTGATGGGAGTGGGCAGGGTGTTGTCACGACCTTGTCGAGGGGGTTTCTTGATGATCTCAAGCAAGACCACCGTCCTGGGTCTTTGTTCCCTCATCTGCGAAATAGAAGCAATCACTTCGTCCTCCCAGAGATGTTTACAGGATTTGCCAAGGTGATGAGCTCTTCGTAAGTGCTCTGTGAACACAGGGTGAACTCTGAACCCGTGTGACCTTAGGCAAGTCGCTTCAGCTCGTTGAGCATCTTTGCTTGAGAATGAGATCGTAACCCTGCATCCAGGATCAGGCATGCAGGAGGCACTCAGTAAGCATCTGGAGACTGAAAGGAGATAGAACTTTGTAAATGACAAATACCCACCAGGTGCCAGATAGGTATTTTCATCGGTACAGTCTCACAGTTACTAAGCTATTTAGATGAGGAAACTGAGGCTCAGAGAGGCAAACTGACTTCTCTAAGATCACACAGCTGAGGGGCAGAGGCAGGCTTTGAGCTCATGTTCTTGCGACTGTTTGCTTCCTGTATATAGATCTCACCCTCTGGACCTGGCTAAGAGGTCACTTCTCATGCAATCTCCCCAGGGCTCCCCAGCTGGGTTAGGACCTCTCCTTCGTTCCCCACCCCCTGCCTCCCTGCTCCCTAAGGCCCTCCCTCACAGCCCTTACTCCCTGGGGTTGTAACTATTTATGTGTCCATCTTGCCCCACTGGACCAGGGATCAAGCCTGATGTGCCTGATAGCCCCTGGTCCCTGATATGCTGCTAGGAGTGAAGAGGGAGCTGGTAAGAAGAGAGTGTCTGGTATCACCCCCAGGTCTCCCTGTTGGACCTTGAGCAGAGTCCTGAACCTCGCTGAGCCTCAGTTTTCTATTCTGAGAAATGGGAATAACAGGACCTTCTTAGCTGTGTTGTCGTCAGGATAGAAGTAGTATAACAGGAGTAACAAACATTATTTGAGGGCTTACTCATTCTGTTCATTTATTCCAACAATCTTTTAAGGCAGACAGTAGAACAATGCTTATTTTATAGATAAGAAACAGACCGAGAGAGGAGAACTGATTTGCCCGGAGTTGCACTGCTGGAACCTACAACATGCACGGTGGGAGCTCAGTAAGTGGGATCTATAATAATGATAAATGTTCGTGGAGTAACTGAACGGAGGCGCTCCACACTTCCTCCCTTGCCACCGTGGGTCCCTCGGCTCTTGTTAAATACCAAAGTCACCCGGGGTAGGTTACTGGGCTGTGACTAGCTAGGGAGGAGAGCATGGCTCCTTACACAAGGGCTGCTGTGGCTTCTGGAAGGAGGGTGGTTTGGGGCAGAAGAGAGGTCTTGCCCAGCCAGCCCCGAGAAGCTACGGGGCTCACAAAATCTGATGTTCTTATCTGGAGAAATCACTGCGTTCCCTCCTCCAACCCAAATTTTCATTGCATCTTTTCCTCTTAGCCGCATCCTCCTCCTTCTGTGGGAAGAGCGGCAGCAGCCATACATGTTCTTTCAGGAGTAGCCTCTGACATTGCTGGAGCATTGATGGAGCCTGTGCTCCCCTTAAGGAAGGAAGGGCAGAGAGAGACCCAGCATAGGGTGGCTCGGCATTGAACAGGCTGGGTTCAAATCATCGCTCTGATATTCACTGGCTGTGTGACCTTGGCCTCGTCCCATTTCCTCCTTGAAGGTGGGAGCAGTCACCACCCTGTCTCAATGGGTAAAGTCAATGAGGTGTCAGTAAAATGCCCTCAGAGCCTAGGTGCTCAGAGATGCTTTTTCCTTCTTCCTCCTCCTCCCCTTCCTTCCTGAGACATTTACTGAGATCCTGCCAGGTACCAGATGTAGCAGAGGGTGGGGACTCTTTGCTAATCTCCCTCCTGGCTTGGCTAAGGTCATGCACTGAGCTGGGTGAGGCTGGAAACTCTGGAGGTTCTGGAACCTTGTTTCCTGCCCTCAGAGCTGCATGATACGTCAGGGATGCCTCAGGGAAGAGCCAGAGATATTTGGAGTAAGAGGGAAGGAACTATGGAAATATGGGGCGAGGCAGGAGTGGTGGGGAACTTGAGAGACTTGTCCCAGTGCACAGTCAACAAGTGCTGAGACTGGGACCATCGCTGGGAGTGGAGGGGCAGTGGGGAGAGGTGCCCAGTCAGGTTTTCCCAGAGGACTGGGGGAAAAGTAAGTTTAGGGAGCAGACTTGGAGCCACTGTCCAGCAAGAAGATGATTTTCCAGAGAAGTGGTAAGCTCACTGTCTCTGAAGGCATTCAGATAGATACCCATGACCGTTGGGCAGAGACATGGAAGGGCTAGGACACTGGGAACCTCAAGGACCCTTCCTGATTCTCTCTCTAGGGGGTGCCAGATGATCTGACTCTTATTCTGTTGGGTGACCTTGGCCTTGCCGAGAAGACCCCAGGGTGAGAAGCCTTGAGCTGGCTTTTGGGGCCCTGTCAAGGACGAGACACAGCAACCCTTGGTAAGGGGCAATAACTCTTCCCTTTCCCTGATCTCAAGGATGGCAGCTGTTGACTCTCCCCCAGCTTAGCATCTGGTTCTGGCAGATTTTCATGTTCCAGGAGCTGAGAGTAGCCAGAGAACAGATGGGCAGCTCATTACCTAAGGGTGAAAGGGCAGGGAAGGTCCAGGGGGCTCTGGGAAGGCCCTTGGGTGAGGTGGCCACCTGGAAGAGGTCAGGATCCTATGGGAAGCATTCCAACCAGGACCAGGTGAGCTGGGAGTGTGGAGAATCAGGGACAGCTTCCTTGGAAATGTGGCATGAAACAGAGTCTTGAAGGATGGGGAAGATTGAGGAGAAGGGGAGAGACATTGCCTGTAGCCCCTAGACCTGAAACCAGTGCCAGAGGCTGGCTTTGTCAACATCCATTTCGTTGCCACTGCTAGAAATAGGATTAAGCCCAAATGGGATTTTGTTGTTGTTATTGTTCATATAATTGAGACGCTGGCTTCAGGCATAGCTAGATCCAGATTCTCAAACAATGTTATGGTCTGTTTCCATTACTTGTCTTCTTTCTCCATGTACTTTCTCAGAGGAGTTGGCCAAAGGTGGCCCCAAGCAACAGTTTATTCCCCAGTCACTCCAGAATAACTTACAAGAAAGTTCTCATTGTTCTGGCTTGGGGCACTCCTGCCCCTGAACCAGGCATGAAAGGCTCTGATTGGCTTCAGCTGGGTCATGGCCCAACCCCCGGGTTAAGAATGTGCAAAAGTATTTCCATAAGGAAAGTTGGGGTGCAGTTACCAGAAGAGGGAGAGTGGATGTAGGACAAGGCCAAAACAAATGTCCATGGACAGGGCCTGACCCTGCCAATGGGCTTCCTGCTGGGATGGCTGCCACCTTTCCTTCTGACTTCTGAATACGCTTGGCTTCCCTGGCACTGCTCTTTGGCCCCCTGCACGGATGTTCCTTTTCTTGTCTGAGCATCCTCTTGGTGACCATAATGACCCCCCAAGATGTCTACATCCTAATCCCTGGAACTTGTGACCTTATATAGCAAAAGGGACTTGGCAGATACGATTAAGTTAAGGATCTTGAAATGAGGAGATGGTCCTGGATTATCTGATTGGTGTCCATGTAATCCCCTAATTATGTAAGTTTGCTTATAAGTGAAAGAAGGAAGCAGGAGAGGCTGAGGAGGGGGTATGAAGGCAGAAGCAGAGATGGGAGGGATGCAACTGTAGGCTGGGGTCCATGAGCCAGGGAATGTGGGCTGACTCTAGAAGCGGGAAAGGCAGGGAACTAGATCCTGCTCTGGAGCTTTCCTGAGACCCATTTTGGACTTCTGACCCCCAGAATGGTCCAATAATACATTTGTGTTGTTTGAAGTCATTAAGCTTGTGGTAATTTGTTACAGCAGCCATAGGAAACTAATACACCCCTTAGAACCTGGTATCTCACCTTCTGAATCTCTTACTCCACTCTGGTTTCCCTCCCTCCCCCAAAGATAGAACCATCTCCCAGGGACTCACCGTGGAAGGAAAGTTAGGATTCCGGTCTGTTCTTCTCAACTGGCCCCACCCCACCTGGCAGGCTGGGCCATGCTCTGGACTGTCATCCTTCATTGGGACAATGGCCACACATCTTGCAGGTCTCAGCTTAAATGTCATCTCCATGGAGTCCTTCAGCATGTTTTCAGCCTCCTTCCTTGCACACGCCCCATCAGCTTGATCATATTGGGGTATAACTACACATTTTTTTAAGTCTTTCCATTAAGCTTTGAGCTCATTGAGGACACTGATGGTGTCTGATTCATCAATGTATTGCTGATTTCCCTCACAGGGCCTGCACATAGTAGGTGCAAAGTAAATATTTGTTGAATGAATGAATGACAAGAGATGCACCACTAGGCAAGTGAGGTAGGTCAGAGAGAAACCTCCCAAAGATGGGGTTGGACTTGACTGCTGCTTATTTGCAGAAAAATCCACTTTCTTCCTGGTTCTTGCCTCCCTTGTAGTTAGCTGTGGCTACGGGTTAACCTCTGAGTTCTGGCCCATGAAATGCATTGGGCTCCCTTTTTGGTCTGAGGTTTTTAAGGAGCAGGTGTGTCCCTCCTCATTTTCTCCCCCTCCTAAAGCTGAAGGAGATGGGGACAAGGCTCTTGTTTCAAGGGGACATGGCTACAAGTGGAGCCTTCTCCCTTATCACGATGAAGAAGAAACCCCTACTGACTAGGAATACAGGCTCAGGACTGTCATGCGAATTCTGATGTGTTGAGACCTTATTTACTTGGATCTATGTTTCAGCAGCTTGTATTACTCTAATTAATATGTAAATTGGTACCTTGAAGTGAGGGTGTTGCCATAACAACAAACCTAAAGTATGTGGCACAGCCCAGGGCTGGGCAGTGGGTAGGAAGGATATAGAGACCACAGGCAGGAAGGCTGGGGATTCGTGGCCTGCAGTTGAGAACATCTAATGAAGCATTGCTTAAAATGGGCCATGGACATGGTCATTGTGGGAGAAGGGGTAAAGAGCCTGAAAGCTAGTGGGCACTCATTTCTTTCTGCTGCCCATAGCAAGGTATTACAAGAAGGACACAAACTCAGATGAGAACTGTCCATCTGTGAGCTGAAATGAAAGGAAATAGAGTTCAGGAATGCGGGACCACTCTGGGTTGGTTGCATTTTTCTGACTTGGACATTGTGTGAACAAAAAATAAACTTCTGCTGTGTTTGAGCCTTCTTATACCCCTGGGTCTATTTTTGCTGCTAGCATTACCTAACTACACAGGTGGGATTGGTGAGTACCACCTTTGGGTATAAACGGGACCCTTGACATACATACATACACACTCATCCATCCATTCATCCGTCCATCCATCCATCCATACATACACTAGCTCAGACATCCAGCATGGCAAGGATGAGACTTCTCCCAGGATGGCTCCCCAGGAATCTGTGGCATGCGTCTGCAAGCAGAAGGCTGGACTCAGACAGTTGCAGGATTCCCAATAAGCCAGTTGCAAAGTCCAGAGAGAGACAGAAAGGGCTCTGTTCACCCCCATATAAAAGGCCCTGGGCTTTTCCCACTGAAAACAAGAACCAGTTCCTGCGTAATCAAATGCAAAGGCAAAAGTAAGAACTTGGAAATAAACGATTTGGGAAGTATCTTGTATTTGCTTAGTTCTACAATTGACAAAGTTCTCCCACATCTGTAATCTCATTTGATGCTTCCACCAAACCTATAAGGAAGGTGTTATTCACATTTTTCAGATGAAGAAACTGAAGCTTCTTCAGACGCAGAAAATAAACTTATGGTTACCAAAGGGGGAAGGGGGGAGGGATAAATTAGGAGTTTGGGATTAATAGATACATACTACTATATATAAAATGAACAACAAGGACCTACTAGATAGCACAGGGAATCAATATCTTATAATAACATAATGGAAAAGAATCTGAAAAAGAAAAAAAATATATATATATATATGTGTGACTGAATCACTTTGCTGTACACCTGAAACTAACACATTGTAAATCAACTATACTGCAATAAAAAAAAAAGGAAGCTTAAAGATTAGTGACAGCTAATGAGCAAGGGGGCTAACTCAAGGCCAGCTTCCCAGCTCTAGAAGTTTGCTGTTTAATGAGTGAGATGTGGAAGGGTTTCTATTTCACTGGGGCCAGGTGAGTGTGGGAGTGTGTGTGAGTGGAGGTGGTAATGACACTGGAATCCTGGCATCTCTGTAGGCCTTAGAGACCCCATGAGTCAGGATTCTCCTGGACAGAGGGGCCATGGCAGGCAGGTCTGCTTGCCCAGAAAGATCTTTACCGATGATGCCACTGAGGCCCAGAGAAGCCAGGGGCCTGTGTGAGGTTGCACAGCAAATGGCAGGCAAGCTGCGAGGAACACCCAGGACTGTCTGCACCGAGGGCCTCTTTCTCTCTCTCTGCCCTGTCCTCCGTGGGCCTTGCCCCCTCAGCTGGCTCTCAGACACTCGGAAGGGGGAATCTTGCCTGCTCCCCCAGCACCCCAACTTTCTATGTTCCACGCTGCAGGGCTGGGCCCAGGGACAGGAGAGGGAGTTTTGGATTGTGTTGTGGACTTTCACTGGTCTTTAGCCTCCCTGCCCCCCTGAGCTGGCGGACTCAGGGGGGCAGACTGGTGGACTTGCCCCTCCTGAGCTCTGTGTGGGGTTGTTCTGGGGCTGCCCATCAAGATGCATGTGTTCTCCAGGCCAGCCAGGCCGGGGAGAGTGCATTACTCCAGGGGGTTTGAATCACAGGGAGAGACCCCCAGAGATCATTCATCTCGGTGGTGGCAGCCTGGCAGACAGTAGATGAGTTGTCTCCATCTCGGGCCCCCAGAGCTGCTCCGGCATTTGCTCATCTCCATCCTCCAGAATTCCCTTCATTTTTGTGAGCTGACATCCTTCCAATAGATTCAGTTCGCTCAAGTCAGGGTTAAGGGCTTGCAGCCAAGCACTGCTGATGATGCAGACAGAAACCCTAACGGACAGTGGTGCTGAGCACTGGGGTTCTCCCTCTCCTTTGTAGTCCAGAGAGTTCACAGTCCGTGGGCAGGGGAAGAAGATAGACCAGTGTCCGTGCTCTGCAGTGCCTGCCATCTCCAGTGTAATAAACTCCCAACTGTTAATTCAATTGGCACCCCGAAGGGTTTGCTTCTGTTTCCTCTCATTTCTTGTAAAAAAAAAAATCAGTAAACTGTTCATGATGTCCTTAATGGAGACTAAATCGGAGTTTTTTATAACCTTGTTATGGGTTGGCATTTTCACCATTTTGCCTGTAAAGCTAAAGTTGGGTTAATGTGCCATCATCTGGGAATCAGACAGTGGACTGAGACTATTGGTGAATGATGAATTAACCAATCATCAATCTGTGTTTGGCGGTGTACCGTTTCCGGGGACTCCCAAGGACACAGCAACAACCCTGGAGTGTAGAAGACGGAGGCTCAGAGAAGGGAAGGAACTTGCCTAAATTCACACAGCCAGGATGAAAATGGTAGCGCTTGGGTTCATCCTAGATCTGCCTGACTCTGCTTTTCTTGTTAAACAGTGCAGATGAGTAGCTGGAACTCAGAGCTGCAGGATGACGGGGCTGGGCGGAAATGCTTTCTTCAGGGAGAAAGAAGCCTTAGGGAACGGCACTCGCAGGTGCTGCTGGATGAACATCTATGTTCCCGCACTGCCCCCTGGTGGCCTCCCCATGCCTGGCCTCCGGGGTCTGGGAGTATTGAGCTTGGGAATTTCAGGCTGGTTGCGGCTGTGGGTGGGTTCCAGGAGACCTTCCTGGTGGAGCAGGCCCTGCTTTTGGACAGTTGAATGTATAAGTCTTCTAGAACAGATTAGAGATGTTCATGTATTTACGTATTTGTGGGAAAAGTTTTCATCCATTAAATCATTCAACAAGTCTCCAGAGACACCTGGATGCCCCAAGCCAAGATGCTGATGACTTGGCCCAGCCCTTGCCTTCAGGGAGCGCCCCCAGCCTTGTGGGAGGGTAGAACCCTCTGAGAGACACCCACGATGCAGGGAGATGTGGGCACTGTGAAGTCACACCCAAGAGCATCCTGGGAGTCCTAAACTGGGCAGGAATGGGGAGTGGAGGGAGGGGCCAGGGAAAGGCTGGTCAAAGAAGGTAGCAGGTGGGGTGAGTGTCAGAGGGGAGCTGGGGTCAGACAGGTCCAGAAGAGACAGGCAAGTCCGCTGTGATGCAATGGCCCAAAGCTTCGGCGGTCCTCCCTTTCCAGGGAATTCATGTTGCATTCATCATTTTGTGTTCTTTACTTTTAGGAGACCCCTGTCCCCCCAGATTGAGTAAGCTTCAGGAGCTCCACCAAACCTGGAGGAACCAAGATGGCAGCGGGGGCAGCAGCAGAGGATAAAGAGGATAAAGTGACAGAGGCAGAGAGCTGCCGGTTGGCCAGCCAGGAAGTGTGGATTCTGTCCTAAGGGCAATGGGGTCCCATTAAAAGGCTGGAACAGGAGAGTGTTCAGGCCACTCCTGAGTCTGAAAGTTTTCTGCAGAACAAGGAGCTCTCCCAGTGCAACCCCCAGACCCAGGCAAGAGGGACCCCTGCCGTGGTCCCCATGCTTTGAAAGACCCTGTCCTGGCCCTCCAGCTGGGCCGCTCCCCATGGGCGAGGAGTCCATGGGCCCTGGAGGATGTGCCACCTGGAGCCCACTGCTAACCCCTCTTCCAGATCGCATCCTGGGGACCTGGGACCTGATTCCAGGATCTGTGCAGGCCTTGCCCCAGCTCCAGCCTCCCAAGGTTGGACCATACCGATGGTATGTGCATGGCTAGGCCCAAGGGTGGCTATTTTGGGGCTGTGGAGGGGTAGTTGGAGGAGGTCTAATGTAGAGCAGCAGGCAGCTGGACCTGCTGTCAGGTAGGGGAGGAGGCCACCTCTGTGGCCTCTCTTCATTGACCTTCATACTCTCCACAGTGATCTATGAGCTCCTGCACTGTACCCAATGCTGGGCTCACCCAGGGCCGGGCCAGGCTGGGCTTCCTGGGTGGGATGTGCTCTGCAGGCCTGGGGGCTGCTGGCAGGAAGTGCCAAGAATGGGTCCTGCAGGTGGGTTGTGGAAGCCAGAGGCCAGGGGCTGCACACAAGCAGGAGGGGTATTCCAAGAGGAGCCAGGCTGGGAACAAACTCTAGGCCAGACAGGGGAGACAGAGCCCCAGGGCTGACTGTGCCTAGTGTACAGACCCATGGGGAGGGAAGGGCAAGGGAGAGGGCCAGGACCCAGATGCCAGCACAGAGAACCCTCTGCTCATATTTGGTGCTTGTGTGTAGCACAGGAGTAGGTCAAGTGGCTTGAGAGCCCAGGGCTGGGGCAGAAACCCATGGGGAGAGGCCACTCTCGGCTGCGGAGCCTTATCTGGGGGTGGCCTATCTCTGGCCATCTGGTCTCTGGGACACAGGCCAGAACTCCCGCTTCTCCAGGAATGGGATTTCCACGGTGTCTGTAGCCCCCAAGAGGCAGCAGGAATCTCCCCGAAGGTGGGGAGGAGGTGCTTCTCTGGCCCAGCCTGGTAATTAGATCCTTCAATTGCAATTACTTTTGCAATTAGCTCAGCTGGTAATTGGAACTGGAGGTGGTAATTTCTGTCCTTCATGGAAGCTTCCTCTGAATTGGGCTTTGCTTATCTGTCCAGGGTACAGGGTGGTGCTCTGCGAGCCCTGGGCTCTGTGGCGGGAGCCATACACACTCAGCCCAGGGCTTTTGGGTTCTGCTGGAGCCCCTGGGGTGGGACATTTTGGACACGGCAAGGGGGTGCTTTGCGTTCTCCCCTTGAGTGCAGGAGAACACTCTGGCTTAGTGACTTGCTTCTAACCAACAGACTATGACAAAGGTGATGGGTGCCACTTCCATAATAGTTTACAAAACTATCCATGATGGTTTCATGGCTTGCTAGCAGACTCTCTTTCTTGCCTCTGGCTTGCACGCTTTGATGAAGTCAGCTGCCATGTGGGGGAGGCCCACGTGGCAAGGAACTGATCCAAGGTCTTTGAGGAACAGAATGCTACCCACCACCACCGAGTGAACCTAGTCAGGCCTTCAGATGAGACTGTAGCCCCTGGGCCGACACACCTTAGTTGCAGCCTCCTGAGACTGTGAAGCAGAAAAGTCAACTTAGCAGGTCCCAGATTGCTGATGTTAGACACTGTGAGATAATAAATGTGTGCTGTTTTAAGTTGCTAAGTTTGGGGGTCATTTGTTATACAGCAATAGGTAACCAGTACACAGAGAGACTATTAAAATTACATACGTTCTATCCTTTGACCTTGACAAAGTATACTTTAAAAACTACCTGGAAGGTCAGGTTCAAATCTAGAATCTTTAGACTCCTTGGAGATCTGTACCAGAACATGGTGGGAGAGAACTTGGCATGAAGCCACCCCTCCTCTCTTCCACCTTGGCTCCATCCCCTATATCCCAGGTCTTGTAACATACTCAAGGGTTAAAACCCCATACATCTCCCCCTGCAAATAGCCACCCAGGGCCCAGCCATGCATATAGTGCTTAGTCTGCCCTCTCGAGGTTAGATCTGGCGCAAGGGCTGCACAGGACCTAGAGCTGGGCTTTAGCATCATGTGGCTGAGGAAATCCAGGGATCTAATTCCTCCAAGTGTGCTTTACAAGGCAGGGGTGGGTTCCTGTGAGCACATCCTCTTGGCCCGACAGACTCATGACCCCGGGAGGTGCAGCTGGAGGGTCAAAGAAGGATTTTCCGAAGCACAGGAACCACAGTGGGGGCCCTCTTGCTTGGCATCCATGGGTGATCTTGGGAGAGACCCTCATTCCAACCTTCTCAGATGGGTGAGGTACCCCCGGGGATACACCTGAGCAAAAGCCACCCTAGAGAGACAGGAAGGAAAGGTAGGCTAGAGGTCATGAAAAAATGCCAGCCCAGGGTCAGAGCTGGTGCCACACATCTGCTCCCTCCACCCTGATTCAATATTCATCGGGATCCACTCTGTGCCAAGCTCTTGCCAGGCCCAGGCAACCACGGATTTGAAGGGCACAGCCCCTGCCTTCTCAGTGAACCAGGGAAGACATAACTCGAAGCAGATCCACTCCTGCTCCCCAAGCATGCATACGGGTTCTTGAAAAGCTGTGCCCAGCAGAGGTTTTTGTTCGACAGGCCCTCATTCAGTGAGAATTCACTGAGTACCTATTACATGCTGGGAGCTGGGTGTTAGGCAGGAAAGGATTTATCAGCACAGGGGTTATTAGAAAGCTCACAGATTTGTGGCAGAACTGGCTGGCCGGAGCTGTGACTGTGTCCCGCCCAGCAGCTTGACGCACTGCTGCCTGAACCCACCACTTTCTGCACAGAGCTTCTTTTTATTTATTTATTTATTTTAACATCTTTATTGGAGTATAATTGCTTTACAATGGTGTGTTAGTTTCTGCTTTATAACACAGTGAATCAGTTATACATAGACATATCCCCATAACCCCTCCCTCTTGCGTCTCCCTCCCACCCTCCCTATCCCACCCCTCTAGGAGGTCACAGAGCACCGAGCTGATCTCCCTGTGCTCTGCGGCTCTTCCCACTAGCTATCTATTTTACGTTTGGTAGTGTATATATGTCCATGCCACTTTCTCACTTTGTCCCAGCTTACCCTTCCCCCTCCCCGTATCCTCAAGTCCATTCTCTAGTAGGTCTGGGTCTTTATTCCCAACAGAGCGTCTTTTTAAATCAAAGGCTCTTACTGCCTTTGATCGGGAAATTCTAAGTCACATGTCTGCATCCGAGGGGCCGAGGAGGCTGGCAAAGGCAGATGTTTGCACTCTCCATTGGGCAGGAGAAATTCACAGCAGAGGATACTACAAAAAAAGGGAGGGGGTGCTCACAGGTTTGGGCAGCCATGATTGATAGCTGCCTGCCAGGGCAAGAACTAGACTAAATAGACGGAAGAACAAGTTTAGCAGGAGCGAACCCAGCAGCCTTAACTCAGCAATGTGCAAAAGTGAAACGTTTACATTTTCTCCTAATAGCATGTCACTTTTGTTTTTGCAGACCACTGGTTGGGAGGAGAAGGATTGATCTGATCTTGCCAAATAAAGGATTTCAATCCTTTCCAATTCTTTGCAAGTCACATTCTATTTAAACGTTGGTTAAATATTTAAACAACTCCAGGAGTGCTCTTATGGCAGTTGCTGCAGTTTATAACCTTCAGCTCAGCGCTTCCTGCCCTTCTCACTGGTTCGTCACCCTCCCCCATGTAGCTTCTGTCTCATATTATTCCAGAATATAAAAATAAGACTGCAAAATCAAAACTAATCAATGTTTATATTTAAACATATCTGCAAGCAGTAATATTATGCCAGCTGGTGAACTGCAATTGAATTCAACACTAATAGAGTCATTTAAGATGGGATCTGGAAACGTCTTCATATGTTGATAAGATGTGGAGTAAGTCTCCCAGGTTAGTCTAGCTTCATCACTCATCAAACTACAGAATTGTTGAAAACCTAGAAACCTTTACTACCTTCAATTGGTGACATGTGAAATAGTTATTTACTTTAAAATTGTGGGACTTATAAAGCAAATATTTACTAGGTACCAAATAGGTGCTGGGTACTGTGTAGACATTGTCTCATTCTATCATGACCTGATCCTTACACTAATGGCCACTCCCATTTTACAGATAGGGAAACTGAGGTACAAATGAGTAAGTGACAAGCCCCAAAGTTTCCTTAGGACTTGAACTGGAGCAGGAATTCAGATCTTAAGGTTTTGAGGCTGAGAGAGGAGTGGGGTTCTTCGTAGTAAAAACCTTGAAATCCATGGCTTACATATTTGCTTTCTCTTCCTATCTTGGGTCAAAATAGAATTTGGCTTTGTCAACAGTGATATGGTGGGCCAGACCACAATTTCAGAGAAGTGAGAATGGGAGCCTTAACCTCCACTCCATGGCTGTTAAGAGTGATTTTGGTGTGGTTCAGTTTCTTGTGCTTGAAACAGATGGTAATGCTATTCTATAATGTTCCTTTCTGTCCATGGCGAATCAAAATCGATACTTCTAGATTATCAAACATTGAAATGAGGATCTTTAAAAAAATCAGTTGATGACCCGACCTTGTGGACGTGAGGACATGAAATCCCTGTTGAGACCTCTTCTTTGCCCCTAAGGGTTACCATGGTTACCAGTGGTGAATGGATTACCCAGAAGACAGCTCAAAACCAGAATATTCTTAGTATTTCTTAGTGCCAGGTCCTCACGGCCTGCAGCAAAGATTCTATGAAGCCAAATCAGTTGGATGGCTGTTGTCACCAGGTAGTAGAAGGAGCCTCCTATTAGTATGCTTTCCCATGAAGTTTGGTGGGTCATGCAGAGGGGGAGGTGGGTTTTGTTGCCAGGATGGACAGCTGACGTGCATCACGACCCCAGCCTAACCCAGAGGCCCTGAAGCGTGGCAACTGACAGAGAGAGATGACGTGGTGGCCTGGAGATGTAGGAAGTCACAGGAGGGCATAAATTGTGCCCACCCTCTCCCACCAGATCCTGGGGATCCCAGGTGGATTTGGCAGGAGGGCCTAGGTTTCTGTAGCCTAGAATCAATCTCATCTTAGAAATAGGGCAGGGGGGACCAACTGTCCCTCTAAGAGATGGTCTCCAAGTACATAGCTATTCTTATTTCCATTTTACAGTTGGTGAAACTGGCACACAGAATATGCCTTCCTCTTTTGTCTTGAGGGATTCCTGACAATAGAAGTTGTGACCACGGAGAATATTCCATATTAAAAATAATTTCTATATAATCATGAGTTGAGGTGATCTATGAGTGATAAGCTATACTTTATATAGACATTTAAAATATTTTATTCTGTAGATATTTAACTAAGCACTTATTGATTCTTTAATTTCCTTTTTTTTTTCATATTTTGGAGGCTCTGGATTTTTTTCAGGTCCCAAGTGCCTTTGTACATCTTGGAAGCGCTTGTGCTCACAGTGTCCAATGGATAGAATGACACTTCCAGCAGCATTAATGTTCACTGGCTGTGGTTAGAAACCTAACATTTTGTTAAAGTATAATTTTCAAAAGATTAAAATCATGACATACAAATGTATAGTCAACATGTGACAGATTAATTGAACCCATTAATGAGGGAACAAGAAGGAAGGTAGAACCAGCTCAGAGAAGTATCTGAGAAGCAGCTATATATCCTGAAAGGAAGAATCTTGAAATTGCTAAATCAGACACAAAACTGGCTGGTGTCCCACAGAACAATAAACCATAACATTTGGCCTTATCTTTTCTACTGTACAGAAATCCTTTGCATTTCTCCTGCTCCAAAAGAAAATTATGTGCAACTTAGCACTCTTAAACAAGTTATGTAACTTTGCAGAGTCTGGTCCCTAATCAATAGTAAATAGTAAATCAAACAAAGGGATGTTCCCCTAGAGAATCAAGTAATCCCTGTCAGGCCTGCTAGGTACACTCCCATATGACATTCAAAGGACACGTTGTCACCCTTTAGCTTTATTCACAAGTTTTGAATGAATTTTCTTAACAGTAGAAAAGGGGTTTCCTGAGCAAGTCTTTGCCACGGTCAGGGCTGGACCTAGATAAGTGGGTACCCGGGCAGGTAAAATAGTTTGGCACCCCTTCAAATCTCTGTCTTTCAATCTCTGTTCCACGTTTATGCAGATGGGTCAGGGGAAAACTGATTTTTCTGTTAGTAAAAACTACACACAGGAAGAAAGTCATTTACTCCTTCACGTCCATCATCCCAGCAGAGTCAGTTCTGAAAGTATTCAGTTAAACATTTCCTTTTTTTTTGCGTGATCATGGTTCCTTCCTCAGGTTCCTTTGGGGAGTATCTAAATCAAATAACTTAGTGGGAGGTAGAGCAAAGAGTTTTAATTTTAGGTAATACATTTTTTTAAATTGGTAAGTAGTGTGATTTTTATTGGTAAGCAGCAGAAATGACTGAGTTTCTAAATTTCAGCAGATATCACTGTGGACTCCAAGTGCTCTCCAACTGCATGTGTATACTGCAAAATGTCCAAAATAGGCGAATGCATAGAGAACAGAAAGGAGATTAGTGGTTGTCAGAACTGGGGGAGTGACTGCCAGTGGGCATGGGATTTCTTTTGGGATGATGAAAATGTTCTGGAATTAGACAGTGGTGATGGTTGCACAACTTTGTGAATATACTAAAAAGTACTGAATTGTATATTTTAAAAGGGTGGATGTTATAGTATGTGAATTATATCTCAATTAAAAAAATTGAAAACCCAGAGAAGGATCAGCACAGCAAGAGATTTTTTTTTTAATTCCAAAAGAGGGTGACATTTACTTTGTTGCAAGTGTAGGGGTCAATGCACATTTTGCCATCTAAGAGAAAAGAATGGTCTGGATATCAGAGTGAACATATTTGAGGCTTATTTCCATGGTGTTTCAGAGCTCCCTACCCTGCCTGCCTGGCTCAAACCATAGTTCGGCTTGGGCTGGGTCTGTCTTTAGTGACCTGTTTCAGTGGAGACAGGCTCTAAGAACTGAGAGGACCCTCTCCTCTCCTCTTCCCACATGTAATATGAGTCTAAACTTTTTCAGACCATTTGAAACACCTGCTTCGATCCACCGGGTGCTTTAGCATTTTATGTTTGTGAGGCCTGCTCTTCAAATTAGAAATTTCATCATGTTGTGTCTAGCATTATGAGGCAGCCATTTTTTGGAGGGTGTAACCATGAGAAAAATCCACTTCAAATAATTGTCTCAGTGTATTCATCAATGATTTTATTCATCATATCTCTTAAACCTGCAAGGTAGATTTTATGAACACTGTGTAACCAAAATGACATCGGAGGCCTCCCGATCCCTTGAGATCTGGACAAGGTTGGTTTGATCCCACTCATTCACTACCCTCTAAGAAGTCCACAGCCCTCCCCAAGACTCTGGTGACTTCCCAAAGGTCTCAGGCTCTCAGATTCTTACAGTCTCCTCTGCCTCTGGGTACCTACCTCCTCTAGGGTCCCTTCTGTTATGTTCTACATGGAACCAGGTGTGAAACTCCACTCCCTTCCCAGATTCCCCCCAAAAGCCACTCATATGAAATACGCACAAGGACAGTGGACTCTTCTGGAGATCTTTTTGGAGGAGGAGGGGTGGAGAAGTGTTTATATCACATTAATGCTCACGACAACAACATGAACACTAGGCATTCCCTTTTCCTTGAAGTGTCATTTTGGGAATGTGCATGATTCCCATCTTGGTGGCTCTTGTCTCTTTCCTCTTTTCCCATCCCTCCTCTTCACCATCTGCCGCCCCAGACTGTGCCTCAGGAACTCCAAATTCTTCTCCCATCATTTTGCAAATACATGTGTTTTCAGATTCATCCAGATGCTAAACAGAAAAAAGGGGACTCAGTTAACAATAAAGGGGACTTCTCTTAAAAAGGCCATTTAGGTTAGAAATAGCATAAAGGAAAATGTATGCAGCACCACCATTTCATGGATGAGGAAATGAGGGTCAGAAAGGACTGCATCTGTCACTCTCATGGTCCTGTCTGGCTCAGCCCACTAGATCAGATGCACACTGGATCCCAGGGAGAAGGGTGTGAAGTAAACTCAGAATGATCTTCATCCCTAAATCTCTATGAGATATTGGGTACCCAGGGCAGCCCTGACTTGGTCTCACATCCTGGACTGAGCTCCAAGGGTGGTGGGGGATTTCCCCAACTTTGGGGAAGGGGAGGCTTGCCAGGTCTCAGCATTTGGAAGGCTCAGAACTGACAAAGCAAGAATGCACAGCCATTCAGGGTAGGATGTGTACATCTCATGGCTGGAAACTACAACCAGATGGGATCACCAAGGGATAGCATGGCTTAGATCAGGCAGTGCTGTGAATGCTAAGCCAAGTAGCCTGGTCTGTATCCACAGGTTGATGAAAGCCACACAGGTGCTTAAGCACAAGAGTGCCGAGAATGATTTGCCTTTTAGCAGTAACAATGGTTGACGTTTATTGAGCATGTATTAATATCTAAGTTCTTTTATTGCATTGTTCTAAGCACCTTGCAAGCATGATCTCCAGCAACCCTGGTGTGCAAGGAGGTAAAGTAACTTGTTCACACAACCAGATTTCAAACCCAGACTGAGACCATGACCTACTAACACTTTGTGGGTGCAACGAGGTGGCCGGACATATTAGAGGAGGAGAGAAGTGAGACTGCAAAGCTAGTTGGAACCCAAGAAAGCACAGCTAGGCCTGATCCAGGCTGCTGGCCATGGAAATAGGAGGAGAGAGCACATCGAAGACCCTTTTGGAGGACCAAGAGGCTTTTTGGATCTCTCAAGCGCTGCAGAGAAACCTTTTTCAAGACAGAAGCAATTCACATTCTCTCCATGATTTTTCTCCTCTGCTCTCTCCTCACCCTCACCACCTCACCCAGAGGGAGAAGGGAAGCAGGAAGGGCTGGGAGTGTGGGTGGTGGGGATATCCTCAGTGATGTCTGCTCTGAGTGGGAAGCCACATGCCATATCCCTGCTCTTTCCTCCAAGGTTTCCTGCAGAGAAACAGGGCACTTCTCATGTATCTGAGGCCAAGAACTGGGCCTTCTGGTCAAATGTAGCCCGTGAAAAGTCTTGGTTTTGCCTGTACAGTGTTTTTAAAAATTTTTGCCATCTTTTCAAAGATCTTTCTGTCTGTCTATCTATCTACCTATCTATCTATCTATCTATCAACCCATCATCTATCTGTCTCTCTCTTATTTATCTATCTTTCTATTATCTATCCATCTATCTATTCATTCATTTATTCTAACACTTCTGCGATATTTATTATGTGCCCAGCACTTTTCTGAGATCTTTACAAATATTAATTCATTGAAAATTACTAATAGAAATCCAGATTTATGGCTTCTCTTAAAAAATAGAATCAGGCCCCACATCCCCAAAAAGTAACATCACTGTGCATAGAGTTGCTGCAGCCCCTTTCAGCTGGGGTGTTACTCAGAATGTATATAATTAGTATGACAGGGGCATAGACCAACTGCAAGAACGTTGGTCAAAACCCACCAGTGTGCCCTTTTCTGTTGTCTTAGGTGGCCCCTCTGGGCATCCGACTCTGGGAACCCCTGGGATGAGTGAAATGTGTCCTGTGACAGAGGCGTGCACCAGGGAGAAAGTGATAAGCTATTCTAAGAAGGGGCAGGGATAGTTTTGAAATGGAGGTGATGCCCAAGCTGAAATTTGAAGTATGGCTCAGGGAAATTCTTCAGGTTGGGAAGGAAATTCTGCAGGGGACATAATCATAGAGTGAGATTTTGTAAGAGGCTAGGCCCTTGGGCTGGATGGGGAGGGTGGAGCATAGGGTGAGAGGTACAAGATGAGCCTGGACCAATAGGCAGAGCCAGACCATAGTGTGGCCCTGAATGCCCTGCTCAAGTGATGATAATTTGAGGGAGCAGTAGAAATGGTGGTGATGGAGCACTGAAGGGTTTTCAGCCAGGCAATACCAAGGCCCAGATTTGAGTCTTAAAGATCTGGCTGTAGGCCAGGGTAACGAACGAGCATAAGGTATGTAGGAGGCTGGAAGCAACTGTAATATTGAGGAGTAGGAGTTTTAGGGAGCTCCAGGGAATTTCCAATCACTTGGGAGACACAGGTCTCCTCCATCCTGAGGATGTCGAGCTCTGGAGTCAGGCAGACTTCAGTTCCCACCCAGGCTCTGCCATTGTAGTGCATTAGATGGTCATCCAGTAACATTCATCCCTCACTCCACCTCAATTCCGTGGGAGGGGTAGGTATACTCACTCCATCCTTGACTTGCCCATGAGACTTACTTTGGTTAATGGTATGTTTGCAGGCAAGATGCTCAGGAACCTGAAATGCATTTGTGTTCCTGGGCTTGCTCTCTTGTGTCCCTGCCATTTTTGTGAGAAGAACATGCCTGGGTCGGCCTGCTGGTCCCAAGAGAAAAAGAGAGACTTATGGGGAAAAGCTGAACAACCCCAGCAGAGCCCATCCTTGTTAGCTGGCCTACAGCTTCATGAGTTATATAAATGTTACTGTCATGTGCTGAGAGTGTTTGTGGATGTTTGTTACGCAGCACTACTGTGGCTCTTGTGAACCGATACAAACCTCTCTCCAGTGGTGTGGCTTCGGCATGGCTGTCTTCCACTAAAGAGACCCCAAGGAGGAAGGCAAGGCTTGGTAGAGCTCATGGGAAACCTGGGGCGAACCCAAGGGGGCCTCTGAAAATTTCTTCTACCTAAATGACCTGCCTGCACTGACTGGAGGTAGGGCATCTCTAGGAGGAATATTCTAATTTCTCAGAGATGAAAGAAGCCAGAGGGCATGGTGGAAAAGGCCCAAGTGGATGGTGGGGCTTTGGGGAGCCAGGCCCCGCCTAGTGTTTTTGGTGGGAGCTTGAACGAGCTGTGCCTCTCTGGAGGGCTATTCAGCAACACACATGCTCCATATCCACAGTTACACTTGTAGGTATGCTAAACACACGTGCACAGACAGACGGACACACACAGGCACCACCCCCAATGACAACAGATCCCACTTGCAGGTGTACACAAGGAAACATTGTTTCAGATGGTCAGCATATTATTATTTTTTAAGTTGAAGTATAGTTGATTTACAGGGTTGTGTTAGTTTCAGGTGTACAGAAAAGTGATTCAAATGAACTTACTTACAAAACAGAAGCACCACTCACAGACATAGCAAACAAATTTACGGGTTACCAAACGGGAAAGGGTCAGGCAAGGGATTAATTAGGAGTTTGGGATTAACAGATACAAACTACCATATATAAAATAGATAAACAGCAAGGATCTATTGTATAGCACAGGGAGCTATATTCAATATCTTGTAATAACCTATAATGGAAAAGCATATTATTATTTAACTAGCTAGAAATTAGAAGCGATTCAGATGTCCATGGCTAGGGGAAACAGCTAAATGAACTGTGGGTACTGATACCATGGGACAAAATAAGGAGGGAGCCCTTTATGTGCTAACATGGTTGAACCTTGAAGACAGATTATTGAGTTCAGTTCCTGAGGTGCAGTATAACATTTATGTTGAAAACCAAGCAAAACTGAACCAAACACCGTACAGCAAACCTGTTAGCAGTGGTTGCCTTGGAAATCCCTAGAGGAAAAGGATGGGGAGGGGTGGCCTAAGGAACTCTGGCTTTCTCTGTAATGTCACAATTTTGAAAAGAGGCTGTGTCTGATTATTGCTTAATCCTTACAAATTAATTTCCTAATATGAATGATTAAAAAAATCTGGACTTTGGAGACAAGCAGGTCTGGGCTGGAAACCATGTCACTTGGATTTTTAACTTGGGGTGAGCCCTGTCCCTGTTCAGGCCCCAGGTGGTGGGGATGCTAACCTCTGCCTGTGCCCAGTGGAAAAACTGGACCAGTGCCTGTGGAGGGGCTGATGTAACGTCTAGATGCTTGAAAGGGCTTGTAATTGTCAGTTGAAAGTGAAGGACAGGTTTATCCGGAAATAGCACAGCCCA
The DNA here is from genome assembly GCF_002837175.3 of Physeter macrocephalus. Lineage (NCBI taxonomy): Eukaryota > Metazoa > Chordata > Mammalia > Artiodactyla > Physeteridae > Physeter > Physeter macrocephalus. The sequence goes on along the minus strand of NC_041215.1, from coordinate 6,634,024 downwards.
GAGGGCATGTACCTCTGGGTCTCTATTTCCTTGGGAATCCTGCCAGGCCCACCGGACACATGAAAGCCTTTGCAAAGCCCCAGGGAGTGAGGGTCGAGGTCCAGCCAGGCCAGTGCTCTGACTCACACGGTGGCATCTCAGGGTGTGAGAAACATGTTGTTCTGTGTGACCCTGAATGGGGAGGTTAGGGTCATGGCGCAATGGCCTCCAAAATCACAAAATTATGAGCCCCGTAGGGCTGCTGGCAAAGTGAAGGGAGCCTTTTCCCAGTCACCCTGTGGGCTGTTGGTGACCATTGAGGGTTCCTGAATTATCACTGGAATGCTTGGAATTCTGGTGGGATTTGGGAATTGAGGTGGGAGAAGTGTGTTCTAGGCTGTCATTCCTTGCTTGAGTGACCTGGAAAGAGCCCCCTAAAATGGACAATGAAGACGATAAACTCTCCCCCAAAGCTCCAGATGGAGTCTGATCAGCCAAGTGTTGACTGTCAGTGGCTCAGCTGAGATGAGATGCCAAGTGGATTCCCTCCATCCTGGCTCCGAGCATTCCCACCACCTGCCACACTTCTACCCTGCATTTAAACACAGCCCGATGTGCACCAGGAATGTTTCCTCTTAGAAGTTCATGCTTCTTTGGTCCACATCCTTCCACACTCCACACACACACACACACACACACACACACACACACACACACACACAACTCCACACACACAACTCCCACACTTTCCACCCCGAGGGACCCCAGCACTAGCCGCCATGTCCCATTCCTTCTCTGATGCCCTGGTGATGCCTGTCTCTCTGGAGGGCATGGAGGGTCTGATTCCTTTGGGTTCCCAGCCTGTAGCTTGAAGTCTGCTGTAGGGTCTGGAGTAGATCCTAATAAGATGCAGCTGCCAGCCCACCCCTGCAATGGAGCTGCCTGCACTCACTCTGCCTTCACCCCCTGCCCCCTCAGTGGATTTCCCCAGACTGGACTCTGAAAGATCTTTTTATAGTACAGACCTCATCATTTTAGTCCCCTCCTGATGAGGGCCTTTCAAAGCCTTCCCATTACTCACAGGATGAGACAACGTTCCCTAGTGCAGCTCCCTCTAGAACTTCTCTGCTCCAAGACTCCTGCGGTAGCCCCTTGTACCCACCCGGGCCTACTTCCCCTCCTCCTGTCCCTCCTCCCTTGGCCTACTTAGCAATAATGCTTTTGCCTCTCCTTTGCTTCCCACTGGTGGAAGCTGAACCTGTTGGAACAGGATTCTGGAAATTGTGGTTCCCAGGCTTCCAGCCCTGGCTGGGTGCCTATATAGTGCCCCGATATTCACTGCACTCACAGTTACCATTCAGGGGACAGACACTTCCCCTTGCTTTTTATACCATCTACATAGAACTGCTTGACATCATCTAATGACTCCATCGGTCTACTTCTTTCATCTTCCCCAAGGACCTCTTAACACGCTTTGTCTTCTCTGCCCTGAAATATATCAAAATCCATTTCTGGCAGATCAGCTCCTGTAAGCTTTGATTGTGATGACTCACGATCTCTTCTCTGACTCCTGTGGAATTTCATCAAGGTGTGTCTTGGTGCATCCTTCTGCAAGGTCCGAAGTTCAGGATTTCACAGCCTCCTACAGCCTCCTCCTTCCACCCCAGGGGACACTGCTCACCTCCGACACTGCAGTTATCAAATGGTGACCTTGACACTGGTCAACTCCCTCCATTTTCCCAACCCTTTCATGGGTGCCTTTGGGAATCATTCCTTGCACAGAATTGATGAATTTTTTCCTTGACCTGATTTTTTACTTACACTTCACCCACCTACTCTTGACTGTAGAAGACTTCCCCGATTGACAAGTTTTCCATTTTAAAGATGTCTTTTTCTCCCACCTACCAAAAGCATCTCTGGATCTGACAATTTCTGAAATATTCCATTCCACAAACACTTACTGAGTGCCTACCATGTACCTGGCTCACTTGGTGAGCAGGAAGAAGATCTGATTGTTCTGGTCAGCCTGCCCCTCATTTCTAACAGGGCATTTCAAGATGAGACCTAATTACCTGAAAACTCTTTTACCTTTTAAGGCAATTTCCCAGTTGGCCTTTACCCCAACATTTTATGATAATTCTTTTTCTAAATCAAGACACACCATATGATGAAGTTTGGGGAGTATTTCCTCACCAGGAAGTTAAAAAATAAAACCGCAAGGCAGCATCTGTTTTGATAGCTTTATTGGAACAAGATGGTAACACAAAACATGGATTTGGGGGCCCACCACAGATGCTTCTCCTCTAGGGAGCATGCGCCCCACTTCTGCAGCCAGCAGGGGCTCCAGGAGGCCCCCAGGAGGGCAGGGGCACCTAGAGCCAGACCTGCAGTGGCAAGTGGCATGTGAGCACCTTGCCCTCAGCCCTGGCCAGCTGAGTCTGTGATCAGCCAGACCAGTCTTATGCTCCATCTACTTGGCCATGACTTAGAGATTCACCTGTCTCAGACTCCTGGGGAAATTTCCAAGAAGGAGATTCTGGGGTTTCCAGAAGGAATCCAGCCAAGAGACTGAGGACCTCTGGGGGCCATTGGGGCAAATCGTGCCTTCAGGTGTATGGCAGATAAACTGCTTAAAGCTCCTACTATATAGGCCAAACAGTCTTCTAAGGGCTAGACATACAATGGTCAACAGAAACAGGCAGGACTCATGACCTCCTGAGTAGGGGAGACGGACAGGGGTCAGGGAACCACACAGAGGACTGTAAATGACAACCATGCCCATGGCTTCCAAGGACAGTTCTGTGGGTATGGGTGGGAGAACTGACCCAATAGGGAGGGTCAAAGAAGACTCCCTGAAGAAGTGATGTTTTGGCTGAGATCCTGTGGCTGAAAGGGCAAGAGGAGCTTTTCAAGTCATGGAAACAGCTCTGTGTGTGGCCTGGTAGCTGGAAGGAGCAGTGAGATAAATAAACCCAAAGGAGAAGGCCGGTAGGGTTGGGTTGAAGAGATGGGAGGGAGCATGGGGCAAGAGGAGGCTAGAAGGCATGTCGGAGCCCACCACGCGGGGCCTGAGGGCTGTGGGCAAGATGGTTTTCTGTACGGGTTTGCATTTTGCACAGCCCAGTGTGGCCGTGGGGTGGAGGGTGGGCTTGGGGGAGGCCAGTGGGGAATACGGGAAGCTGTTTCAATTGTCCTGATGGAGGGGATATGGCAATGGGACTGAGTGATGACAGGGCAGGTGGAGAGAACCAGGTAAACGTGGATACAAGTGGGAGCTAGGATACAAGAGGATGGACCATGCGGAGCCAGGAGAAAGTTGATGCCAAGATTGACCTTTGAAGCCAATGGCAGGGCTTCTGTCCGAGAAGGGGGACCCTGGGAGAGGAGCAGGTGCAGGGAGATGGTCAGGACGCAGCTGTGGACATGCTCACGGTGAGGTTGAAAGTCGGTCAAAGGCTCCCAGAAGGAGCCTGGGCTCCAGGTACACATGTGTGAGTAATCTCCTTAGAGATAAGTCTCTTGGTACCTTCAGAGGGTGGAGATGAGCCACAGAGGGCGAGAAATGGCAGTGAGAGGAGAAGACTCAGGACTGAGCCTTGGGGAATAGCACATGTGGTGGCTGGGGAGAGAACGGTGGGCTGAAAGAGGGACTGAAAAGGCATGGGTGGATGGGGAGGGGGACCACACAGGGGTTCTTGGAACCAAGGGAAGAGTGGGCTCAGGGAGGGGCAGCGGTCAGCGAGGAGAGCCCAGGAACGCCCTCATCTCTCTGGGGCTGCCACCTCCTTCACCTCCTTGGGCCTGTTCAACAACCCTGAAAATAGGAAAGGGGAGCGTAGCCCCTGGGACAGAGGAGTAAAGAGCCGCTCCAAGGTGTCCGCCGCCACACCCAAGGTCCCGCATCCAGCAGAGGGCACAGTGGGGCCAACTTCCCCACCCCTTCCTGTCATGTCCTCACCACCCCACCTCTCCCTGTCCTTCCCTGTGGCCCCGCACTCTTTCCCCAGCAAGTCTGCTCCATGCCACTCCTTGTTGATGGAAAGCACCAGAGAGGGTCAGAACTGCAGCATGAAGGGACCCCACCCCCAGGCTCCAGGTCTGAACCTCGCTAGCAGGAGGGTCTGCTGAGTCAAGGAAATATCGTGGCCTCTCCTGAGAGGCAGTGTAGTGTTGTGTCAAGAGCATGGGCTTCTACCCATCCTCCCATTTGTCTATTCGTCTGTTTGTTCCTCCCTTCCTTTAGCAACTATTGTCAAGTGCCTCCTATGTGCCAGGCACACCTTCTAGCTGAGTGGCCCCTTACTTCTCTGAGCCTCAGTCTCCATTCCTGTAAAGACAGGTCGACCATCCCTGCCACATGTAATGAGGATGATGTGAGCTCATGCGGGTGAAGTACTCGACACACAGTAGGTGTTCATTAAAGGCTAATGTCCTTCCTTTCCCTTCCCTTCCCTCCCTTCATCCTGCAGAACCCCCGAGGGAGTGAGAGGCCAATGCTTCATGGCAACAACCCTCTGCCATGCTCAGAGGGCAGGCGTGTGTCTGCACATACACCTCCGTGTACGCACCTGTGTGAACATCCCCGAAAGTCCCACCATCTCTGCCTGTGACTCAGGGCCAGCACCAACGTGACCTTTGAACCCATGGGATTCAGCAGACCCAGACCCAGGGGAGTCTGAGTGCAGAGCAGGCTGCTCCCTCCTAGGCCAGAGGACCCCAGCACCCACCATGTGCTCTGGGAGTCCCCAGACTCAGGCTAGGGTGTGCTCTCGGTGGTTTGGGGGGGCTGCTGGGTCCTTAGTGGCTCCAGGAGTCAAATTTTGGTGACCAGAAGCAGGATCTTCAGCGTTCTGGGGCTGGGTCTAGACAGCCTCGGAGGGCAGCATCCTCACCGATTCCTGGGCCAGTGTCCTTAGCAGCTCCTCAGACAGTGGCTCTCCCAGCTGCTCCTCCAAGGGGCCTCCCACGTGTCTCTGGAGGAACCTAAGCGCCCACAGGCTCTTGCAGCAGCTCAGAAGATTGCTGGAGCACAGGGTGCAGGACATCGCTGGCTTCCTGGGGAGACACAAGCATAGGTTAGGGCTGAGGTGACCACCGAGCAAGGCCAGTAGGGCCAGACCTAGCCTCTGGTCTTTGCTTCTTCTAAGCCGGGGGCTGGGAAGGGTGGGGTGGTATGGGGCGGGGAACCTCCCACGTGCAACAGGGACTTGTTCCCTCAACCCACAATGGGGAGCATTCAGGAGACTTGCTTTCAAACCCCAAATCAGCTTCTAACATGCTGTGTACCCTTGGTCAAGTTACTTAACCTCTCTGAACCTTAAGTGAAGGTAAAAATAAGGATTGAAAGGATTAAGTGTTATAAAATATGTTTAAAAGTATCCCACACATTGCCTGGCTCATGGTAGGAGCCCAATGAATGTTTGCTATTTCTGTGTCTGAATAAAATAATTCCTGAACACCTACATCATGTTTTGCATGAGTTGGGGGAAGGCTGGGAGAAGAAGACACAAAGATTTATTCAGCCTTGCATTAAAATCAGTTGTGAGGGCTTCCCTGGTGGCGCAGTGGTTGAGAGTCCGCCTGCCGATGCAGGGGATACAGGTTCGTGCCCCGGTCTGGGAGGATCCCACATGCCGCAGAGCGGCTGGGCCCATGAGCCATGGCCACTGGGCCTGCGCATCCAGAGCCTGTGCTCCGCAACGGGAGAGGCCATGGCGGTGAGAGGCCCGCGTACGGCAAAAAAAGAAAAAATCAGTTGTGAATGTGTCTGTCTCTCCATTAGAATGTGTGGTCCCTGAAGGCAAGGCGCTTGCCTTTCAAACCCCTACTAAGTGGCCTCCGGCACATAGTAGGTCCTCATTTATGTCCATTGAGTCAAGCTGATTGAAGGTCACTGAAGGTAAGTTAGCCAAACACTTGGAAGGAAAGTTTTTAACAAAGTATTTGACATACATTTTCAGAAAGATGAAGACTTCCCCCATATCTGGGTATACAAAATTCCTTTGCCCTGTTGCCTGCTAAGATGTGGACAGCTGACCTGCTTTTTCCTTCCGATACTTTCAGTGAGTAAGAATTCCTTCATCGTTTTTATTTCAAGCCTTCTGAGGTCAGGAGAAAAAGCCTCAGTGTGGAGGGCCTGTGTTTTTAGTACTCAACACGCAGGTGTCCCTGTATAACCTGGAGTGGGGGCAGGCTCAGAGCTTTAATCAGGCAATGGGATCTGGCCAACCTTGGGTGGCATTGTTTTGTGTCATTGTTTCTATGATCACAAGTACTTTCCGTTTTCCACAAGTGATACTGCATTTCCATTTATGGTGATGATATAAAGTCTTATAAATATATTTCAGTGAAAACAGCCAGGTGGTGTAGAGATTTAAGTGTATATTATGCAGTTGGGAGAGGACTATGGGCTGCACAGGGAAGGGGATTTGCAAAGCAACTGTGGTTTGAGGAGTGTCCTTGCAAGTCCTGGCCCATCCTGTCTCATGCTTGGCCCTAATGCAGGAGAAGCTAAACATTTCTTGGTGTCCCTAGACACTTTGCCTGGGGTCTCTGCAGCTCCAGGGCAGGACAAAATCTGGCTTTAGCTCTGTCTAAGGCAATGGATGCTACCTAGCTTCTTGTTTCCCTGCTTAGGCTGGAGCAGTAGTTTTCTTCGTCCAGTTTCAGGCTGGAAGCTAGCCCTTGCTTGGTCCTGAGACTCACTGCGGGTCCTCCGGATGTCCCATGAAACTCGTGCCTGGCCTCAGCTCTAGCCATCATCTGTTAAGGTATTCTGGCCACCAGAGGAATCGAACTCACTCCCTTCCACATGGAGAGAGAGAAAAGCATCATGCTTCCCCTTAGAGTCCATCAGAGGGGAGGTGTAGATTTGGATGTCTGCCTTTGTAAAGGCTTTGTGAACAACAACACAGCCAACACCCACAGCCAACACCCAAGCTTCCTTCGATGCATGGTATGTTCTGGCTTAGCCAGTGCTAGAGGCCTTGCATGGCCCAAGCTCTCTCGTGGGTTTGGCCAGCCCCACCGTCCCCAGAACACCTGCCCTTACCTGGACCTCCAGGTCATACCCCTGCACTTCAGAGGCTCCGGTTCTTCTCCATGCCAGCAGTGTACATATTTGACCAAGTAGGCAGGTATCTACCCTTGGATTAACATTCCAGATGGAGCCTGAAGTGTGATAAAGTGACTTTCGCGTAGATTAGGGAAATTATCAAAGACAAGCTAGCTCTAGGCTAGGAAATTACCTCCCTCCTTCTAAAAGGCTATAAAATCATTTAAAATAATATTATTCTGGAAGTATCACATGTTCATAGTAAAAAATTCAGAACATAGAGACTAACAGAAAGAAGAAAATAAACATCTCAAATAACTCCTCTACTCACACATATCTTTTTGCCACGTGGAGATTGTGGCATAAAATATGTTTAAATGAAATACATCAAAGAGGCTATGTAAAAAACACATATGTGTGGCTTAAAATATTAAATAATATTAAAATGAATACAAGTGTAACCACCTCTCAGGTTAAGAAATAGAATTTACCAGCCCCTGATTTGTTTCAGCAAATATGTATGTACCCCTGAATAATATACTGTGTTGTTCTGCCAGCATTTTACTTTTATATAAATGGAATCATGTTTTAGGATTTTTTTCTGTAGCTTCCTTTTTTTAGTTGTTGTTTAACATTATACTTTTGAGAGTAAACTCTGTGAATGTGTGAACCTGTAGTTCATTTACACAGTCATAAGGTATTCCATTATGGGAAGATACTCCAATTTATTTATCCATTCACCTGCTGGTAGACATCTGGGTTGTTTCTCATTTTTATCTTCTCCCTTCTCATACTTGTTGTGTTTTGTTTTGTTTTTTTTTTTTTTTTTGGTACACGGGCCTCTCACTGTCGTGGCCTCTCCCGTTGCGGAGCACAGGCTCCAGACGCGCAGGGTCAGCGGCCATGGCTCGCAGGCCCAGCCGCTCCGCGGCATGTGGGATCTTCCTGGACCGGGGCACGAACCCGTGTCCCCTGCATCGACAGGCGGACTCTCAACCACTGCTCCACCAGGGAAGCCCTCATACTTGTTTTTGAATCTACACTCTACTGGCCTCATCAAATAGACAGGAGAGTTTCCCTTTTTCTCTCCTCTGAAGAGTTTGAGCAGGACTGGAACGATCTGTTCCTTGAGTGTTTGGTAGAACCCCTTGGCAAAACCAAGTACTACTGGTGTTTCATTCACTTTCTTTATTTTTTAATGGTTATAGGACCATTCGGGTTTTCTATTTCTTCCCAAGTCAGTTTTGGTAAGTTCTGTTGCTAGGAATTCGTGCACTGCATCTGAATTTTCCCTTGTTTGGGGCATAAAATTGACCACAATGTTCTTATCATCTTTCTTAATCTCTGTAAAATCTATAATAATATCTCCCTTTTAGTCTTAATATTGTTTGCTTATGATGTTAATGATTAATTTCTCTTTGTAGTTTTGTCAATGTTACTTTGTCAGTTTTACTTTTTGAAGCTGGTTTATTTGGTACATACAAGTTTAGAATTCTTATCCTTCTAGTGAATTGAATCTTTTTTCAAAAGATGGTGACCCTCTTTATCTTTAGTAATACTTTTTTCTGACAGTTCACTTTGTCTGATATTAATATAGCTACCCAGATTTCTTTTGGTTAGTATTTGCCTAGTATATCTTATTTTTCCTTCCTTATACTTTCAACTTTTTTGTTTCCTTAAGTCTATCTCTTGTAAAAATATTTGTTTGGGTTTAAAAAAAATCAAATCTGACAATCTCCATTTTTTTTAATTAGCCCAGTTTATTCCATTTACATGTCCTGTGATTACTGATACATTTTGACTAATTTCTTCAGGGTGATTTTGTGTTCTACATTTGTCCCATCTTTTCTAAAATTTCCTGTCTTTGTTTTTTTGCTTTGTTTTAAACTTCCTTTTTTCTCCTTCTCTTTCCTCCTTACCATATGGAATTTCCATCCTCTTATTAAAAATTTTTGCCATGCATATTTAACTTAATAATGTCTAGTGGTATGGAGCCCTTCCTCCTTTACTTAGCTTGCCATCCATGCCAAATGTAAATTGGGATGAGACACTAAGCTGGAGTCCTACACTGTGTAGACTTTATTACATTACATACATCTAGAGTTACTTGTATGTTTAATATTCCTGGACTTCCTTATGGCCCATCTTTGCCCTGAGCTCTGACACTTGAGGCTCGGAGATGTAAATGGGGTTCTAGGAGAGCACATAATAGGTTGTCTGCCATTCAGTAAGTGCTTATGGTAAACATCTTATTTTTACCTTCCCATCGTCAATTCCCCTTCTCTTGGTAATAATACCTTGATTCTTCTTTGGGATCCAAACTTCCCTACTCTTTGTCCATGTGGGTGAGGTGAGATTTACCTTATTCATTGCATTAGCTCCAGGTCTGGGTACAGAGGTAGAGACAGGACCCCATCCAGCCAATGAAACTTAAGCCTAAAACTTTCTGTTGGAACAGGAGGGAAGGGGAATATTTTCCACTGGGGCTACTAAGATGGTAAGATGTAAGCTTGGAGCTCCTGGTGGCCCCATGGGGAGACTCTCACTGAAAATGAAGGCAACAGAGGGTGAAACTGAGTTGAAAGCTGGAGAAAGACAAATTTATGATGACCTTTGAGCCCCTGAATCCAACTTGAAGCTACTCTTGATTTCTTCAGTTCTATAAGCTAATTCCCTACCTCCACCAATCCCAGCCTCCTTTAACTGGGTTTCTGCTACTGGCAGTTAATAGTGTCCTAATAGCATTCTTAAATAAATGTTCTTTGACTATCTTTTCACATGAGGGTGCTATAATATGTTCAGCCACCAGGGGCCGGGACCCAGTTTCAGTGAGAAGCCTTGCTCAGTCTCGCTCTGAACCTCGGTTTTCTCATCTGTGAAATATGTTAATAATATCAAGCTCACAGGACTATTGTAAGGACTACAGATAATGACTGTCAGTGACCTTTTCCATTGCCATCTACTGCTTATAGTACAAATTATCACACAGAACCACCGCATGCACACATTACTCTGCTCTGTCTTGTACTTGCACCTATACACATGTCATTCCCATTGCTTGAAATTCCTTTACCTTCTTTGCTGTGCACTTTGAAGTGTTTCAAGGTTCTGTTCAGGCATCACCTCCTCTGGGAAGCTGTCTCTGAGGTCTCGCAGGATAACTGATTCCCTCCTGGCTCCTACAGCCCCTCTGCTGAGACACTTACCTCCTTGGGTTAACCATCAGTTTACCTGTCTATCTCCCAGACTAAAGGCAGGTGTTGGATCTTTCATCATCTACCCCACTGTCCAAGTTTATAGCAGGTGTTCAATCGTGTGTGTGAACTAATGAATGAAAAACCCAGCCACTCTCATTTTCGATAGTGATTCTCCCATTTTCTGACTTCCCAAGTTCACAGATCAACAGAATCAGAAACACTTCCCCCGGCTGTGGGGCAGCCCTTACCCCTCTGTGTGGTGTCTCATGCTGGCTTTATTTCTATATCTACCTTCCCACTCCTACCAGCCCAGAAGAGCATTGTGAGCCAGGACCTTGGCACAGACAGTGAGGCATGGTGACCATTTCAGCAAATACCTGCTGAGCACCAGCCCTGCATTGGGATGATTGGGACAAAATGTGAGATTTAGAACCAGGAGTCATGCATTCAGTTTGCGGCTTCCTCACCCCCCTGTTGTCGGGTCTCAGACAACTCCACCTCCCTGTCGAAGCCCATCTCCTCATCTGTAAAATGAGCATAATCCCAGGGGAAGTGCTGTAGAAGCCAGGAGAAGTAATGGGAGAAGAGAAATGTTTAGAAATTTCAGAAGATTCTCCCTTTCTCCCTCCTCCTTTGTTTCCCGTGATGGGTACAGCCATTAGCTGCTTTTCCCTGAGGGTCACCAAGAACTGGCACTTGAGGGATGGCGTGTTGAAGGCTGGGCTGATCCCTGAACCCAGACCCTTGCTTATCCTGCACCCAAGCATCTGGGGGAACTGCCACACCCAGAAGGGCAGTTTCATGTATATCCTGGGAACTGGGTCAGTGCAAAGTCTCCTCTCCTTTTTGAGGAAAGGGAAGTGGAGGAGCTTAGAAAGGGGAAGTGGCCCTCTAGTGTCCTGGGAGCCAGCCACAACCCACCAAGTGTCTGTCCCCTTGCCTTACGCTTTTGCCAAAATCAGGGGTGACCCTCTTCTCCAAGCAGACCTAATTTCTTGTTGTCCTAAAGTAAGCTATGAGGTGGAAATTTCAGGATGCCAAGTTACCCAGAGCCCACTCATATGAGTGTTATCTTCAAATAACTTTGTTTTCTACCACAAACCAGTACTACCCAGTATTTGGCCGAAATGACCAAACTTCAGCCCTCCGCTCATGAAAGAAATGATTTTTTTCAGGGCCTTCTCATACTTTTCTGGAAGTAAACACAGAGGGTTTGCCTGCATCAGCGTCTGCTTTGAAGGGTGGAGGGCCGGGGCAGGATGATGGGCGCCCATGGCCAAGTCCATAGGTGGAGCTCTCTTTCTGTCCTTCAAGCTGGGCAAAGGCTTCCTGCAGGAGTTTTGCAAAAACAGTGTTCATTTTCATGACAAATAAGGGGGGAGAAGCATGCACCCACCACTGTGAGAGCCAAGGCCTCAGGGCATGGGTCTGGCAGTTTCCATGGGGTCCTCTTTAAGGCCCTCAGTCAATAGTCACGTTGAGCGCTTACTGTGTGTTTGGGGTGCCTTGGGGGTCCCACCACCCACTTCTTTACAGATGAGGGAACTGGCTCTTCGTGGGATTAAGTGACCTGCCTGACCAAGGTCACACCAGTGCGTGGAGGAACAGGGCTCTGTGCCTCGCCTGCTAGGTCCAAAGCCTGTGCTCTGAGCCCTAAGAGCAGCCAAATGACAGCCACCATGCACTGAGCTCCTGCTGCACGCCAGGCCTGGTTCTGGGCGTTTTGTAAATATTAGCTCAACCTCAAGAGGTAGGTACTGTTAGTCCCCCAATTTGATGGAGGAGGAAACTAAGGCACAGAGAGGTTAGAAAACTTGCCCGAGGTCACATAGCCGGTGAGGAGTGCTGGGCATGTTATAGCATGCTGGGCTTGCTGCTTGAAGGAGAAGTGAAGGCGTGGCGCAGCTTACTTCCACTCAACCCTTCCTTTGTCTCCGTGTCACCCACTTTTTGCTGATGAATGAGACGGCAGAATAATAATCATGGGTCAGGCACTTAAAGTTGAACTCTCACAATATGCATGTGATACATATGATAGAGTTACGATATTCTTATCTCCAACAGATGAGGAAGTCTGAGCCCAAAGAACTTTAGTTCGCTTGCACAGCAAATAAGTGATGGAGGATTGAAAGAGCCCAGCTTGGCCCACCTGCAAACCTGGAGATTCCCTGCCCCCACCTCCCCTCCCCGTCCAGTGCATGTGGACTCTGGGCCATGCTCAGATCTCCCCCGTCCCAAGGGAGATCTTGTGTTCACCCTGCCCAGCTGCTCCAACCCTAAGTAACCCCTATTTGAGACTGGCTGGCTTGCCCAATCCTCTCCCTGAAACTCTGGAATGTTTTTTAAAACCGAAGGAAACCCCCAAAACCCTGCCCACTCGCGCCAGTGGGTGCCCACGGAAAAAGAACCCACGGTGCCCGAGGCAACTCTCAAAGTCATGTCCTATCACTCACTCCATCCCACCCCTCTGAGGCAGGCGAAAGGTCACGCCCATTTCATAGATGGGAAATTGAGGCTCAGAGAGGCTGCCATTTGCCCAAGGTCATCCAGGTGGGTCGGGCGCTGCATCCTGGGCTCAGCTCCTGGCATCACTATGCCAGTTCTTTTGACTGAAGACTTATTTGCTCTGTAGTCTCTGAACGGCTCAGGCCCTGGACGTGGGCTCACCTCTCTGATGCTTCCTCCTTAGCCCCTTCTTCTCCCTCTTCCCTGTCCCTCTGTCCATCCTTAAATGCCAGAGACCCCTTCTCCTTGCCAGCTATACCTCTGCCCTAGTCAGCCCCCCTCACAGCCCTTCTAGGACCCTCCCCCTGCGTGGCGTCCAGGAAGTGATGCCTTCAGAGGTGGCTGGTGGGCCCCCGTACAGCCAGTCTAGAAAACAATTAAGCAAAGTATAACAAAAGGCCTCAAATATCCCTCTCCATTCACCAGTAATTCCGGTTCCAGAAATTCAGTTTCTGGGGAAATAATTTGAAAGAAACAGAATGTTCTCTGCATGGAGATGTTCATCACAGGATTGCTTATAAGAGCAAAAAGAACATCGAGACAAGGGCAAAATACAACAATAGGGGAACATTTTAGTCAATCTCGAGGCTCCTCATGGAGCCCCATGCCTGCCAGGGAACTGCTGTGGACGACACTGTTCTTGGGCCTGTATATCTATTCTCTCCTCGAACCCTTACAACGACCTTTTGAAGTGGGTACTAGCAACATCCCCATTTACAGATGAAGGAATGGAGGCACGGAGAGGTAACGTGCCCAGGGTCAATCAGCTCCCAGGCAGTCTGATCCCGCCAGGCTCAAGCATTCCCAGGGCAGTGGTGGTTACTAGTCACCATCTCCAGCTAGTTAGGTGTTGAACGTGGGCCAGTGTGTCAGGTGTGTGGTGCGTTGCTGGTGGGGCAGGAGAGGATACTAATTTGAGATGTAGTGGGCTTGTTCCCATTGCCAGTGCCACCCCCCCGCCATTCAGGCGGTGACTCAGGACAGAAGCAGAAACAATGGTGAGAGAGTTCAAGGGCATTTGGCTTTCAGGAGCCTGTGAGAGCAGTTCCCCACCACCCAGAGAGGAAGCTGGGGCAGGAGGCTGAGTTAGCTGCTAGAGTGGGCCCTGCCCCCAGCCTCTCCTTTGGGGGTCAGAATGCTCATTGGAGGTGAGGTGAGGGTCTGAAAGTAGAGGGGCTTGTGTCCTACTTCCTAGGACAAGGGGGGCGGCCTGCAGACATGGCCATGAAGAGGCTTCACGGAGCTCTGTACCCCAGGTCCTCTGCTCTCACATGGGGTACAGAGGCCCCTAAAACCTCCCAGACCTACAGTGAGCCCTAGCTTGTGGCTGGGCCTTGGGGCTTGCCTGCTGGGGGATTCCTGGGGGCCTGGGGGCCTGTAGCAGAGGCCGAGGCCCTTGGGAGGCTGTGGCTCTTCCTCAGCAACCCAGGGAAGAAGGCCTGGAGCAGGCCAGCTGTGTCCCCAGGGCCCAGGCATGGCATGGGCCCCATGGATGGAGAAGGAAGCCATGGGGGCCAGACAGCCTCCGGGAACTTAGCTTGCCCTGGAGGGAAGGAGGGGGCAGTGGAGAGACTCTTGTATTGACTGGGTTCAACTTCCAAAGTCACCATGTTTACAGATGGAAGTGCCTGAGAGCCCCTGGCCTGGAAAATGTACGTTTTTCCACCATCCGTGAAGTGGTGGCCTGTGGGCATCCAGACCAGAACGAAGCAAAGAATCTTACACCGGAGCGGACTCAGTGCTCTGCTCTAAGCTTCCGTCCCAAGCCAAGCATTACCGCCCTCGGTCCTTTTCCCAGCCCTGGGAGGGAGGGGCTGGAATGATCAGTCCTACTTTTCAGATGGGGACAAAGATTGAGAAAAAGAAGTACCTGCCCATCAGTCGCCTTCCCATTGTCTGTGAATCCCCGGTCCCTCTCTCCCCTCCCCGTCCCTCCCTTCCTCCCCCACTTCCAGCCTCCTCTGCCTAGGATGGCACCTCTAACCTCTGCCCTTCAGCTTAGAAAACTCCTGCTTGTCCCTCAGGAGTCAGCTGAGCCATCACCCCTTCCAGGAGGCTTTGCCCGATTCCTGGGCCACCCCAGGGCCCTCTTGGCCCCCATACCTGCCAGGTCCCAGCACTTATCCCACATGTTTGTACCCTATCAGCTCATCTCATAGATCCATAAGTCGCCCCCTTTACCCCCCTCCCCACACCCTATGGGGGAGGGGCACTAAAGAACGACTGAGTGAATGAATCAGTAAGACTCAGCAGCCGCTAACGCAGAGACCTGCTTAGGATCTCCACATGTGGATCCTCTTGTCGCCATGACATCAGGACTACATCTCTCATGAGTGACAGAAAGGGAGTACAGAGCGTGACTTCAGGGCTTGTGTAAGATGGCCACAGGAATGGAGTTTCTCTTTGACTTTCAATGTTCCGTTTCAGTGATGATGAAGCATTTATATATAGTCTGTGTTTCCCAAGTCAGTATGGAAAAGGGAAGTTCCCCCAAGTCCCCTGCGTGCTGGGGAATGCCCTGCTGCCCACCCAGAGCATCTGTCCCTGGGTGACATTGGCACGTGCTCAGTCCTGGAATGAGGAAGGCCTGAGTCTCATCCACCCGCCCTTGTGTCCCAAAGCCTGTGGCCCTCCCTGCAAGCTGCAACCTTCTGCACGATCAGATGTGGACAAGCAGAGCCACATGCCACTTTTGGGAGCTGGGGCAAACTCCCCTGCCCCCCACCTCCCTGCCCAGAGATAGGCAGGGAGGGAATGATCCTCACTTCTCAGGGGAGCCTCAGGCTGGGAGAAGAAGACATAAAGATTTATTCAGCCTTGCATTAAAAGGACAACCTAGGGCTTCCCTGGTGGCGCAGTGGTCGAGAATCCGCCTGCCAATGCAGGGGACACGGGTTCGAACCCTGGCCCGGGCAGATCCCACATGCCGCGGAGCAACTAAGCCCGTGCGCCACAACTACCGAAGCCCGCGCGCCGTGCTCTGCGATAAGAGAAGCCACTGCAAGGAGAAGCCCGCATACCGCAACGAAGACCCAACGCAGCCAAAAATAAAAATAAATAAAATAAATTTATTTTAAAAAAAAGGACACCCTAAAATACCCATTGGGTCTCAGGCACACCCCGTCCCTGTCCCCTGATGCTACCACAAACAGCTGCTGTAGGTTTAATGAACACAGCATCACCCTAAAACAGAGAGCCCTGTGACTCACTGCTGTTTCTTTAAGAGCAGTGACATCTGCTAGGAGCCTTAGCTCTCTTTGACAGATGAGGAAACTGGGGCTCAGAAAGCGATGTTATCTTCTAAAGGCCCTACAGCCTGTCAGTGGCAGAGGCAGTGAGGATCCCTGGTCCCCTGTCTGCCAGGCTGGGTCTCTCTAGGAGCTCTGTCCTGCACCCAATCTGCATCCCTACCTGCCTGTGACCCCTGCACTCAAAGCTCAGGTTGCGACAAGGACATGTTTTACTGAATCTGCCTGCATACTCAGGGTGATTCATTAGTATGAAAAACAGGTTCCTCCTTGCCCTCGCCAGAAGATTTTTGACACAAACACAGTTGGGGGTTTGGCATAATTTCTCTCTCTTGTTAAGCATTTATATATAATTAGTGTTGGAATGGTCTCCTGAGATGGATCCAAGCTCCCCATTTTCAGAGGAGGGACACAAGGCTCAGGGTCAGGGTCCAAACCGAGCGATTCAGTGGCACAGCTGAGACACAAGTCCACAGAGCCTGCCGTGGACTTTTCATCTGCTCCTTTACAGAGGGGCCACAGGAGGGAAGGAGGGAAGGAAGGAAAGGAAGGAAGGAAGGAAGGAAGGAAGGAAGAGAGGGAGGGAAGGAGGAAGGGGGGAAGGAAGAAATAAAGGGAAAAGAAAGGAAGAAAGAAAAATTACCCCTTACAAGCATCTACCGTGTGTCGGGAGCTTTGCACAAATCGGTGCTAAGCCTCATCACAGTCCTCACAGGGAGGTATTTTTATCCCTATTTTGCAGATGAGCAAGCTGAGGCTCAGAGAGGGCAAGCCACCTGCCTAAAGTCAAGGAGCCAGCAAGTGCTGGGGCTGGAATTGGCACCCTTTTCTTTCCCCTACACCAGTGGTTGGCAGACGATAGCCTGTGGGCCAAATTCAGCCCACCACCTATTTTGTTGAAATGGTTGAAAAAAAAAAGTGAATAGAAGAATAACATTTTGTGACTGGTGAAAATGATATGGAACTCCAATTTTGGTGCCCATAAATAAAGGTTTATTGGAAGACAGCCACCCCCATTCATTTAAGTTTTGTCTGGGGCTGCTTTTGTGCCATACCACCAGGATTGAGTAGTGGTGACAGAGAACATAGGCGCCGCAAAGCTAACTTATTTACTATCTGGCCCTTTGCAGAAGAGGCTTGCAGAGCCCTGCCCTACACCCTGCCGTCTCCCAGGGGTCTGGAAGGTCTGCAGGGCCTCCCTGTAGTTGCTCAGGCTGTTCTCTGCACAAGAGCATCGGGGCTGAAATCCAGACCTCTTTCTGCTTGCCAAGCTGTGTGGCCTGGGGCTGGGTCCCCTGGAGAAAGGGCTTTCTCTTAATTTGTTCACCTAGAGTGTTCACCTTTTTCTCATGGGTACGAAGCTACTAGCAGCGGCCCCGAAGGCATGGTTCCCCTTCCCTCCCCTTCACAGCCCCTGGGAAGACAGCTCCATAGCAGTCCTGTTAGATCTGCTGCACAAGGAGCCAGAAGGGAAGGTGGGGAAAGGGCAGGGCCAGGGGTCTGTGCAAAGCCAGGGAGGGAGGGAGGCTGGCGGGGCACTGGCGGGGCCTCCAGCTCGCTTCAAAGGCACTATCACCAGGGAGGTAAAGGAGGGGTTCTCTACCTTTCAGGTGACTCCTGGTGGGGGCCACGATTTATTCTCCTTGACTTTTGAGGTTGTAAAAGGCTTCCCACCTCCTCTCTCTGCTCTTCCCCTGACTTCCTCTCCAGGGCTGGAAGGGGGTCTCACCCCCCAAACTCTCTGAAGAGACAGAAGATGAAAAGCGTTAATACCTTGTTGCAGCCCGCGGCTCTGCCCACAGCTGTGTAGAAGTGCAGGCCCTGCAGGCCTGAGAACGGCCTTTCCGAGCCCACCCAGGCAGGAGGTGGGGACGTGGGCCACCTGTGGGTCCAGGATGCAGCCTCCCGCCCCCCTCCCCAAGGGCCTACCAACCCCCGAGAGCTGCCATAAAGCCAGAGCACTCGGTGAAGGAGAAACGGGACCATGGACACAGAAGGGAATGGGGGAAGGCAGGGAAAGAAAACACAAAACGGAACGGAAAAAGGAAAGGAAGGAAGAACAGACAGCAAATAAAGAAAGAACCTCAACAGCATTATGCTAAGTGAAACAGCCAGGCAGAAAAGCACACGGATTATCTGAAATGTCCAGAATAGGCACATCTATAGAGATAGAAAGTAGATTTGTGGTTGTCTGGGGAATGCAGGGATCGGGAGATTGATAGCTGAAGGCTACAGGGTTTCTTTGGGGTGATGAAAATGTTCTAAAATTGATTGTGGTGATGGCTGCACAACTCTGTGAACAGACCAAAAACCGGTGAACTGTACACTTGAAATGAGTGAATCGTATAGCATGTGAAGTATATCTCAATAAAACTGTTATAAAAAAGATAGAGGGCTTCCCTGGTGGCACAGTGGTTGAGAGTCCGCCTGCCGATGCAGGGGACACGGGTTCGTGCCCCGGTCCGGGAAGATCCCACATGCCGCGGAGTGGCTGGGCCCGTGAGCCCCGGCCGCTGAGCCTGCGCGTCCGGAGCCTATGCTCCGCAACGGGAGAGGCCACGACAGTGAGAGGGCC